>NW_024041190.1:0-25000 GCF_014851395.1 Micropterus salmoides
AATCACAAAAGAGCATAATGCACACACGCGCGAGCACACACACCTGAGTCAGTGTGCCTCTGGAGCGCTCTACAGAACTATAGAAGGTCAAAGGTTAATGAGGCTGAAGACTTTTTGTAAGACCACCCACACTGTCCGCCATGATGCATGCATGCATATATATATATATATATATATATACACACACACACATATACACACACACACACACACACACACAGACATACATACATACACACCTAAGTATATGTAACTACAAAAAAACAAGGCAGTCAAATTTGGTTTAGACAGATTACTTATCTGATAATCTGATAACAATGTTTCTTAAGCCTTATCTGCCTTTAATTATATAGATTTAGGCGTCATTGTGCACGATACAATGACCCAATGAATACCATGAAAAGACATCATGGAGGCCGGCAGACAGACGAGCATGAGAGCTGCGCCGACTGGTTGCTATGAAGCAAATATGGCCTCAATGCATCAGTGATTCCTCTAACAACATAATCTTTATGAAAAACAAATTGGCCAATTGCATTCATCTGTAGATGACAAAGAAAAAAAATGCAGGCTCCTGAACAACCCACCAAAAGCATTACTTAATGGGCTAGTAAGACAAAACCTTAGTCATCTGATCACAGAGAGACAAAGAAAATACCTTCTGTCAACAGGCAGGAGTCACTTGTTTGTGTCTCACAAACATCCTGCTCCTCAGACAAAGTTAATGGGCTTATTAGGGCTTGCTGATAATTCAATATCATTGTTTACCGACTTCCAGCTGAATCATACTATAATGTGTTTTGATGTTATCATTCTACACATTTGTGTTGATTAAATCAGTTATTATTAACACGCTGCAATTTAAAAACTAACAATAAACTCTTTAAGCTTTTGTTTTACACAAAAACTTAAATAGCGTATTAGCTATTTTAAGAAATATGCTAATTCACTTTCTGGCAGAATTAGATGATAAGACGACCACTGTCACTTCTGTACCCTAAATATGAAGGCAGTTAGCTTAGCTTAGCACAAAGACTGGAAACAAGGGAAACAGCGAGCCTGGTTCTGTCCAAAGGTAACAAAATCTGCATACAAACATCGCTAAAAACCAAGGACTGAGAACGAGAAGTTGTGGTTTTATACCGAGTTTATGTGACTTTCTGAGTATTGTTGTCATTGTGAGTTTACCAGGCAACCAGCGGTGAGTTGTTTTAGTGAGCTTTAGGGGGGCTGATGGACTTCCTAACCGTTGGACAGAGCCAACGTCAACCGTCTTAGTAATAAGCTACACTAACCAGGTGCTGGCTGTAGCTTTCTATTTGCTGTACAGGCATGAGAGCGGTATCAATATTAACTCCTAAAGAAAATAGTCAAAATCGATGAGGCAGAGGCAAAGATATCCTGACGTTTAGTACCTGTATGATCAAAATCAAAAATGTTGGATCCTACATTTCCCATGATGCAACAAATTGCATTTATTTACAAGACCATCCCTGCCTGGAAAAGGCCTACACCCTTCGAACTGCACTCCCACATTTTGTACCACAGAGCCTTGAAAACATCTGGGTTATTTTCCGTTCATCCTTGTTTGTTTAATGTGGTGTGTGAAAAAAAGAGCAGCGAACTAAATGTCAGAAAGCCCTAAACTTTTTTTAATCATGCACTTAAAATTTTTGTACTTGAAATTTATTGTCTGTTTTTGTCTTCTTATTTTTTTTATTATCATTTACTATGATTATATGTTTTTGGTGTGCATAATTTAAAAAACCATTAACAATCTAGGCATGTACGTTTTGTTCCAATGACAACATTATTTACATCATCTTGGTAAATCCAGATAAAAAAAAAAAAAGAGAGAATTAAAGCTCCCTCCAGGCCAAGTAGGATTTCCTGAGACTAGTTAACTGACTTTTGTGTGTAAAATGAGCTGAGTATTCCTTTACTTTTATTGGACCACATGGACCACCGAGGTACCTGAGTCTGTGTGAAGATCTGGGCCTTCTGACATTCCTCGAGGCTCGGGGCAAAGCTGGCCATGACGTGCTCCTCCGTACCGATCATCTGCACGATCTCCTGGTCACTCTCTACGCCCATACCCTGTGACAATGACAAGCACAGACTATGTGATGCAAACTGACGGCAAGATGCAATTGAGAAAAGGTATGTATGAAGCATAACTAAAATAAAGTAAAGAACAATTTAGATATTTAATGCAACCACATTAAGACCTTATAGGCAAGGTGAATTTACATTTTGAAACTTGTAACTGAAACAGGAGGTGAGCCAGAGACATAAGGAGGACAAGTGTGTATATATACACACGGAGGGAGAGGTGAACTGGGAGTCATAAGGATGCCTGACATTTGCTTATGGAAATGTGAAGCTGTGGGAACTGATCCGTCTGCCCCACGCTGGATCTGTTTCTGCAGCCGCTGCCAAACACAGAGGGAGACGGGGAAGAAGTCACCCAGGATATACAAGTGCACAGCAAACAGAGCCAGCACGCAAACTGTGTCCTGTGGATAATAACTTGAGTTACAAACACTCCACGCTCACAAGTTGACATGTTTGGAGAGATTTGTCCTCAGAGGGGAAAGAAGTCAATGATGCCAGGTGCCTAACTGACATTTTCATTGGGAGCAAAGGCCGACACATGAAAATGAATCTGATGAAGAATGAATAAAAATACTGACCTCTAACTGCACGCTAATCTAAAACAAAACCTCTCACTAAATACAATGTATTAGTTATGTTGCATGAAATCATCTGTTACAGACAATTCAGGGGGCGGTAGTCAAACAGTGTGAAAGACAAAAGGTTATTTAATCAGATCAAGTTACTTTGGAAACAGCTTTTTCTTCAGCCTCAGGGGGAAACAACACCAACAAAACAACTTCATCCAAAACCATCTAGCTGTCTTGCAGCACCCCCTACTGAACACATAGTATCACTTAGCTGTGTCAATGCCCATCCTCCTCATCCTCCACTACTCTTTTACCTTGAATATGATGGCAATTGGGGCGTCCTCTGACAGCGTGTTGTGTCTCAGGTAGAATCTGCCTTGTTTGACAATCATATTAGTTCTACTTTTCTTCTCATGAGTGGAGCTGAATTTGAAGACAAGATTAAAAAACAAATCTGAGTACATCAAGAAACAAAAGGTGCGACAAAAAAGTGAACAGTTTCACAAAACTATGAGAACTAGAAACTATTGAGAAAAGTTAACATTTAAATATATCTTCCTTGCAACAGCAACAAGAGGCATTTTCAGGTCTTTCTGACCTTTAGCAGTGTGTGGAGCAGTTTATTTTATGAGTGGGTCCCTCTTTTGTTTTTTGTATTAGGGTGTATGATACACATTCCTGCCACATGGTTTCACATTTGTCAACTGATCTACAGGCAGATCCCCCTGTATACCAGCGTTATGTCCAATATATTATAAATATATAACACCTAAAGCACTTGAGAAAATCTTTTTCGGAAAACTGCACTTTAATCTATTTAACACTATTCAAATAGGACACGACATAATTTGTAAAATCTAGAAATCGTATTCAGAACTCTTTATTTCTTGAAGGCAAATCTACACACAACGCACACCATCTACTTCTTCGACTGTAAAAAATGTTTTCTGTCGGAGTAAGTTAGAGTTCTGTCAATATGTACAAACTTTTTGGATGTAGATTAGAAATGCAAATTAAGCAAAATGTAAGAATGTATGGCCACAGTTCAAGAGCTCCTTTGACATGGATTAAAACTGATTTACTTTTTTATGCAGGTTTTGTGTTTCACCAGCGGTCACCTTCACAATAAAAAATATATATTTATAGAAAAACTGGCAGCTGTGGTTGAACAGAACTTTTCTGCTGAATTTTTTGTTGGATCTACTGAATTTTTTGTTTAATAGCTAATGCTAATTAGCTATTAAATTTCAGTAAGATTTACATGTAGTTGTTGCTTATTATACCCTGAACCCCCCCCCCAAATAACATTATTTAACTGTAAAAGTCTCATGATAAAACTTGAATTTAACTGAAGTTCCCTGCAAATGTAACTCAAAAGTGGTTTATAATGTAGTGTCTTTTGCAGTATTAATAATGAGTTTTACAGGGTATAAATCCAAAGCATAGTTATCTATAAGCTGTGCTAGTATTAATGTACAATAAAGGATTTTTAAAAACAGTCTGCACTGAATTAATGGTTAGGGGAGTGGTGTTACAGTACCTGGTAACTGAGGCTCCAACTGCACCCTTCCTGTCCTGCTCCACAATGATCCGATTCTTGGACAGCTGCTCTTGGATGAGAATGACTTTCTCCTGACCTTTTACAATAAAATAACCTCCTGTGAAGAAATACAACATGGTGCGTATACAGCACTATTAGGATAATGAATTGATTATAACGAGACTGTATTACTGCTCTTGTTCTGTGTGATCCTTTGCCTACCTGGATCCAGAGGACATTCATTGAGTTTAGCAAACTCCATGGGTGTCTTTCCTGTGAGAACACAGTTTGAGCTCCGCAGCATGATTGGCATCCTGAAAAAAGCAAAATGAAATAAATAAAAACTACTATATATATATAATACTAATTATTATTATTGATCGAGAGCAGCACTTATTGGTAGTAAAGGTGAGTAAAAGATGATGAAATCTTTGTTAATAATGTTTTGAATATGAAGGTGAGAGGTCACCTGGGCAGGATGTGAGGGACACAAAAGGACAAAGTACGATACCTTCCGATGGGCAGTGCGTTGCGGATGATTCTCTGACTGCCACGAGTGTACTCTATGTCCACCGTGATGGGCGCTGAGTAGGTCATGTCTCTGAGACGACACTGTAGAAACAAACACGAATGATGAACTGCATCTCTGCAGCAAAGTGAAATGATCTGACATTTGATGATATCATAGGTTAAAATATTTAGTCAGAGTGATAATATAAATATCCCTGTTAGGGCTCCAACTAATGATTTATTTAAATGATCGATTTATCAAGTTTATATATCAATTAATCATTTAATCCAAGAAATGTCAAAACTGTAAGTTTCTAGAACACAAAGAGACACCTTCACGTTGCTTTGGTCTAAAACCAAAAATATTTAATCAACAATACAAAACAGAAAAAAAATGCAAATTCTCACATTTGAGAAGCTGGAACCAGCAAATATTTGCTTCCTCAATTATAAAAACTGTAGGCAAACTACAGCGAGACAAAATTTTACATTTCAAATCATGTATTTCTTTGATATCTAAGCTCACCTCATGAGGGGACACTGGTCTGGTTACGTTGAAGCTTTCTTCAACATCCGGCATGCCAATGTAGATATTGAGGTATCTAGAAAGCAAATATTTTGAACTCAAAACTGAATCTAGAAGCTGCTACATGTATGTCTGTGGTTCATCTGCGTTCATGAGACCTACTTGAGGTACCACATTGGATCAGCATCACTTGTGATCTTCTCATTTGCTTTCATTATTTTCTTTATCTGGAAAACAAGACATTCAACTTCACATAAAGACACAGCTGATACAGCTGTAGCACACGCACACTCATGTTGCATTTGTGTTTCACCTCCACATTTATGAAATAGTTGAAGGAGTCGATGTGCTGCTTCACCAGTCCTTTCACCTGGAAAACAGATTGAACAGCAGGTCACAAAATGACAGGGAAACTATAAGTTATGCACAATAAAAAAGGGGGGGAGGGGTGATGCTGAAACAACAATTAGTCTGATTAGTAAAGTAACATAAAATAATTGCCTTTCTGTGACCAGATAATAAAACAGAAATAAAGAAATTGCTGATCAACATAAATCCAAACACAAAGTCAGTATCCACACTTGCTTGCATAATGTTAACTAACATCAGACTTGGTATAGTTTAATTTGTGCATTAACAGGATGACATTTCTAGATTTGTTAAGCATTTAGAAAAATTTACATTTCAGTAGATTTTTTAGAAAACGTATTTACATTAGGATCTCAATATAAATGACATATACCGTGATAGAGGATTTAGAGACTAAAGGATTAAATTCAGTAAAATGTGCAGCAAGTGCATGAAGGTGTGTTCTGTTACCTTCAGGAAGGCTGGTAACAGTTTCCATTTGTCCTGTCAGAAAGAAAAACAGAGCAGTGAGAGCAATTTCATTGGCACTTTTATCCTGCAACTGTTGTTAATTTAAGACAAAGAGTTAAACAACTGTCTTCAAGCTGCAGCCTGACAAAATGTAAGTAAATGTGACTCTTTTCAACACAACAGACAGAGACACAGCTTGATGTACCCCCCAGCACACTGTGTAAGCTGTTGTGTTTCTCTGTGCTGCTGCTAGCCACACGTTAGCTTCTCTGCACTCGTGGTGTGAAGCTCTCGGTCTTTGTTTCCTCTAAACTCACCGCTACAGTGTTGACAGGAGCCGCCAGCTCCTGAGGACTCATGTCACAAAACTCTCCTCCAAGCACCTCCATGGTTATTTCTACTGTTCAACAGTAAATACATAAAACTCCGGTCATGCTGTCAGTGTTGATATACGGCGTCGGAAGTCGATCCAACATGAGTCCCTCTGGTGAGTCCCACTGTAATGGGTCCGTGCGGGCGGGCGGAACTAAAGAAAGTGTCCACTGTTAGTGATAACACGTGTAAGTTTATTATTCTGCAGCAATATAGATCCGGGTGTGTTAGTGTGGTTATCCAGCAAGTGTCTGTGAAATATATACATATATCAGTCAACGTACGGACGTAGCAAATATTTTGATCAAAACAATTAAGATAGATAGGTAGATAGATATATATATATACTTTATTTATCCCGAGGGAAATTCAAGTATCCAGTAGCATACGAAACATACATACATTAAACATACATTAAACCTATATTAAATAGACTTATAACTATTAAATATAACCAGTTTTTTCCAGATAAAATCCCTGAACATCAAACAAATAGGATAGGGACAGGTGGGTCTTGCATGGCCTAACACCTGATATATTGATTTATTACGTCATTGTGTTAAAATAACACTATTAAAACAGCTTTAAGTACAATGTTCAGTTGTAGAGACCTGTCTCTACATTCAGAGAGACCTGCCTTGTGATTTTCTCACAAAGACTTGTGACTGGGACTTTCCTCAAAAGACTTAAAACCATCTCAGCTCTGAATAACCCACAGACCTAGCTGTCAACAGCTTTCACTAGAACTACATTCTAACAAAGAAATTGTTTTGTTTTTTTTAGTATTTGTAAAAAGAGACCAACTGCAGCATTAAAATACTGCTCCCATGTTAACATGCCAATAAAATAACACTCTTAAAAGAATAATTCCTCCTAGTTAACACTTTTTGGACCCCTGAGAACATTTTAGGGCCAATTCTGTACAACGTAATGTAACACATCATCAATATGTTAATGCCACTTTTACTGAAGTAAAAGATTTGAGCATTTTTTCCACATTTGCACAACTTTATTCATTACATCACAGCAAAGAAGTGACTTCAATGTATTAAAAAGGTTAAATGAAATCCCTGACATAAACACATGAAATATTTGACTTTAAAAAGCTCCATTTACTTTTATTTAGCTTTTAATGACAAATCAATCAACTTTTCAATGGTACTGATTAAAATTACAGACGTGTAATAAAAAAAAAAAAATCTATGTGGTGCACTATACTATACCACAGTACATTTGTGTCTCTGATTCGTGGGCATGAACATTATAAGGATGTGAGTATCACTTAGCATCTGAAGATCCTCCACATCAGTGTGAGTGCTGCCTAACATGTCTGTTGTTGCTGCTGAGCAGTTTGGGGTACGCCGTCCCGAGGGAGCGCCCGTGCCGAATGACCACCAGCTCCATCTGACACTGGTCAATGTTGACCAGCACTGTGGTGCTCCTCTCCGTGTTCATGAGGAAGACGATGGTGAAGAGCGCCATCTCGAACTCAGGGCTGGTCCCGATGAAGGCGCTGCCGACGGGCTTCACCACGCCATGCCAGCTGAACTGGAGGTTCAGAACGTGGTCGTCCTGATCAGGCTGTGGAATCAGATACAGTTGTGGGTGGATATTAAAGACAACAGTTGATGTTGTTACAGAAATAAATGCATCTCCTTTGTCTGATGAACTGTTACACTTACAAAGTCTTGTTGCCTGGCCTTGTATCCTTTGTAGTCCAAGTGGTTGCTTTTTTCTTGCAGGTAGAACTGGATCCAGTTGTGAAAACCAATGATTTCTGTTCCAGATTTTGTCTCTCCAACAAAGACATGTTCGAATCCAGAGGAGTCCAGGCTGGTGAATGTTTCAGTTTGGAAATACCACACAAAAATAAAACATTACTTCAAAACAAGTTTATAGGCCAACCTTTCACACAGTTGTAGTAAATCCCTTGGTTGCTTTCTGAACACACTCTGATTTAATGACATGTTCACGTTTCGGCATCTCACCCTGTGTTTCTCTGTCTGTGGTAGAGATTAAACCAGATCAAGCGCAGTTGATTCTTAAACTGCCTCAGGTTGGAGCTCGACTGTCCTTTGCTCACCAGGTACTTGTGAGCCCGCTGTGGAGAAATCACATTTATGAAACCCGACTCTGGTGCAAGACTTTCTCACAACATAGAAAAGATCAGATGAACAAAATGGTTCGAAGACAGCTTATCTCTGTTGCACCGCCGCAATACAAAAATAGGCCTGCACGGACAAAAACACAACTCATATTCAGATGTGTTTGGAAAATATAATTCTTTATAACTTTATAATAAACTTTTTTAACTTGACATCTTGTAATAACAGTGGAAAACATTTGTGTTTTCAGAATTTTAAAGAATATTTTAATCAAATAAGAGGCATTTTACTATCATAAAAGTTCGGAACAGTAAGTTACTTTGCACCTCTGTAATGAGATACAGGTGCGTCGGAGGGGGACAGGTGAGTCAAAAGTAGCAACGAAAAACTCCTGCACAGTCTAACTTGCAAAAAATATATAATGACACAATGTTTTGGTGCTAGACCTTCATCAGGTAAATGGTGTTACATAGTGAGAAGCCATCTTTTGTAGGAGGTCACTTGTTTGTCTACACCAATCACATAAAATAAGGAAAGCATTACAAAACATTCATATTTCCATGGGATGAGTGTAGATTTCTGTGTACTGAATGTACATCAAAACAATATCATAAAGTGCACTCTTGAACAGACATGCTCTCAAATCTTACTGGTACCTTATATATATATATAACAATAGACAAATAGCTTAGAGCAAAATAAACACAACATATAAAACACAAAACATATGGTCCAAAAAATGGGTCCAAAAGACAACAATATCATACTTCAATAATGTAGATGTTACAATGAACAATGAAATGTATAAAAAAATTCTAGAAAAGGGGGAAAAAATCATCACCATAAATGTTAAAATATGTAGTGTGTATTATGTTGTCTTTATGATATTGTTTTTAGTAAGTAGGTGATTGGTGTAGACAAACCAGTGACCTCATACAAGATTAGACAAGTTAGACAGTGTGCGGGAGTTTTCTTTGTCATACAAGTATCGGAAACATGTTTTAAGAATGTAGTAACCTTTAGTATTTGTTCAATAAGCTATTACTTGAATCAGAAACACACATTTACTGACACCCATTGTGGAAATACTGCACAGTATACTGAAACAATATTTAGTGACAATACCGCTCTTGTATGTGCAGCACTTCAATAATTCCCTGAGCTACTTCACATTAGGATTCTCACTTTACCTCTAAAAGTTTTATCTTTACTGTATGTTGATTGTCTTTATTTTCTTTTTCTTAAATTTCCCCTTCGAAATGTTCCTACTTTTATTGTTTTTATGTTTTTTTTTAACACTTTGTCTATATTTTTTCTCTCTTTGATTATACCTGCACTATGCACAGACAGTAGAGATGGCAATTTAAGTATTTCACTGCACACTGTACTGTGAATTATTGTGTGTATGTGAATCTGATTATTAGATATATAAAATAATGAAGAAGGTATGCTCTATATTATATAGTGTAGCTAAATAGTTGTGGTGACAAGCCCCTTTATCTTTTAACAGTCTGGACTAACAGAAGGAACCAAATACTAAAATGTGTAACTTTCCTCTAGATCAGGTTCGTCTAAAAGCATGCCTTTCTTCCAAACAGAATAAGTACTGCATGTCCACATTTTTCCACTGATGCTCTTTGGGGAGACCAGCCGAGGCCAGCGCAGCATTCCACAGCTGCGCACAGATGTTTCAGATGTGTTTTCTGTCTTGCTAAGGTCATGTGTAATGTGTTCAGTGCCGCAGGGAGGCAGGAAGAGACTAAACTCCCTCTGGAGTTCAGCTGCTGTCTCAAAACCACAAAAGGTTGGAAATCAACGAACCAGAAACCCTCGGCGGGGGAACAAAACAATTTATAATATATGTTATATAGACATTATCTTCTTACTCTGAGAAACCTGAGACATCCAAACTAAAAACAAAGGTGTGAGAAGTGAGGTTTTGTGCAATAGAAACTGCTGAAGTGTTTATGGCTCATTAAGTTCAACTTGTTGTAACATGTCAAATGTACCTTCATGACTTCTGTCTCTAAAACAGCATCCAGGAAGAGATCAGTCTCTGTCAGCTCCTCTGCTGTGACTTGTTCGGTCTCACCTGTGGACCGCTCATAGTTGTCCAGCAGTTTTGTGAATCCTGCAGGCACACAAAGTATTTTTGTTCTTTTTTTATTAAACCAAAATAGCACATTTTTAGGCTAACAAAGACATATGTCTGAAATGTCTGTCTGATTGAAAGACACTTACGTGGGATGGTGGTTGTGTTCATCAGTTTGTTTTCATTAACGTTGGAGAACAGAGGTTGTGCGGCGTGATCCTGGACAACATGGCTGCCCTGGTTTACATAGCTGGCTCTACCCTGGACATTTCAAACGCATAATGTAGTTTTGTAAAAAAAAAAGAAAAAGAGAGAAGATAAGTGTTGTCTGAATAAGAGCACGCTCCATACCTGAACAGATATTGTGTAGTCTAGCCCAGGCGTCATGCGATTCACATCCAACCTCCACAGCTCATTGAAAATATTGGATAGTTCCTGGTTTACTAATGGCCTGTTACACAATAAACAAAGTCAGACAGGAGAGATACAGAAAACTGACAGACTGGAAAACACAGTAACTCATGAGAAATGTTCTTCTTTGCTGCTGTACCTTGATGCATTCAGTCCACTAAGAAACACTGCAAGAACGGCAAGGACTCCACAGAACCTGTACATCACACATATGACACATTTTCTATCAATATCTCAAACAGTGGGGAGAAAAGGGGAACAAAGACTGATCTAGCCTGCTGTCTAACATAAAGAAAACCAGGTTAAAGGATTCAAGTCATAAAAGACAGTGTTACAAACTGGCCAAACTGAGCTTGTCCACAGGGACGCAATAATTTTTTCAGATTAGTGTTTGGCCAAAAATAAAACCACATACCTTCCAGCCATGATACTTTTTGCACGCTTCCACTCCTTCAGCTCGGACCACAGTGGAGCGCTCACGTCTGTTCCACTGTAGGTCCACTATCCACCAGCAGTTGCATAACTTGCAGGCCGCGCATGGGCATTTCTGGACAAACTCGATCTGACGTGCACAAGTTTTTATTGCATAGCCACCAGAGGGCGCTTCGTCTCACTGATTTGACGCACTTTCGCCAAATGTTGTTCTTAAAGTGTAGATGTAATGATGGTGAAACAGCCATTACAACTTCTAATGCCTGAAAGTGAATAACCTCTGATTGCGTTTACACAGATATCACATAGAAAGCGTGGTTTGCAAATATAGAGCACGAGCACCGGCTCTGAGCGCAGATTTCGGCGGGGAATCTTCTGCTGCACAATATTCTCAATCTTGTTCCTGATGAGGAGAGATGTGTGGTCTGATCTGCAGAGCGGCACAAAACGGACTGCGTACTCTGTCATATGTGAAGGGACACACCTGGCTGGTTATCTGGTGTTACCAAGGAGAGAGATGTGATGAGATTTGTAGCCCACATATTTTAAACACAAGGTAGTTTTCCGTGTATTTTGCCCTTTGGATTAGTAGAACCCCCAAAATTCTAACTGTTAATCTGTGTTGTGACCACGTTTGAACAGGGAAATCAAAAGTATACGCATCGTCTTTATCTGCTTAAATTATTGAACAAACAAGCATGCTGAGAAAATAGGCCTACAAATAACTTTTCCATGGGCCTTTTTTTCTTCTTGGCGATATGGGCCATAGGCTATAGGCTTAAGTGATACGAGCAGTTGAAATAGTATTAAATCCATTATATTAATGATGTAAATGCTCACAATTAACTTTTTTTTGTTAATACAAAACTAAAAATGTGTTTTATGTCATAGTGCACCTACACAGGGTGAGCAGCAGAGAGGTGCAAAAGGACTGCTAGAAGAGTGAAGAGAGAGAAATTGTCATTTGTGATATGGTGCATTTCACAGTTGACAAACCTTTCCATTAATTGACAGTCAACAGTGGTATTGTGCGTGTGTGGCTTTGTCAGTCACTGGGATTAGAAAATTATTAGAAAAAATAACATGAATACTCTTAGTCAGGTTATATTTTCATCAATTCTACTGTTATGAGACTTGTATCCCCCTGACCAATGATATACAAGGATTTGACTATATAAGGTCTCTTTGAAAATATTATTTTATAATGGATAATTCAGGTCTGGTCATCAACATTTTTTGACTTTGAGCTGATTCCAAAAAATCATTTCAGGTGTAATTTCAAATAGTTTTCACAAGTAGTTCAAAATAATATTACAGTGATCTTTATTCTTATTAGTTCTGACTGTGTGCTCATGGGCTTGAAGTTGTAGTGTTAATAATACCAGTGTCAAAGTTGGCTTTCACATTGTACGAGCAACATACAGTATGTTGGTATATTTTAGGACCTATTGCAGTAATAGCAGTGAAAGAAAGAAATAGGCTACATTTGACCTACTGCAAATACTTCAATACTTTAGCTTGTGTAATTGAATGCATGGTATTTACTTTTTTGGGGGAGAACTGCTGATCTTTGAACTGCAACCTCTACAATGACTTTTGGCACAATTAAACAGTGCAAAAGTGTTTAACATGATTTACCTTATGTTTTACCCTTGTCATTAGTTTAATCTTGAGGAAAATCAAAATACAGATGCACATTTTGTTAAGAGCACTCTGCAAAATGTTAAACAATGCACAAACTATTTTCATATTTCTGCTTCAGTTAAACTTTAAAGAAAAAAACCTTTTGGTATCCTCAAATATATCTAGCAGTCAAACTAAAAGCAAGATTTCCTCTCAAAGTTACTTTGTTTGGAGAACAGGGCCTTAGGTTTATTCTATTATTCACACCTAAACTGTTAATGTAGGCCTGGCTCCCATTCACTGTGATAATGTCCTTTTACAGAATATTTCATTGTGGGTATCAGTAACTTTCCATTTTTTTACTGTTATGCCCTCATTTGTTTAATATTGTCTCAGTTTCTTTGAAATGTTGAGTTTGAGTTGGATGCATGTGCCGCTTCATTTTTCTGTCCTCCCTTGCCTCTTACGCGTCTTGCAGGTTGAGCTATAATATACAGAAGAGTGCAGCTGATATAAAGCCTTAAATTTACCGCCTATCTCTGTAGTAAAAGAGTCACCATTATACAGACTGTTTAAATGGCAGTGTTTTTACTTTATACTTTTGTTCTCATCATTCAACAGCAAAATCAAAAACTTTCTTATCATCTCTTCGGTCCTCAGTGTGTTAAAGACTTGATGGTTGTGTCCATTTGAGGAACATCCAAACTGATTTAAATAACTTTATTGATCTTATAAATGGATAAACATAAAAAACAACAACACAGTCTTTCTTCTCAGGTATGGTCGAGGTTTGCATTACAACATTATTTTTTCTGAACATGTCACCACACTCTTCCGAAAATAGCCAAAAGGGTTCCATTAAAAATCTATTTATAATAAAAAATAAAATAGACAACAAGCTCTTATATTAATGTGTTGAATTTCAATACCATGCAATGATATTCCTTATGCTTTGTACTCTATGATATGTATTGGTGCAAATGCATGTTGACTATTACTGTTGAGTGAAGACCTGTAAAATGTTCAGCGTATGATAAAATATTTCCATTAAATTAGCGAGGTTTAGTTCTGTAGAAAACATAGCAGCCGTTTCTGAGTTATTACTTTATACGAACTTATAAAAAAAATAGGAAACGCTTCTCGGCATTATCACTTATGAAGGAAGTCCATCTCTCTTTTTTAAAATGTTTCTACAGTCAGAAGGCAATTTAAAAGAATTATATTAAAATCTATATCGGCATTTTGTAGATGTCTTTCCCCCCCTGCTGGATGACATTTGATGCTAAAGATGCCAGTACAAAATATCTTCAGAAATCAGCTAGCAGGTGAGCAGTGGTGTTGCCCTAAATGTTCCCTCGGCCATCAGACCACATTAAAGGAGACGACGGTCAGGAGTAATGGCGGCTACCGGACTGTAGGCGTTCTCAACAACGTCCTTTAAAAAACTGAAAAAAAAAGACACTGTAATACTTTTGGATCATCTCTTAACGTAACACTAAATGTGGGAGCATTCTTAGGGTTTGTTGAGACAAGTCTGTGTGCGAGTGGGGAGGGTTGGCACAGAGTTTCATTCACAGTAGGACCAGGTCTCATGGTGGTGACAGTTCTCATGCAGTAGAGTCCTCATCTGTTACGCTGAGGTTCGGTGAATTTGAAGTCTCTTTGAAGAATTCATCGTCTTTCAGCATGCTCTGGTATAAGGCACAGCACAGAACAACTTTAAAACCAAAAGCAGCAAAAGTACCGGTGTGTCCTGGTGAACTATTAGATTCTTACCGTCAGGTTTTGAATACCCTCCGAGAAAGCTCCGATCTGCCTCACAGTTCCCTCAGAGTCCTCCATCTGTGAAACAAGAAGCAGCTTTCAAACTCAATAATTTGAGAGCCACAACAGAATATAGAAACCTAAGCTGACCAGATACCTTTTCTGAGTGAATATGAAAACTGAAAAAAAGTCACCTTCCAAGCAACACTGATGACAACGTAAAACCGTGAAATAGTGACATTTTCCATATGATGCATATAAATGCCTCTGACAAAAGTACATTTCAGATCTACTGTACATGCAATTAGATATATACACTTATGTTAATGTTTTAAGTGGTATCAAATCATAATTCAATAGACCCTTTGAAGAACAAGCTCACCTGTTCTAGCCTGTCAAGGTCGTCCTCATATATTTGGAGCTCGAAGCCTTTCTGAAAGCTTCGGCCCTTTGGCATCTCCACATCCATCGGACACACATACTCCTCACTGTCATCCTGCTTTTTCTTCCTCAGACTGCCAAAGTTGCCAAATGACAGTTTCCTTGGCTGGCAGGAACGAGGAGAGAGAAGAAAAAGAAATACAGAATATGTTCATTTTATATAGCTACATTTAGATATACAAACAGAAACGCACACATCCCTCAGGGTTCCCATGTTATATTTTTAACTGAATAATCTTAATCTTTTCAATAACTTAATAGCAAGTTTTTGTGACTACATAATGGCAGCGGCATATAAATAAACATTTAAGGGTCTGCTAATCAAAAATGGTTTAGTAAGGTTTAGAGTGACTCTGCATAGTTGCACTAGCCTGTCAATTCTTGATGTAGTCTTTTTTCATTTTAATTGAATTGCCTGTTTATACGAATGTATATTTTCATGTCAAACATTTTTAACTCATGGAGGGCAGGTGGCTCAGTCGGTGGAGTGCCCGCCCCATGTGCAAGGCTTAGTCTTTGCAGCAGGGGTCTCTCTCTCTCTTTATATATTTAAAACACCCTGGGAACCAGTGTAACCACTGTAAGAGAAGTACTAACAGCACTCTTTAGAAGCATGTACGGTCTATCCTCAAGTGATCATGCGTTACCTTGACCTTAGTGGTAGCGGTGAGCAGAGTGTAGTCTGGGTTTTCAAGACACTCCTGTTTGAGCTGCTGGGCCTCTGAGCCGATGAGCAGGTTGAAATGTGTGGCGAGGTGGCGGCGCAGCAGGGTCTTGTTTGGGGGGATGTTCAGCAGCAAAGCCATGGTCTCCACGTTGAACCGAGGCTCCAGAACCTAGAGAAAGAGCAGATGTATTAGGAGTGGACACATTCAGGAGAGAATCTCTGGTTCCGGTGGACTGTCTCACCATCAGGCCTCCGTGCACACCGCTGCCTCTCAGGTTCGGAGCATATTCGGCGAGGTCCACAGACCGCAGCCACTCCATCACCCTATGGTTGGTCCACTGGGAAATCTCTGCTGGAGAAATATTGTTCTATGGGCACAAAGAACAAAAAGAGAATATGAATTTAAGAGTTTACATACACAGCTGTGCATTATAAAAAGAGTATATCAAACAGTAGAACTGGCTGCTAAGCCCTGTCAAATAATTTCTCAGGCAACTGTTAAAGTGACTGCACCTCGTCAGATGGCCTACGACGCAAGCAGTTGGGCTCGTAGTTGTTGAGCCGGAGCACCTGGATAGCTCTCTTGATACTGAGGTGATGCAGGACACTCCCCACTTTCAGAGAAAGCAGGTCATCCTGAGGGACAAAGTTAGACATCAGTGACTTTCTGTAAAATTCAAACAATGAAAGCAAAGTTGAAGCTATGGCAATGTATAAATTATAAAAATAACATTACAGACTTTAGCAGTAAAAATGAACATTCCCTGGCTAAAAAGCCTCTGTAAAGAAATCAGTCTGAACAGAGAGAGATGCTGTGGTGTGATTTCACTGTCCCAAATATGGAGGGTCAGACCAGGCCATCTCCAGTGGAGCTCATCAGACTCTCCATGCAATAATCCTAATGCAAAATGGCACTGGAGAGACCAGATCTACTTATCCACAGGATCTGAGGAGGAAGCGCATGTGTCTCGTTAAAACTCACCACTGTCATGTAGTGCAGCATGCGACCATCCACTCTCCCCTCATCAAACTGGGTCTTATACTGAGGCAGACCGATGTCATCCAGCCATCCTGAGAGGAAAGGGAAAGAACAAAGTTTCAGAAGAAGGACGTCAAGTTGACAGTCAAGTTTAATTCAAAGTAAAAATGGTCAAGAAGAAGAATCATCATCAGAAGACCAGCAGAAAACTGATAATTTGGTTCATGTTTTGGACCGGCGGCTGGTACTCACTCGTCACCCAATTGTAGTCCAGCTTTCCCTTACTGTCCTCCTCCTCTGAGCCGAGGGCCTGCAGAGCCAGCTGCAGCTTCTTTCTGTGCAGTGGGTGTTTGATGCCCAGCTCCTAAACATCCAGAAGAAGTCAAGTACGTATAACACAGAACATTCTTGGAGGAACCACATAGTCAAGTTCAACAACAAGAATACTTTGCTGGTTTTGCCAGATTTGCTCGGCTTATTAAATTCTTCTGCTTCATCTCACCCTCTCCAGGTCATGTTGTGAGGCCTGTAGCAGTGTCTGACCAGAGAAGATCCACCCGCGAGCCATGTTCACGTAAAGACCGAGACCCTGATCCTGCAGCCAGTCACACACCTGATCCTTTGACCAGCGTGCAAAGGGAGCATCAACATCACTTAGAAAAAGAGAATAGAAAATGAAAAACTTTCAATAAAAAGGAACAAACAGGTGGCAGTAAACAAACATACACAGTTAAATTGTATAGTACGTATATAGTATTGTATTGTAGTAGTAGCACTTTTGATGTCTGTTATCCCAACAAAGGCTGCTCTCTGAATTTCATTGTACACCAGAGATTCAAAACAAGGAAACCACATTCTGAGTCTCATTATTCAGGCTGAATGCACAGACTTACTTGTTGCCTCTTTGGAGGTCACGAGACCAACCCAGTCTGGGTCCAGCTGTGGCTCGCACGCCGCCCCTCTTGAACTCACCCTCTGGTAGGTTGTCATCCAGGTTAAATGTGGTAGACTGACTCCTTTTTAGCCTTAAAATACAACATTCAAGTCCATATACTAAAAAACATCCTTACAATCATACAAAATATGTCCATAGTAATAAAATACTTGTCTTTCTAGCTGAATCTGACATACTGTAAACATTTATATCCATTACACAAATTTCATTCAAATTAAGTTTTGTTATTAATTAATCAAAGACTTACTTATTTAACTATTCTTAAAATAAAGAGCTAAAGATTCTCGTGTAATTTTCTACTCACTTCCCGAAGAGTTTCTTAATTCCTTTGGATTTTTTCTTGCCCTCTGGGGTCGTAGCGAGTGTGTGGGTGCTGTCACTGTTGGAAGAACTCTGCGGCAGCCCGGCCAGATCCAGATGGTCAGTGCCCTGTCGCTCTGTCTCAGCTGCACAAACAAATGCCCACAGAAAATCATCAGCATCATGAGCACCGGTGTGGGAGACTAGCACAAATCGGTGGAGACAGAGCTGCTACACAGCGTCAGTGTAGAGACCCAAGGAAACACTCAGACAGGACGTCCATTAAACATACACAGAGTGAGAGGTCATGGCGATGGGGATTAAAAGCAATACCCACTCTAGTATGCATGCATTAGACACAGCTGATGTCTGACTAAGACTGGAATAAAATAGTTATTTATTTATTAGAATAAAAAGGAAGTACATTAGTTGTTTTGTTTTTAGATTTTTAGTGGCGAGATCCAAATAAATTATTTTAGCTGATAATCTGGATCTCGACACAGATTTGTGTTTGGGGAAGGGAACAAAAGAGTGTAAACAAATACATGCAGGCACACAGGCAAATCAACATACACAGCACACTGCATGTTGGACGTACAGCAGCTCTGCGGGGTGTGGTTGTTTAAGCACATGGGCGTGATGTGAATGGATGAGTTTAGAATAGGCATAGGTGTAGAATGATGTAGGATATATTCAGTAGTTTCTTTTGTTTTCTTTGGAGAACTACTGCAACCCTACAGTGACCTGTGGTCTATACTGTACCTAGCATAGGCGCACTTGCACTCCGGCTGCGGTCTTCATGTGTTACAAATCGCACACAACACACGACAGGGATCCAATAGAAAAAGAACAAGACAAAGGGCAGAAATTATGATTGAAATACCAACAGGATTTGGAGAGGTGGAACAAACACAGACACACATGTGTACGACGCACAAACAGAAAGCACATACACAGAACGAAGGACATCCAACGGCACAGAAACAGACTTCCATAATTAAATGGGGACCACAGTTTGTGTAGGCTGCAAATTATGGTCTTGGTCCATATAGTATATTCCATGGGTGTCACTTGCACACAGCTAGCTTAGTGTCAAAATAGCGTCGTATACAGACTGAGTCACCCTGTAAACTTGGTGGTCTGCTCTTACCAAGGTTAGGGATACTGGCTGTCTTCTTGCCCCCACGGATTTTAAAGAAGCCCTTTCCAAAAGATGAACGAGCCTTCCTCGAGCCAAAGCTGTCGTCCTCCGTGGTGGCAGGCAAGGTAGCAGAGGGACCTTTGGGCGGCTTTTCACTGATCTTACTGATCTCTTCGCTTGTATTCTGAGAGAACAAAACACATTACTCCTACAAGGCACTTGTGTTTATACATACTGGTCAAATATAATATGCTGAACTTTTAAGTTTATTTGAGATTAGAATGGAAATATTGTACATTTTACTGTAAATAAACAAAGTTAAAAGATGCAGACTGCGCACAACATGTAGTGTATTCTAAAGGCTACAAACACTAGGGATGCTGTGGTGCATTTTACAGACTTATAAGACAAACACTATGAGGCAAAGAGAAAAAGAGAGAAAGCATTCATGCTTTTGGCAAAGAAAACAGGACTCCTTCCCCATAATCAATAATGTTACCTTTTCATTATTGCTTTTATCCAGCTGGTCCTGGCTGCCAGTCGTTGTGGTGTCTTGGCTGCTAAAATGACAAACCATAAGAATTAATTTGTCACTCATAGCAGTGTCGTGGAGATAGTGACAGCTCATCTCACAGGGTCATAAGAAGCAGCCGTGTGGGGCTACAGGATATGAACTACTGTTACACACATTCTTCTCATGTGCAACTTAAGAAGGCTACTGAGACACTTCCTCACACTCTACATGGCTGCAGTAAATGAGCAAAACAGGTGTCGGCCTGCTTATGCAAACAGAGTATACTAGTGTGTAGCTGCTCTGGGCAGCACTCTATACACAGTAGTGAGTGTAAATGATACATGGACAAAATACTTAGTGACAACATTATCTTAAAATAAATATTACAATATTTACAACCTGTAATTTCCATACCTGTATGTTTTTTAGTATTTAAGATCTCATACTAGGTCTGATTCAAAAATCTAGATTATTTAGAAACTAAAAATTATACAGAGAGCAAATCAGTCTGCTAAACCTGCAGCATTTTATTTATTGATATTCATTGATGCACTTGAGTAATGGCACACAAAAAAGAAAACAAAATCCTACATGAGCCAAACTCTACATTGCCCTTGACTTAAATCGACGCATATGAAAGAGAAATGTTTCACCTTATTAAATCTGTTGGTGCAGACTCTGACACTTGTTCCGGGTCTGAAGGGCTAGGTGTGGGTGAAGGCTCTTCACTCAGTCCATTGAGGATCTCCAACTAAGCACAGATCAGAATGAGAAAAGAAGAAAAATGGATAAAGCTTAAAAATCCAACTATGTGCCATCAGAAAACATTAACTTGCATATTCTCCTGGGGTCATGAGAACTAAGCAATCTAAATCTGCACACATGCGGAGAGAGCTGACAGGAGATGTTATTCAATTAATTGGATGTTAAGTCCTTCAACACTCATTTCATAAGTGTGAAATTTATGTGAGCTATAAGTGTTATACGGAGCATTTCAGAGTTGAATGAGATTTGAAGTTGCTTGAGGGAAAAATCTTTTTCTACATTTTTGTAAAACTGCATCCCATTTGCTATGTTTAAATAAAAGGTTGTCATGCAGACGGTTAGATTGATTTTAAGATGCTCATTTGTGACATCCCGTCACAGTACGCTACACAAACCTCATCTGGGCTCGTCCTTTTCAGTTGTTCAACATCAGTAACTTCATGCTTTTCTGACTCCGTAGACCCAGAGTTGGTTAACAAGAATGTGATAGCTCCATCACTATGACTCTCGACGTGTTCATTATCTTTGGTTTTCTCTGTAGTGGACAAAGAATAACATCCAGTTTAAAAATTTGACTTGTAACATTTAAGAACCAGTCATTTAATTTGGCATCGATCATCTCATCTTAAAGCTCTGAGCAACAGAAAAAAAGGTTTATCAAAGAAGACTAACTTCACAGATCTCACAAGACTAATGCTACAGAACTAATCATTGAGCAAACAGCAAGTTAAGAGCTATACAAACACACCCATAAGAAAACAAGCAGGATAATTTATAGAAAAGGGTTGCGGTTTGGTAGCCAGACGCAAGTTTCAGTAATACACTTATAAGGGCAGTTTTCAAAGCGGTCCCTGCACTATACCACAGAGTCGAGGGGAACATGCTGACTTATTGCTCCATGTGGTGGATTATCTCTAGCTTCAAGTTTCTGCAAGGTGATTTTTATATCGTACTGAAATAAAGCCAGCAACCACCTCGAAGACTGGCTTACTTTTGTGCTTCTTTGTCACTGACATAACATTAAAATGATTCATCTACTCCAACAGAAGTACCTTTCTTCCCTTGCACTGACATCACCATGTTCTGAACTTTCTTATACCGCAGCAGCGACTGCTTCAGCTCATCAATCTTACGATCCTGCGAAGGAAAGACAATTAAAACCCACAGTGAGGCCCATGCTTCAGGAGGAGAGTTAAATCACTTGGTGTGATACAAAGGAAATCGCAACTTGTCAAATGTACCTTCTCCTCATTGGCTGCCATCAATGATTCGACTGCCTTTTTCATTCTTTGCACTTCCACATCTGGCGAAGAAAGAAAATGATTACAGATGAAGAACTACAGTGCTCACGTGGGGATGGATACTAGGCCAGAACACACAGGGTGCAACTGTAGGATTTCATCCATTCGGACCATACAGGCCGCAACATTACTGTCCTTCCAGTAACATCGCAGCCACACTCTTTGTTTTTAAGAGTCCTGCAAATTATTACACCAAATCCTTGTGTGAACAGATGTTTCACATATTTCACTTTGAAGAACATTTTCACTTTTCAGAGCTCACACAAGGCTCTGCGAGCAGTCAACCCTCAACATTAGCAATCCGTCAAGCCTTCCCCCACAGGATTATTATCTCCAAGTCATCCAAAACAAAAGGTACTTCAATGCGATCTCTAACAAGAAACTAACACACGCACACATACAGTCATTGCTTTTAAACTTGTTTCAAGAGGTGCGAAATATAAAATTAATCTGACATGTGTTGATGAGGGAGTCTGTGCACTGCATGAAAAATGAAATTGTTCAAATAAGTGAAAGCCCGCTAATGGTCTGGTCCGATATGAACTCACATCACATCACTCACATAAAAGATACGACACTGAAAATGACAACAACATTGCAGGTTAGCGAGGCACACACACTGGTTGGTGTGAGCAGGGGAAGGTTTAGAGTTTGAGGAGAGATATTGAGGGAGGCAAGAGCATGAGTGAGCAGCCTGAATGGTTATGACAAACAACACGAGTCATTCCCTCATTCCTGCTGAAAACACAAAGCAGACATTCCTTGCTGCTGTTCCAGGTTGGACAGTAAAAACACAGATACACAGCTTTTGCAGGACCTTGGTTTTGTTCAGTTGAAAGTCCTTAAAAAGATTACTAGATTGGTGATGTGGTGCTCTGTGGTCAGGTATTAGCACTCCAATGGGTTATAATGGACAAGCAGAGTTCAGGTGGCTCATGCTCGTTCATGCAAACAGGTGTTGAGATGGGTGCAGTAATAAAGTGCAATAATAAACACAAGCATAAAAACCCCCCTTACGTTTTTCTTTCAGCCTCTTTCTAAGAGTTTCGTCTGGATGAGAGACTAAACAGGACAGAGAATTATGAAACAGAAAGTGGTTGGTTGCAGATTCCGACTTCTTGCTGAACTAAGCCTTGTGCTTTGCTAATTATACACAGATATTACAACTCAATAATTTAACAAAGTTGAACACGAGTTTAAAACGGCATGCATGCTCATCTTCAGTAAGGTTTGTGATTGGACAGGTTTTCCCCACCTCTTTCTGTAGGATCTGCACTGCTCGAGGCAATGGCTTTGAAGCCAGTCTCATCCTGTAGCCTCCTCATCTCTCCGTCTTTGCCCTCCAGCTGCCTCCTCAGCATGGCTAGCTCCTCCTGTCCAACAGAGGACAGCAGTGAGGATATTTCCCCCACACAAACACTTCCTCCCCCACCCCAACTCAACACTACAAACAAACCACAACACAAAGGTTCACAGATGCTGACGTGGCATACAGGCAGGCCACACCTGCTCTGGAGGGTAGTGTGCGTTGGGTGGTAAGCACTGATGTCTGGGAGAACTGGGGTAATAACAAATGTAGGACCAGTATACAAACAAATAACATGCTTTAGTGACCAGAATAGGATTCAAGCATGGAGGCAGACAAATTAAACTGAATAGAGGTTTTAATGAAGATGAGCAGAAAAAGGAAATCAGTGGGAAAGTGTAAAGAGGGATAAAGAAAAACACAGAAAAACAGAACGCTGCCAACTCCTGACAAAACCCCCAAATTAAAGCATACCTGTGGTTTGAAAAACTGGTCCAGACTTAAGGAAGTGGTATTTCTGACTACACTTGTCTTTCGCATTTTTTATTGTACTGCATAGTTCAGTAAATTAAGTGATTTCATTGTTTGCAAGAAGTGACATCATTTTGCCAAAAATGGTAAAAAAACAAAACAAAAACAAACATGGAAACCTGCTGCAAACCCGATTTAATGACTTTATTCCCATCAAAAATAAAAACAAAGAGGAGCCAAAGGGAGAGGTCAAAAACCATAATCATACAGCAAGCAAAGCAGTCATCCTGAGAAAAGCCAACCTTCATAGCCTGGAGTTTGTGCTCCTTCCTCTGTTTCTCATACTGCATCTGGCCCATTTTGATTTTCAGGCTAGAAAGCTTGGCCATTAGCGACTAGCAGTAGAGAGACAAACCAAGGAAGGGAGAGAAAATAGATGTGCTATAAGTGAGAGATAAAAAGGAGGTCAAGAAGGCAGAACACCCAAAGACTCAAACCAAGTCCTTTACATTATGGAGCACTTTTTTTTTTTTTTTTTTTTAAAGACACAGCTCATCAGCAGAGTCCAAAGAGCAGTTTTACGCTCTATGGGTAGACACTGCAAAGGCACAATTCCTCCTAAAGCTTCAATCTAGATAAGATATGAAACAACGGGCTCATGTCCAATGAACAAGGTAACTTCCAGATCAGACGGAGTCATGACAACAACTCACAGCCGCCCGAATGTTGGAACCAGGATAAATAAAATGAATAAATCATACTGGGAGAGGTTTACAGAAGCAGAAATAAAGTGAACCAAACATGTTTTTACAGTCTTGACAGCAAAAGTGTTTAGCTGGACAAGACAGCTCCCAAAGATACACAAACAGCCAAGAAAGAATAATAAGTCATGAATAGTTTTTCATAAAGAGTGGAAGTGTGCAAACGCCCCCGTGACAACTCACCTTTGTGGATTTAAGTTTCTTTTCGTACTGTAGTTTTTCACTCTCCAGCTCTGTAAATCTGTACCGCAGTTCATTAATTTCAAGAATCAAATCCTAAAAGAACAGAAAGTGCATATTACAGAATGGTAGTAAAATAGCAAGCAAACTCCTACAACACTGGTAATACTTTAATACTTTTTCAGCATGGAAGCGCTCACATTCTCCAAGGTTTATATTCCATTAACCATTTATATCATTCAAATCAGATTTAACTCAACTGGTGTGGTACAGTATAAATATACTCTATAAAGCAACTCTAGATACATTTGAAGGAACTGTATTCCTTGGAGAGTAGATGC
>NW_024041191.1:0-25000 GCF_014851395.1 Micropterus salmoides
TAAACACTCACACACAAGCAAAGAAAAGCACAAAATGTTACATTTGAGAAGGTGGAATCAGTGAATATTGATATATTCGAATCGATTAATTAGAATAATTTATGCATTATTAAAGTTATGGTCGGTTATTTTTGCCAATCACGTTACCAGAGTGATTGCTTTGCTATTTTCTGTGGCAGTAGGGCTGAATGGTCTTGAAAAAATTTTAAAAACATTTTGACCGATATTGCAACTGCGATATACATTGCGATACTTTCGAGAATGATCATTTTTACATCATTCTAATTTTCACTGAAAAACATGATTTTTCCAGGGATTTGTACCAAACAAAGATGTTTTCTTAAGTCTTTAGTATATGGTGTGTAGGCCAGGCCATCTCTGCAGCACAACAATATTTAATTTAAAATGGTATTTTGACACATATCACCTTTAGGCCACACTCTTTTTGTTTATTGGCTAATCCAGCGTCTTTTTCTCACGTGCCATGGAGACTTCATTGTCCTTCCAGCCAAAGACTACAGCAGGTGATTTTACTTGAGTGTTAATCAGTAAAATCACCTGCTGTCCTCTCAGCTGCCGTGGAAACTTGTACACACTTTACTCTCCATGGCTCATGAATGAAGTGCCTTAGACTAATCGATTAATCCATTCAGCCCTTCACCCCAGCTAAAAGCAATCCATCAGTGCTAGTGAGCAGTTACCTGCATGCTGTCAGTGCCCGAGTATGGCTGCCTGTCCCGGATGCCTTTATTTGAATGGATGATCGAGATAGAGAGAATGCGTGGAGATTATAAAAGCCCAATGCTGTGGTGGAGCTGTTCAGAGACAAGACACTGCTCTACCGCCTCCCTTGCTATATCTCCGTAGCCTATTCTGGCGAGCTCCTATCACTGATTTAGTCATGGCCTCAGAAGTATGTGAGTGCATGTCTGGGAGAGAAACACGAGAGAACGGCACGAGACACACCACATGCAGCTGATATCCATGGCACTCTGCTCCACAGACCCTGTGACCCAAATAGCCAGTAACAGATCCCCTGTGAAAATCTTTTGGATTACAGGGTTATAGTGTAGTCAACCAGATGACTGGACATTAGGCCATACATCCCACTGCCAACGTACCATAATCCCTCTCTTCTACTCTACTTGTTTGTTAACTTGCTCATTCACTCAATCCTTGAATGAGCATCTGCTGCACGTAAATAACCCCGTGTACCGTATGTCCTACTCACATTATCACACGGCATCAGCACCACAAGCAAATGGCTGATTCACTGGATTATTGTATTCAAATTTCAAGTTATACTTTCATCAATTTTGTCACTGTCTTTGGAAAAAAAATTAACTGTTGAGGTATTTATATTTATGCAAGAACATTATGTGCAAAACAGCGATCGCCGCAGATATACAAGAAGGCTGGGAGAAAATGGTGAACTGTGTGGTCAAACTAGGTCACAAGCTACCCTGTGCCAACCAACATCACATTCATAAAGTTAATCATACACTCACACAGAGATCTGCCACATAATTCCACTGTCAGTAGCTTGATTTGATATAAAAACGATATGTTCAGTAGACATGTTGTTAATTTCAACATGGTATAGGATGATTTGTGTTGAAAACTACTTGAATCAAAGAAGAAAATAAGCTCCTCTGGAGATTACTAGTTCCATATGGTCACGGTGAAAGGTCCACATAGGGCATCTCAATGAACACGCCGTACAAATCTTTCTCGAGTTCAAAAGTGGTAGCCATTTTATCACTCTACAAATCAAGCTTCCCCACAGCTTGTTTTACAAGCAACCACAGGTCCACAGCTAACTGAAATGGAATATCCTCTAGAGCTGAAACAATAAATCAATTTGTCAAATCAACAGAAATGTTATATATAATAACTATTTTGATAACTGATCAACTGTCTAAATTATTTTTCCTAGCAAAAAAAAGGCAAGCATGAATTGGTTCCAGCTTCTCAACTTCCAGCTTTTTTGTCTTAGCTTTGGTTTTTAGTTAGTCAATTGATTTTTTTTTTTTTTTTTTTAATTGTCATGGACATCTTCCAATATTTTCTGACATTATCCATCCATCCATCCAGTACCTATAACTGCTTATTGTTTGCAGGGTCACGGGGCTGGAGCCGATCCCAGCTGACAATGCGTATACCCTGGACAAGTTCATCACAGGGCTGACACAGACACAAATAACCACCTGCGCTCCCTTTTACACATACAAGCAATTTAGAGTAGAGCTGTAATAATTAGCTGATTATTCAATTAGTTAGTTGAATGAAAATTAATCCAACTATTTTGATAATCAATTAATAATTTCAGTTATTTTTCAAGGAAGTTGCTGATTTTCTTTGTCACTGATGATGGTAGCAGAAGAGAGATACAAACTCAATTTCACTCTTCATCCTTTTGTATTGTGACTAATAAATCTACCACGTACATCTTACCTTGTACCTTGAAAATGAAGAGTTGTTTTTGTTTCAGACTGTTGGCTGGACAAAAGAAGCTATTTGAAGACATCACTTTGGGCTCAGGAAAATACCACTACACAAAACTGGTTGTAATCAGTGCTGTGCTAAATTACTTTACATCATTGTATATTTATTAACTGCAGATTGACAGCATAGTGGGGCCTTTGACAAAAACTTTTAGAGCAGAACTGAGATTAAATTTTGAAAATACATTTAGTGCACTGAGTGAAACCTTTGTCAAGTATCTCCGCAGTCTCTGTAGTCTACTAAACAAATAAAAACTTGATGAAATTGGTCGGTTGCATATCTATAAGGGGAGTAACCAATAACTAACGTTGATAATCCAGTTGTGTGACCTACATTTTACCATGCAATACCACTGAGCCTACAAAGTGACAAATTGTCTTAACAATGCAATTTGCGTGATCTAAACCTGTTTTAGCAGCAAAAATACCTTGATATAGTTTTATCAATCCAATATGTTTGCTGGTTCTCAGGACATAAATTTGACAAAACATCTCTTGAAAACCTAAAGCCCATAGTTTTGCTCAGTTTGAGCCCTGTGTTAGGGGTGTGTGATGATCCCTGAAGTCTATGCAATGCATGGTCTTCTGTTTTGATTTAAGGTGACACATTCCAATGTTATCAAGCCATAAATTAAAGGTTGCCAAATCACAAAAAGGGGGTCATTCAGCAGTTTATGGTGGATGTATCTTTACAGTTAAGAAAGGCACACTAAATACGGATACTGTGCAACTTCAGTTGGTCTGTGACTAACTGTTTGTTGGTTTCAGGGGCAGATTATTGACATGCAGAGGCGTAATTTACAATCACTAAGTAAAGAGCCCATGAAATGGTAACGTTACAGGTAAACTTGCAGCAATGTCTGCTTTGCCCCAGCTAACATTAGATGAATACACGCTTTAGCTGGTTCACAGCTAGTTAACTCGTTAGGCCTGAACACAACTTGACACCAGCTCTAGCACGGACTACTGAAGTGTCAAAAACACCCACAGCAATCAAGTGTCATGGGCTGTAAACCCCCATCCAACAGACTCGACCCTGGTAAACAGGCCTCGCTACCATTGCTAAGCTAACATTTACGAGGTTTAGCTTGTCGTTTAGATCAACATTAGTCGACACACCGCACAAAATGTTTATGTACATAACGTTATCCTGAATGACAGGTCGAAATATAGCCTTATTCTGCACAACACCTTGGCGATTTAACAAACAGCGTAGCGCAGTGTTACAT
This sequence comes from Micropterus salmoides, assembly GCF_014851395.1. Classification (NCBI taxonomy): domain Eukaryota; kingdom Metazoa; phylum Chordata; class Actinopteri; order Centrarchiformes; family Centrarchidae; genus Micropterus; species Micropterus salmoides. The sequence continues at coordinate 3,734 of NW_024041191.1, forward strand.
AAATGGCGTAGAGGACGAATTTGCTCTACTGATCTACTGACCTAGTTTCGGAATAGCGCAAAGTTACGGTCACCGGCGAGAAATCGCCAAAAACACATCGCTGCGCTCTTCTCTTTTCCGGTAAATTTCAATGCCGCACACACGATGGGCGAGGCAATGTGAACATTCAAATTGGTAACGTAAACAAATAGCTTTTATTTTGTTTCGATTACCTGCCTGTTCGCCTCCCGCTCTGTCAGCGCCGCCAGCCGCTGAATTCCTGGCCGACATGGCTGGAGCCGGAGCCGGAGCCGGTGCGCTGGGGCCCGGGTCTCCAATGCATGGATGAGGCGGTGGACTAACTTTAACCCGCGATGTCGCTGTGGAAACGGTGTGTTGGAGCAGAGGCGGTGGCAGAATAATGTATAATTGTCTTATTTTTTGTTAGATGAAGGAAAGGGCACAAAAACGTGCACAAAGATTTATGTGTGCGGTGCAATCGGGACAGTGTGGCGGAGAACTGGGGGGGAGAGACACAGTCTCCTCCTACCGGCGCACCGGAGTCACCGCTCCAGCTTCATCCCTCCTGTAGGCCTGCTCACTTCTGGAAAATACCGTTTTTGCCTAAATGGATCCTGTATCCCCATCAGGTAAAAAAGCCCACTAACTTCAGAAATCCAGGATTGAAAAGGTGGATGGACTCAAATTAAGTTGCATAAAGACCTAATATAAACAATCCTTTTCAGCATCACTTCATTTCACAGGCCTGATAAATAGGCATATAATACATTAGTGCATAATATATATATTTGTCTTTCTGTGTCTATCTTGGTAGGCTAGGTTACTTTTTCATTTCATTGCAATTCTTGGTGTAAGTGAAAGAACCCAGATGCCTTGGGGCCATCCACATAGCCTAATCCTTTCAATTAAAAGCTTAAATCCAATAGAGTTCAATGCATTATGAGTTTACTGATAATCCAACACAAAGTACAAGTAGCCTACACGTGAATCCGAGCTGGTCCCAGGGAGCAACTGATGGTTGCTCCATTGATAAACTCCCACATAACTGCAGGTCTGCTGAAACTGTCAGTTCTTTTAAATTAAGACTGAAGACTTTTCTTTTTACCATTGCTTTTAATTAAATATTTAAGATTTTTCTTTTTACCACTGTCTTTAACTAGTAGATTGATAACTTACACTGCACTGTAACTTTTACTGTCCTGTTTTCTTTTTCTTTGTTTTTTGCTTTTTATCAGTGCTTTTAATTAAATATTTACACGGTGAGAAATGAGTAGGTAATTGAGTGAAAAGATAATGAGAGTGAGATTGAACAGAGTGAAGGAAGTGGTCTTAAATCTCGCGCCCAAGTGATTTGCAGGAACCTCTGTCCACCTGTAAACGCGCAAGTGGGTCCAGAGTATAACTGGATCAAAGTGGCCTGCTGACAGACATGTCCTGGTTTCTCTGTAGTGTCCGAGGGTTTTTGGAGTTTCAGTGGACCCAAAGATTGCTATGGACTCAAGTACAGACTAGCTAGAGAGAGTAGATTAAGTGTACTTCTCTGTTTACTCTCTTTTCAAAATAATTGTAACTCAATTATTTGCTCAACCCCTCAGCCTGTTTTTATTTTACATTTAATTCTTTAAACCCTGATTGTATACTGCACTGTAACTTTTATTATATTTTAATGTGTATTTTTGTTGCTTTTAAACTTTTTTATATTTCCCTGTTGCTTTTATGTTTTATGTAAAGCACTTTGTATTACCTTGTTGTTGAAATGTGCTATACAAATAAACTTGCCTTGCCTTGATAGGCTCCCTTCTTTCTGCTCCTCCTTTTGTGGCCCTTTTGCAAGGTTCGCCTTTTCTAATCTCATCCTGTCTGACATTTGACAACAATATTTACATATATAGTCATTGTAACAAATTTGGTTCCATCTGGAAATAAAGCTGTATTTTCCCCACGTCAGACCATATAAAACAAATACAAGCTTTATTGCTATTTCAAGCAATGTCATTTGCCATCAAAAAAGGGTGCGACAGTCATACAGAGGATGAACATCAACAAATGTAGTCCTATTTTGTCATTTTGTTTGTGTGCTAAACGTAATGAACGTTATCAGATTCATATTCGTCAAAGCATGTGTCCAGCTGCCAACAGCTGTGTGTGTCAAGCAGTAGTGTGTGTTCCTCGCAGGAATGTCAAGGTCATATGCTGCAAGCCAAGTCTGCAGGTAGGCTATATTAATAGTCTAATGATTAAGACGATATGAGAATGTCGACTAGGCTACTTACTGACCACTGCTTTGCTCAGTTGAACCACTGCACATCCGCAGAAAGGTAGGCTAAGTTATCAACTTGATACTTTCAATGCAGAGGATCAGTTAATGTTGCTAGATAGTTTATAGATAACGGTTTTACAGTGTTGACAGCCAAATATTTATCTCTTAATTACGAGATCCTGACCACCTAATTATGACATCTTTTCAATTAATGAGGCTACATGTAGCATGAAGGAACTACAAATTTCATTTCGTTATGCAGCCTTGTGCTGTATAATGACAAGTAAACAACCTTGTACCTTGTAGTTTTGACATCGTTTCTCATAATTACGAGATTAGGTGTAATTATGGTGATTTAGCTTCCGTAAATTTGCAAGCAAAATTGAAAAGCATTTCTGAAAACAAAAACTTCACCACAAAAGTTTGGCTAATTAGGCCAGAAACATCTGCAGAATATCCACTGATGATTTTCCCAAAAAGTGCGTGAATGATATGAACACATGACAGCCATATCAACACTAACTCCAGCCGCACTCCCCGCTAAAGAGTCTTCAAACAATAACATGTAAACATTTAAATATCTAAACATTCTAAGGCGTCATTCTAGAATGCTATTCTATTGCGCATGTGCGCATGCGCATAAATCACGGGTGACGTCACGTGTAGCTTTGATCAGTATAAATCTAGAAATGATTTTAGCTGGATTATTTTTCAAATTGCTATCAGAGGACTTGTGTGAGATTTGAGAAAAGTTGATAGGAAGAACAACTTATCACAGGTTGCCTAACTAAGTAACTGAGTTATCTTATAAACATTTCACACAACGTCTCATTTGAGAGGCTGTCAATAACTTAATTCCTAAGGTAAATATGTCTGAAGATAATTTTGACGCCACTCTGTGCAGTTCAGAGACATCAGAGGAATCAGGTAGCCTCTATGTGTCAGAGGAGGCAGGAATATGTATCCAATCACCAGCGCTTCAGTTGGAGATAAAAGATGCATGGGCTGAAGAGACCCACTATATAAAACAAGTTTCCCAGGAAAAGCTCATTAAACTGCATGGAGAGTGGAAGGAGCTCAACTCCAAGTTAGTAGTGACGGTACTGAAACTAAGTGATCTGAGGGATGAGACAACCAGGCGGGAGGAAGAACTAGACTGGGTCTGTCTGTTGAACAAGAAAAGTCTCAGGGAGAAAAATGACACTTATATCAGAAAGCTGGAAGAGGAAAAGTTGGTTTTGAGTGAGGAGAATAAAAATATGACTGCTGAGCTGGCCCGGATCAAATCTCTGAGAGAGAAACTAAGGACTGAAATTGAAAATTTGAAGGCAACAGTGAATGATCTACGGAAAAATGAGAAGGTCCTTAATGACAACCTCACTGCTGAACTCGACCAGCTAAAATCTCTCAGAGAGAAAAAACATGCAGAGGTTGAACAGCTGAGGACAGTATTACATGGTCTTCAGGACAATGAGAAGATTCTGAACGAGCAGAACGAGAATCTCACTGCTGAAGTGGCCCAACTTGAAAGTCTGAATGAGACAAACCAAGCAGAGATTAAACAGCTGAGGGCAGCAGTGTATGACCTCGAGCATCACGATGAGGAAGCTCAGCTAGACCACAGTGGTAAAGACGAGCTATTAGAGAAGGTTGCCGAACTTGAACACCTGAAAAAGACCTTGGAAGTAAACAATAAACAGCTTCAGGATTTGGGGGAAAGAGAGACCTCTCTGTACGAGCAAAATAATACCATGGGTGCTGAACTGACCTCGCTTAAATTAAAGATGAAAATAAAACAGGCACTGAATGAACATTTAATGGAAGATGCTGATTATCTGCAGGATTTGAGGGAGGAACAACAGGCAGAGATTGAAAAGTTGAGAGCAGCACTGCATAACCTTCAGGAATACGAAGATTTCCTGAACAAGCAGAATGACAACTTTACAGATGAGCTGGCTCAACTTGAGTCTCTGACAGAGAAACAAAATGAGGAGAACAAAAACCTGAAGACATCTGTGCAAGATCTTCTGCATCGGCTGGAGGAGGTTAGGCAACTAATCTTGAATAAAGATGAGCCGATAGCAAGGAGGTACGAGGAGGAGATACTAGCAGAGGTAGCAAACTACAGAGAGGAATGTAGGATGGCTGAAAATACAGAACAACTGGACTCACATGAGGAGCAGGGTGATGACAGCTTCCTGGTGACTACACCTGAGGAGCAGGGAGACGATAGCTTCATGGAGATTACACCTGAGGAGCAGGAAGACAATAGCTTCATGGAGATTACACCTGAGGAGCAGGGAGACGATAGCTTCATGGAGATTACACCTGAGGAGCAGGGAGACGATAGCTTCATGGAGATTACACCTGAGGAGCAGGAAGACAATAGCTTCATGGAGATTACACCTGAGGAGCAGGGAGACGATAGCTTCATGGAGATTACACCTGAGGAGCAGGAAGACAATAGCTTCATGGAGATTACACCTGAGGAGCAGGGAGACGATAGCTTCATGGAGACTACACCTGAGGAGCAGGGAGACAATAGCCTCATGGAGACTACACATGAGGAGCAGGAAGACGATAGCTTCATGGAGACTACATTTAAGGAGCAGGGAGACGATAGCTTCATGGAGACTACATTTAAGGAGCAGGGAGACGATAGCCTCCTGGAGACTACACCCGAGGAGCAGGAAGACGATAGCTTCCTGGAGACAACAGCTGCAGAACCTCCCGCTGCTGAGGTTCAGACCAGACGTTTGTGGCGTTGTTCTGCTAAAGGTCTACTGAAAGGTGCTTTGCATGTTGGCCTTGCCACTGTAGGTATAGGGCTACTTCTGCCTGTGGGTATCCTGGACACCTTATTGTCTGACAACGGCAATACAAACCCTAACTCCTTCCTGTTGGACTACGCCCACCAACTGATGGAGCCCTATAGTACCTTACGACGCACAGTTCCTCATCCCATCTAAACAAGACAAGCTACACAAACAGGCAATTTTTGACCAACATTTTAAATCCCAACAACAGATTCTGCAGTCAAGGTCCAGCTAATTTCTAAGTTATGTGTGCATATGAATTATGAATCTAAATATCTATCTATATATTTTAATAATTCATATTTATAAATGCAAGGGCGGCACGCTGATGGAGAGGCTGTCGCTTCACAGGAGACGGGCCTTTCTGTGTGGACTTTGCATCGTCTCCATCGTGTTTGCATGGGTTTCCTCCCAAGACATAGTTTAGGTCCAAAAGTCTGAATGTGAGTGTGGAAGATGACCTCACACCTAATGTGAGCTGGAATAGGCTCATATTGGGTGAGAGGTATAGCTAATGGATGGATGGATTTCAAAAAGTCAATTAATATCATTTTTAAAAAATGATTAAAAAAGCAAATCAAAAGAAAAAATTTGGAAGTGGAATTGAATCTGTAAAATCAAATAGATAAGGAATGAAATAGAACAGTAACACTTATAAACTATATACTATATTCATAATAATGACAAAGATAACAGGAAGACTTTGTGTACAAAGAAAAATATAATACATTTATGTATGTACACATTATGTGAAATATTACTCTGAAGTTGCTCAACAATAATAAAAATAAAAAAGGCAACAAAAGAAGCCAATACACGGAGCAAATTTTTAGATGCAATATTTGTATTTGTGATGTATTGTATGTAACATGTGAGAGAGATTTGACAGCCAGAGTTTGTATCCGTAATTAGATCATAAGAGTCCAGGGCCAGATGGGATATGCAATGAGTTTTATAAAGGTTCAATCACACAATTGCCCCATATTCCACAGACATTTAATGAAGCCTCTATGACAGTTCTTCCGAAGAAAGGGAAAGACTTAATGCAGGTAGGCACATATAGATCAGTGTCTCTATTGAACACAGACCTGAAAATCTTGGCCAAATCCTTAGCTAGAAGACTCTACCCTCTTATGGCTAAACAAGAAGATATAGCTATAAGCGGACAATATGTTAATGTACATAACGAGGACGCAGACCTTTATTCCTATCTTATTAGAGGCAACTGAATTATAGACATGGCAGTTCCCGATTGGGACCAACGGACAGGCTCTGATGTACAAGGGATCTAAAGTTATGTTTTTCTCTTCTCAGCTGCAATAATATGTAAACACAATATTATATAATATCCATACCCAGCCACATTAATGATAACTTATAATGGGAGTACCAAGGTGTTTGACTCCCCTGAATAGGTCTTGTTGCTGTGCTCAGTCTTGCCATGGTGTGTGACTTCTACACAGCTGTCTTAGTTGATGATTGTGTTTCAACTTACATATTGGACACACTGATGTTGTTTGGAAGGCAAAGGGTAGTCACACTAATTATTAATTGATATATATAATCTATTAACATGTCATGTATTTTTGAAAGCATTCTTACATCACAGCATCTTTTCCACACCTGCCTAAAAAACGTCTGCAAAGTACTGTATTTTTGGAGTTTAGGGCTTATTTAGGACTGTAAGTTATACGTAGGTAGGTAGGTAGGTAGGTAGGTAGATTCAGTGAAAATGAGTTTGTAACGTGTAAAGTTTTATAATGTGCACTGTTTTTCATTATGTAAAACCAAATCCCCAGAATCTAATAATACAAAATCCCATAATCTATTTCATTTTAAACCCCTTAAAGGACAACTTTATTTATGTTATATCTAATTATATATTCTTACATGGACTTTTATATTAAAAATAAGCTTTCTGCCTTAATCCTATATAGTTTTGTAGTCTACAAACATATTTTCTATTTAAATGTGAAGCTATAAATGTAATTGGCATTGTCAATTTAAAATTTGAACATGGCTTAGTCTAATACAGCAACAGTTGTCTGTTTCTGTGCGCAAAGCCCCCTAACAAGTTCACCCATATATAGCCCAGTTGATGTGGCCTTCTTATATCATTCCCTGCTCCTGCAGTTAAGTGATGTGTTCAGATTTTGTCTGTAGTCACTTCCTGTTTTGTTTGAGTAAATCATCTTGTATCTCATTTCAGGTCTGTGTCTGCCTCCCTGCCTTGTGTGAATACCTATCCCTGCCCTAATGTGTCCCACCTGTGCCTCATTGTCTTCCCTGTCCTACTGTATAAATACCCACCTCCCCAGTAAGTTGCCACTTTGTCTTGTTCCTAGTATGTTTTTTGACCTCAGCATTACTTTTTGACTTTGACTCCTGCCTTGTTTTTGGATACCTTTGTCTTTGTCCTATTTTTTTGGACTCTGTACAATAAATCTGTTTGATCTGAACCACCTGAATGTGTCTCTAGTGAGTCCATTACCACTCATAAAAGATAGGTACTTTATTCGTGTAGTGTTGCAGTAGCAGTGGTTTACATAAAATCAAATCACAGGTACAAAACATACCCAACTTACTCAAAAACATGCAGGTACAATTGCCATATTTACAGATATATTCATTCAAACAGATATGCGAGGCCTACTATATGTAAAAAAGGCTTAAGCATATGTTTCACTGACTATATTTGTGCAAATATTTGTGTAATCTGTGCCTTGTTATCAAGAAGAAATAATTATTCTCTGCTCACCCCACCCAGCAGGGAGTCATTCTATAATTTAATTGCAGTGGGAAGGAATAACTTTCTTTAGCTGTCCTTATTGCTGCTGAGCGGAAGGAGTTGTCCGACCAGTAGTTTGTGTACAGAATTTGGTCATGTATTATGATGTAGCTATCTTGGACCAAACATGGACTTGAGTTGAGCTATAGAATATACAGCTGCCATGATCTGTTTGGAGACCAATAACAAGGAAAACTAACGCACATATTTGTGTAAAATTAATTAATGTGTATTTTTTTATTTGGTGGAAGTATTTTTCAGTCAAAGGTGACACAACACAGATAAGATTGGTTTATAGTGATACAGTTGCCGTGCCTGCCCCATTCACTTCAATAGTTTGGCAAAGTGAATGCTTTCACTTTGTAGTAATGACCCTTCCTTCTTTGATTGAAACACTGAAGGCAGCGGCTGCAGTAAATCACAGGAGGCTTCTTGTTGAACAGGAAAGGAATTTATTTCACTCCAGGTAAAAGACAGTGCAGCCTGGTAACCACATTTCTACACATTGTTTTTCTTCTACCATAGGCCTAAGTAAACCTAATGCTCAACTGGCAACCCCCTCAATCTCTCACTGCCATCTAGTGGACTAGTGGACCAGCAATCAATACACTCCAGATTTACAACATCGCCTCTGCTTTAAGTAGGTTCTATGCATCCCACAGGTACATTATGACGTCCTTTTTGTTTTTTTTTTTGTTTTTTTCACATAACAAAATTTACTTTTTTTCCTTTCTTAGTCCAGCTGGATGTCTTTAATGTAACTGGGTAACTTAGTTTCCCTTTTTGACTGTCTTCTTACTAGACTTGCCACAGTTCCTTGGTCTGTCTCTGATGATTCCTGCTGCTTTTGTAACTGCTAGCTCCTCCAACTTGTCACCACTGAGCACCACATCCTTAATATCTCACTGTCACCTATTGGACTTGTGGACTTGCAATGCACTCCCTTTCCATTTACAAAAGTGGCAAAACCACAAGATCCCTGGTTTGTTTCCAGCCAGGGTACTTTGTTGCATGCCATACGCCCCTCTTTCTTCCCACACGTCTTGGCTTTCTCTACACTGCCTTGTGTCAAATAAAGATGCTAAAAAATAAACATCTATCAATAACAAAAAAACTAACAGTTGCCTGAATCAAAGGAGTCCTTGTTTCAAAAATGAATTTGAACAAAAAAGAATTTTGTGTGTATGTTGAATCTGTCTGTGACAGGCTATGTAGCACCACAGGATCAACTCTCCGGTTGCACCGGTTTCACTAGTTCATAAGTTCAAACCTACAGAAACTGAGTTATAATGTACCTTAGTGTTTGCTAAATAGAGAACACAAAAAAGAAAGTTTCATCACACACAATAGTTCTTTACATAGAAATTAATAGTTATTAAACATTTATGTAGTCTTACATATGTTTAGTTGTGTAGGGCCAGCTGACAAGTTTACTGATAGTCTAAAAGCTTAGATTGTTTAATTTTTATCTTAAACTCTATGTCACAGCCCATCCTGCTATTGTTACAGCCACTGACTGATCTCTTGTCTGTCTCTCTGGTGACACCAAACCTGTCCATGTGCTGGACCCATAGGCTGGACCTAGGGGACAGGCCTGTGGTGTCAACCTTATCTAGACATGTGTCACAGAACAAACCTTTGACAAAGATCATGTTCAAGGGCAGCATTTTTAGTCATTTGGGTTGTTAGATGCTTATATACAGAGAGCTATAACTTGAAAATTAAATTAGACCGGACTGAAGATAGAGTTATTTGTGTTTTATACATCTTCACCTTGCTCTGTGTTTTATTGCCTATTTACATCTGCTGAGTGCAGTATTTGATTTCCAGACCCCTGCCAAAGCCTAATAATTTCTCAGGTTGGTTTTACTTCGACAGTACAGACTGTCCTGGGCACTATAGACTATACAATTTGTTGATTGTATTTGTCTCTTTCTATGCAGAATCACCTGATGATCACTTGAGTCACTTCCTCAATCCAAACACTGGGGACATTTTTGACATCGGGACAAGGGCAATGGTTAAAAACAATATTATTATGGCTGCAGTACCAGAGGCTGCAGTTTCAGGACCCCCGCAATCCTGGGACTGCAATTCTTGGACCGTAGTTCTTTTGCCACAACGCCATCTAGTGGAGTGGTGGTGGTAATGCACAGCAACACGAAGGCGGTTAACTCGTGAGGCCGATATGCGCAGCTGTAGGGTTAACCAGTCGACATGCATACAATAAACTATTTTTTTTAATCAACTTAATTTGAATTAGCAAATCTTACAAAAGTATAAAAACACTTGTAACTGAACATAGGACAAGTACAGGAGTTGACCTTTAGGGGGGTAAGGGTCTATACAAAAACTTTAAAAATAACACAAGCTGATAACCTACAGTTTCCACTGCCTTAGCCTTAGAGACTCTTGAATTGATGAGATGTAGCCATAGACTGTAGGATATAGCCTAATGTTTTAACTCTTTTGAAAAGGCAAAAGAGCAAGGTTTCTTATCTACGAATTTACATTTGAATATGAAATTTGGCCATAATAATGAGATTAGGTATAACTTAGTAATAACTTAGGTTTAGGCAACACACCCTGTGATGGTTAGGGTAACGGTAGCTAGCTGGCAGTATCAAAGTAGCTAAACAAGGGTCCTACAAATGCAGTTCCGGTCCTAGGGTTGCGGTCCTGAAACTGCAGCCTCCCGTAGGCTACTGCAGCTGATGTCATCAATGTGCTTTGTCTCTGTAAATAAAATAGCCTTAAAAAAGTTGCCTTAAAACGTAACAGTCCTTTTTCCAGTAGGCCTATCTTTACATTATCACTACAGCTATTTTTATAAAGCGGGTAGCTCAAATGTTCTGGTTCATAGTAGGCTAGTGGTATAATGAGCGGCTATGATGTCGAATCCCTTTACAGAGATCCATGGCAAAGTAATATAGTTCATTGTTAGTTAATTAATAGTAGTTGTTTGTTATTGTTATTAATAGTTAGTTAATTGTTCTTATGTAATTTATATGTAGCTTGTTGGTTGTTATACATTCATGCCTGAAAGCTGATTTGAATTTAGTTCTAGTAATTCTAGCCTTTGATGTATGTCGCTTAGCAACCGTCATGGAATATGTAGCCTACCGGACTACTTTTTGTATTCATAAAGAAATTTCTATTGATGAAATAAAACAAAGTCAATTTGTAGTGATATACGCTTATTATATATTCGTCTTTATGCATCGAAATATTTTTTTCCCATGTGACAACATTACACTTCCTTTATTTTTCGCGTCAATTCTCCTAATTGAAGGTAGTCTGCAGACACTACCACAATGTGCAGCTATGCATTTCCTTTCCATAATAAAAACACTACGTAAATAGGCTAGGTTACAGTGTTCAGTGATATAGCGACAAAAGACAGAGACATGGAAGGCAGGGCGTGCCATGCAGAGAAAGGCCTACGGATATGCTACGGGTGACCTACCGGGAAAAGTTTTTCTGAAAACACAAACTGAAGTTAAATAGCCTGGGACCAGAAATGTATGTTACCCACAGAGATCCGGGGTGAGTGTGGGTGGAAAATATCCACTGATGACTGATAAAAAAAAAGTGTTCGCATTAGTAATGATATAAACACACACCAGCCATAATTGATATCACCATGGACTCCAGTTGCACTCTGCTAAAGAGTCTTTAAAACAAAAACAAAAAAAGTAAACATTCCATGACGCATAGCAACAAGTCACGGATCAAATGACACATCGAAGGCGTGAATGACGTCACGTGTAGCTTTGTAGCTTTGTCTAGGATAGGATTTCAGCTGGATTATTTTTCAAAACTGTTATTAGAGGACTTCTATGAGATTTGATACAAGTGGATAGGATAAACAACTAACAACTAAACAACTGTCTTGTTTGAGAGGCTGTGTGTAGTTTAATCCCTATAAGGTAAATATGTCTGAAGATAATTTCAAGGCAGCTCTATGCAGTTCAGAGACATCAGAGGAATCACGTAGCCTCTATGTGTCAGAGGAGACAGGAATACCTGAGCCTTGTGGGCCACAAAGAGTTCATGAGCTGGAGATGAGCTGCAGAACCTATCAAATGCACAACTCTAAGCTCCAATCAGAGATAAGAGCGCTTCAGCTGGAGTTAAAAGATGCGAGGGCCAAAGAGACCCACTGTATAAAACAAGCCCGAGCTTCCCAGGAAGAGCTCACTAAACTGCATGGTGAGTGGAAAGAGCTCAACTCCAAGTTAGCAGAGATGGTACTAGAGGTAACTGATCTGAAGGAGGAGAAAACCAGGTTTCAAGAGTCAGTCAGTGAAAACACAAAAATGAAGGAAGAACTGGCTCGTGTTTCAAACCTTCTGTTGTGTTTCAGGGAGAAAAATGACACTTACATCAGAAAGCTGGAAGAGGAAAAGTTGGTTTTGAGTGAGGAGAATAAAAATATGACTGCTAAGCTGGCCCGGATCAAATCTCTGAGAGAGAAACTAAGGACTGAAATTGAAAATTTGAAGGCGTCAGTGAATGAGCTATGGGAAAATGAGAAGACCCTTAATGACAACCTCAATGCTGAACTCGACCAGCTAAAATCTCTCAGAGAGAAAAAACATGCAGAGGTTGAACAGCTGTGGGCAGCATTACATGGTCTTCAGGACAATGAGAAGATTCTGAACGAGCAGAACGAGAATCTCACTGCTGAAGTGGCCCAACTTGAAAGTCTGAATAAGACAAACCAAGCAGAGATTAAACAGCTGATGGCAGCAGTGTATGACCTCGAGCATCACGATGAGGAAGCTCAGCAAGACCACAGTGGTAAAGACGAGCTATTAGAGAAGGTGGCCGAACTTGAACACCTGAAAAAGAAAATGCAGACAGAGAACAAATCCGTGTTGGCAGAACTGCAGGACTTAGAGGAAAGAGAGACCTCTCTGAACAAGCAGAATACAATCGTCAGTGCCGAACTGGCCCTGCTGGAAAAATTTACAGAGACAAAACTGACAGAGAATGAACATCTGTGGGCAGAAGTTCACGATCTACAGGAAAATGAGAAAATCATGAAGGAGAACAACAGGAGCCTGACCGGTGAGGTGACCCGCCTTGAATCTCTGAGAGAGATGAAACAGGAAGAGAATGAAAGTTTGAGGGCAGCAGTGCGCGATCTTCAGTCTCAAGTTAGAGAAGCCCAGGAAGTCAACAGGGATAGACATGAGTTAATACAGAAGCTGACCCATGCTGAATGTCTGATGGAGAAAAAACAGGCTGAGATCAAACTGCTGAGGACAGCACTGCAAGACCTTCAGGAAAAGGAAGACTTTCTGAACAAGCAGAATGAGAGAGCTGCCGATAAGCTGGCCCGTCTTGAGTCTCTGACAGAGAAACACAGTGAGGAGAACAAAAACCTGAAGACGGCGGTGCAAGATCTTCTGCATCAGCTGGAGGAGGCTTGGCAACTAATCCTGAATAAAGATGAGCTGATAACAAAGCAAAAGAGGGAAATTGCTTATAAGCAGGAAATGATGGAGGAGCTTTACATCCTCAGCACCGATAGGAAACAGTCAATACGTGATCTTAAACACCAACTAGAGACGAGGCAGGAGGAGGAGATACTAGCTGGGGTTGCAAACTACAGAGAGGAATCTAGGATGGCTGAAAATACTGAACAACTGGATTCACCTGAGGAACAGGGAGATGACAGCCTCCTGGAGACCACAGCTGCAGAATCTCTGGCCAGAAGCTTGTGGCGTTGCTGCACTGTAGGCCTTCTGAATGTTGTCATTGCCTCTGAGGGTATTCTTATTCCTGTGGGTATCCTGGCCAGCAGACTTATGTCCAACTGCAATACAAACACTGACTCCTTCCTGTGGGACTGTGCCTACAAACTGATGGAACCCTACCGTGACTTCCAATGCACAGACCCTCATCCCTTTTAAACAAGACAAGCTACACAAGCAAGACCATTTTCAATCAGAACAACAGATTCTGCAGTCTAATTTCTAAGCTGTGTATTAATTTGTATGAATTATGAACCTATCTATATATATTTTCATAATTCATATTTATAAATGCAAGGGCGGTACGGTGGTGGAGAGGTTAGGACTGTTGCTTCACAGGAGACGGGCCTTTCTGTGTGGACTTTCTTTTCTTTCTGCTGAGGACATGCAGGTTAGGTCCAAAGGTGTGAATGTGAGTGTGGATGATGACCTCTCATCTAATGTGAGCTGGAATTGGCTTATATTGGGTGAGAGGTATAGTAAATGGATGGTTGGATGTATGAGAGAAATCAAATTGAATCAAAGCATCAATAAAAGTTAATCTAAAATAACAATCTGGAAGTGGAATTGAATCTGTAAAATCAAATAGATGTTTAATCAGATAGAACAGGAACACTTAAGTATCATAATAATGAGAAAGTTAAAAAGAACACTTTATTTACAAAGGAAAATATAATACATTAATTTATGCACATACATAAATTTTCAAATGCAATATCTGTATTTGTAGTGCATTGTATGTAAACGTATTGCATGTAAAGTGGAGGTAGGCGACAGAAGAATCAGCTCCTCATACAGCAGCAGGGTGAACGGATCGTCTCTTGGTTGCCGACTGTCCTTCAGCATACTGTGGGTTGTGTGGGAACTTCATCTTGCCGATGTCACTCATGAGTTCATTTACACCCAACAGATCAAATTATGTAAACGGTTAATTCTGTAGGTTCAGATTTTTATCTGTTAGAGTAAATCCCACTGGTATATGAAATCCTGATTGGTCAGAGAGATTTGACGGTCCTAGAGTTTGCTGTCTGTAATAAGAGCATTAAAACAACAAAAACAAGTTTATATGTGTTTTTTTAATATGGAGACTTGGATTTATAAGTTTTGAGATTTCGAATACATTTGAGGAATTTCATAAAATACTGTTAATACTTGCATACTCAAATGTAATGATGGCTGATGCGCAAATTGGGAAGATTGCCATAAGCGATCAGTTATTTGATTTATGCAATCATTGAATAACTTATAATGTAAGTCATATAAGTTATTTATTTAAAGTTGTTGGACATCTTTAAAGACTATCACAATGTGTAATTTCAAGTGATTAACTACTTTACCCAGCCCACAGGAGAAGGTTTCATTTTAAGGGTTGTCTTTGTTTTTGGTTTTGAAAGAGAAGAATTGGTGACAATTGAACATCTCTCTGTTCATGTTCTTCAAACGTGGTTAAATCTTCCAAATTCAGTCTTTCAAATACAGTAATATCTGACACGTTAAGCATTATCATCAACATTTATTGTCAAATTGCTAAGCTGATTGATTGTCAGGTTTCCACAAGCAGATTATAAATATTGAGAAGATAAGATGTTATACATGTGTTCAACAGGGTTGAGATGTGGGGACTGTAAATGCTGTAGCATTTAATTCACACCATTTTCACACTCGCCAAACCATCAGTGAGCCCTGCTACACAGAACCATCTGTGTTTGATATGTTTCTCCACTCTTTTACTCAGGTTTTTCCCTTCATTTGTCCCCCTTCTATATAGACTGTGTATTGATTGTATCTGTCTCTCTTCAGAATCACCTGATGATCAAATGTGTCTTTTTGTTATTTACAAAATCAAAAACAAAACACCCCGCGACCCTGTACGCAGGATAAGCAGTTGACGATGGATGGATGGATGGATGGAAAAACAAAACAATACAAAAACAAATGTGTCCTCATTCCAAACACTAGATGGCAGGCATGACTTACTTGGAAATGAAAGGCTCCATTGTCCTTCTTTATCTGAAATTAAAATGTCATCATTAAAGGTCTTGTTGGTGTAGTTCATCTTAAAATGTCATTAGTTATTAATAACTAACAATGTGGAATATACAAGATTAATATTGCTATTTAGATCACACAAGTATATGCATCAAACCTCAGTGTAGTTTTGGAAGTAGTCTCTGATTCTCCTACAAAAAGAGAAGGCAATTCCATTCGTGTTTCCTGTAATGGAGCTGTGGTATTTATGGTATAAAGACCCTATTTATTGAAAGAGTGTCCACTGGGGATCGAGCCCTCAGTTTATTTATGGAGTGCATAAACAGCTGCAGTACCAGCACCTCTGTGAGCAGTTGCACTGCAACAGCCCGTCGCTATGACAGACTCTTAGTGCTCAGGCCCGAATCACCTGGTCTACTGTTTAAATTTTAAAATCTAAATTTCTACATTTTTAAAATGCTCCATATTTGATTACCTGGTTAAGAAGGAAACTTACTTTGGAACAGGATGAGGTTCTCCT
Organism: Micropterus salmoides; assembly: GCF_014851395.1. NCBI lineage: Eukaryota > Metazoa > Chordata > Actinopteri > Centrarchiformes > Centrarchidae > Micropterus > Micropterus salmoides. The sequence goes on from NW_024041191.1 coordinate 19,869, forward strand.
GCTGGCAAATTAAACATTGCAGTGAAATGCCCGTCAGTATCAAAAGATGAGAGATATGGTATTGTTGCTCAGTCCATGTGCTGCATAGCTTTATGGCAGCAATTATGATTTCTGTCACTCATAAATGCAGAGATTGTAAATAGCAGTCATGGAAAAGCAGTAGTGTAACCCTAGAACTCGATGGCTGTGTCTTAGGTTTCCCCTGCTCCCATTTTACACCACAGCAGTCCAGCGACTCGTGTCTCTCCTCAAAGCAACTTGTCAAGCTCATGCATCTTTGATTGTTCGTCCACTGGGCTGCTATCAGATGAACCTAACTAGCTGAAGGGATGGTGCTGGGAGATGGTGATAATAATGATGAAGATGATGAGACGTAAAGCAAGGGGCTGGGTTTTGTAAAACTAGCTACACCTGCCCCTCCTCACCAGGAATGGATGAGTTATGAGATGGAGAGGAGATCTAAGCGGCCCATTCAGCTCCGCTGCAGACAAAAGGGGGCACACAATGCCTAGAGACTAAAACCTGGATTCTACACTTTCATCTGTTCTCGTCCTTATTCATCAGTCTTTCTCTAAACTGGATCATCAGGAGATGAAACAAGCTCCAAAGCCTCTGGCTGCATGGTGCTTTGGACATTGAGGAATACTTCAACATCATCCTCCCCTTCACTTCTCTGCGGAGTCCTCTCCTCACAACGGAGAAAGGTGGAGAGGAAAAGTCTGTCTTACCTCTGAGGGACCCGTGGCACCACTGAAAGGTGGAGCCAACTCCGGCTGCCACAAGGATGAAGAAGAGCTTCTAGTGGATTTTTTTTTTTGCCTTTCTGAGAACAAAGAGCGTTAGTGAGGTATCAAGACACTGTTTTCAGATAAAGGGAGAGAGGAAAAAATACACGGGGAAAATGCCTTTTGGTGGGTTAGCAGGTTTGAAGGAACAGGTGCTTAAGCCTGGGAAGGAGGAAGTGAAGAACACAGTGGGGGACTCACTAGGAAAACTGCAAAGGTGAGAGGGTTTGTGTGGAGAGTGGTGGGCAATAGGCATGAAGAATGTATGTGCAGGGTGTTTGATCCTTCACAGCTTTTTTAGATGACTGCATGGGATAAGCATTTCACTCATTATCCATGTACTGTATTCCATTCACAGTGTACCTGAATTTTTCAAATAACTTTGTTAGAATGCTCAACTAAGAGGGCTGAAACGTCTGCCATCAGAGGGATGGAGAGAGCCTGCAAGTGAGCACATAAAGCCCAGAGTGTTCTCAGAGATCCTGACGATAAATAAATATTTGATTCTTGTGCTTGCCAGTGATGTAATCACAGATTTTTATTTTAAGACGTTAATACATTTTTCATATCTGAAACATATTTCACAGATGGCTGTGTGATGTGTGTGTATGTGGGGGGACATATATAAGGAAGATTGTTGTCATTTTGAGAGATAAAGCACTTAGTAGGCAATTTCCTGGAAAACGAATAGTGTGTGTATGTGCATGTACTTTGTCATATGTCATAAGAATGCACTGGCTTACATTACGAACAAGTGGAAAATGGGAATAACTAAAGGAAATAAGAGAATATAGAAGAGAAGATCAAATTGATCAAAGAGCAATTAATCAATTTGTTACACATTTTGTAGCAGTTCATAAATTATGTGAAAAGTCTGATCAAGACATTGTTCTACCCCAAACACACTCATTTGATAGTCTTTTAAAAAATGCCAAATAAACAAAATAACCACAATTTGGACAATTTTGGACCTGTAGAGTCTATTTGTGTTGGCCATTTCTTACAGTCAGCTATTAGACTGTATTTAGACTATATACTATAATTACTATACAATACAATACAACACATAATGTAACAGGACAAACGAGTAAAGCCAGTGATTCTTCAAACACTGAGCTCATGTTGGACCAAGATTTTTGTGCTTGATTTAAAATATTGATTCCAGTTTGGTTGGAGGAGAACTGTAGCAGGCCTATAGATCTGTTGCAGGCAGATGAAAGCAGGTACAGGGAGCATGGAGACAGAGACAGAGATGGATTCTGGATAGTGGAACAGGTGTGGAGAGTGATGCACCTGAAAGCGTGTGGCTTCACCTCCTGCCCTCTGAAAGAGAGCAGAGAGACTCGTGTTACTTTGCTATTTGCGAAATGATTTTGATGTGAATATTGCACAAGTAAAAGGGACCAATAATGTAGAAGGAAGAACATGGATAAAGACAAATATTTTTTACTTCAAGCTGAACAGATAACAACTGACCAGTACCTCTGATGATCAGCTGGCCTTACTACAAAATTATACTCCTGCTTCTTAGGAAAATAGATGGTAGCAATGTAGAAGAAGAGGACAACATTGAACTGACGGAGGATGGGCGCCCGGTGGCCTCAGCACCACTTCCCGCCCCACTGCTGGACTGCAGCTGTGGCGGTCTGCCCAAGCGCTACATCATCGCCATCCTCAGCGGCCTGGGCTTCTGCATCTCTTTTGGCATCCGTTGTAACCTTGGTGTGGCCATTGTGGAGATGGTGAACAACAACACTGTTTATATCAATGGGACTCCTGTGCTTCAGGTAGCTGGATCAGACATGACCCCTGGGTCACTGACTTTGTAAGACTTATGTGTGTCTTTTTTCTTATAGCTTGATACACTCCAGAATAAATCTCTAAAGATAGTCTGGCCTTACAGAAGCAAAATAAATTGTAGTTTAAGCAATTTAATCAAATATTTTATGGATTTATATGTGACCAGGTAGAATATACTAAATGAATGCAGTTTGGTGGCAAATGGGACTATTTTTTTTCAGATTTGAGTGTGCTTCTGTTTTTTTCTCCCTTTCCAGAAAGCTCAGTTTAACTGGGACCCAGAGACAGTTGGTCTGATCCACGGCTCCTTCTTCTGGGGCTACATTGTCACTCAAATCCCTGGTGGTTTCATCTCCAACAAGTTGTTTGCCAACAGGTGACATGAACTCCATGGCTTCATTATTGTCAATAGTTCCACTGTAACCCTCTAATCTCTAATAATAAATTGAGTGTATTTGGGTTTTCGACTGTTGGTTAAAAAAGCAAATTGATGATGATGCTTTGTGAGAGTCATTTATTTAACCTTTCTAGATTAGTTGCAGCTATAAACACACCGCAGACACTAATGATGCTGTTGCCCATGAGACAGAAACTGTTTGATGTTACTGTACATGTAAGGTGTGCTGAGACAGCTTAAAGTTCTCTTGTCTTCTGTTGATATAACTGTTGAAGTCATGGTCGGGTAAGCCTTGACCACGCATGTTAAGAAAGGACCACAAGAAAGACAAAAAAAGAGGGGGTGGGGCGCCTCTTTAGTCTGTGTGGTTAAAGGGTTAAAGCTGTATGGTGTGGTGAGCGGTGCTGATGGAGCAGATAGCAGTCCTGTAATAAAAGCTTCACAGGAAAAGAGGACACGCCACTGACAGAGTTAATAATGAAAGATCCGGCCTCTGATTTCTTTCTGAACACCAGCCACTGGAATATTACAAGTGTCACTTACACACTGTTTTGGAAAAAGAGACGGGGGAGGGGGGGGTGAAGGAGAAAAGAGAAGGGAGCTAAACGGCACCCTAGTGATGAAGCAGAAACTTGCGGATTGAATGGGATGTCTTTATCTCAGTGTATGAAAGGCAGAGGCGTGAGATCTGTCTCACTGATGACTGAAATGCCTTGACCGTGAGATATTTGAAGATATACTGCTTGCCATTATTAGACTTCAAAAGTAGCTTTCAGACACTGTGTGTCTGTTGTTGTTTTTACCTGTTTCAGAAAAACTGACAAATGTATAGCTTATACTTTCCTGATAATGTTTTATTATTATTATTTATTAAATATGTTTTTTTTCCTGAAAAAGGACTGTGTGCCCCCCCACCCCCGAGTCAATATAATATAATATGATATATAGTAAAATAAGTGATTCAGGTGGACACTGATGTTAGCGCCCCTTCACTTTTATCCACGCACACAATATGTTGACATTTCAGTATCTCTACAGGGTGTTTGGGGCTGCCATTTTCCTGACATCAGTGCTCAATATGTTCATCCCATCAGCAGCAAGGGTACACTACGGTTGTGTCCTGTTTGTTCGCATCCTGCAGGGCTTAGTGGAGGTAAGTAAAAATGTGTTTGCTGTAAGATAGTGAAAATAATAAAACTAAATAGTTAGTTGACAATTAATACAACTGTCATGTCTGCGCGATGAATATAAGGCAAACACGAGCAGTCGGTTAGCTTAGCTTAGCATAAATACTGCAAACAGAATTTACCTACAGTACCAGCACCTCCAAAGCAAATTAATATGTTAAATATTTTAAATTTAATCCACACAAAAACTGAACAACAAGTTGTTGTTTTATGTTTTTTTTTGGTGGGATATGTGAGGGACTGTATCACTGCTCCTGGCCAAGAAATAGTCCCCCAATAAAAGCATAACTTGTTTTACTTCTGTACTTTTTGTTGGATTAAATTTGGATTAAACAAGAAAGATATAATGTGTTGGTGATCTGTAGAGGAGCTAGCTGTTTCCTGTTTTAGGGTTAAGCTGAGCTAACTGGCTCCATCCAGTAACTTCATATTTATCATACAAATAAAAGAGCCATATCAATCTTGTCATCTAACTCTCAGGCAAGAAAGCAAACAAGTGTATTTCCCAAAATGTAAAACTACTGCACTTTGTCAGGTGAATCCCAGGTTTCCTTTCAAGTCAATCTTTGACCTTTGACATCTTCCACACCATGTCCCTGCTAGGGTGTCACCTACCCAGCATGTCATGGGATGTGGGCCAAATGGGCACCACCTCTTGAACGGAGTCGCCTGGCCACAACTTCATTTTGTGGTGAGTGATTTCTCTAGTTTCTTCTTGTCAAAATGCTCCTAAATACTCAGTGAACACTCCTAAAACAAGGCTTTTCACTGATACAACCCAGTTTACATAACCTTAAACGTGGGGCTGGTCAGAAAATGGACGTGACAGAGCTAATTTTGATTTGCAAATTTAGCCCACTGCTGTGTCCCATGAAATAACCATGTTGCACTTTAAACTGGTACCATGACAACCCATGCATCAAAACCCTCTTGACATTGTCTGCAAATGAACACAGCTCACCT
>NW_024041192.1:0-25000 GCF_014851395.1 Micropterus salmoides
CAGAAAAAGTCACATGACTCACAGGAAGAAGTAATGTGATCATAAGGCATGTGAGGACATCACAGGGGCTTAGATTTGAGTGTTTTTTGAGCACTTCAATTTTCACAAGAGGGGAACAGGTGTCACCGACAGTCAGATTTACTTAGTTATTATAGTCATTAATAAAAGGTTTGTAATTTGTAATAACGTTTTCGATCTTGCTTACTTGCATCACAAGTGACACATGGCAATAACATCACAAAATTAGTGACTTTATTATTTTGGGAAAATGTCATAATTATTTGGCAATTAATTGTTAAAAAAAAACAAACTAATTTAGCAATTATCTAGGCAACCTTTGTTGCAGTGATGTCAATATTTTATTATTGGAGAAAGACACTCAGATGAAGGCGGGAGAGCAGCGCCCATGCTGAGATTAATAAAGAACCGCGACGCACGTGTTTGAGCACACAGCTGGGTCGGTGCCATGGTTACTGACAACGCAGCTTTGGACTACTTGAGATGTATGAATAGGCTGCCCTTCCCTGCTCCGGGCAACAACACAGAGTGACAGACACGCGCGGACGAACCCGCACGGCGTGCACACGCGCACACCTTGAATAATTGAAGGGGGACCCATGTTTACGCTCTGTAGTTACTTCACATTAACCTCTATGTTTTCACTTGATATTAGCTTCACTCTTATTTTCATTTGGCGAGATCAGGATGTGCCCAGTTGTAAATGTGCTTTCTGAAATGAACAACAGGGGAAAAAATTGAATCATTTGCAACAACAAGAAAGTGATAGAAGAGCATGTAGGACTTGTGGATTCCCTCTAATGTGTGAATGTGTGCAATAATAGTTTGGTGCTTTCTAGTTATTTACGTGTCACATTAGATCTGACAGCCTCTCCGGCCACTTATCAGCCCGTCCTCCACTTGCACAGCAAGACAGACTCGAACAGCGAAGTTTGGGAGACATTTTATATTGGATGCACGAACACCACCGTTAGTGAGCTTTTGTGGACTAGTCTGTCTCTCTTCACGCCTGTGCGCCTTTTTCTCCGCTACATCTTGCGCATGAATCACGTTTCAATAACCAGGTCGAAAGTGTTTGGACTACATCGCTATAGGAACAGCGGCGATAGCTGCTATAACGCAGAGAAGGTCTAATTACTGGACTTTGTGCTGGTGCAGGCTACACGTGAGTCGGAAGCTGTTCCCTACCGGAGGCGCGCGTGCGCTCTAACCACAGCACCGACGGCTTTACGAAGTGGCTGCTCAGGGAACTATAGACATCAGTCTGAAGAGCAGCTCCACTGGAGGACACACACTGTGCATCATCTCCCTTAGCCGTCCGTCTGTGTGTCCTGGAATAACAAGCTTTTCCTTAAAAAAGCGCAGGAGCGGATAACCAGCAGCAGAGAAGTGATGGATGAAAGAATACCGCATTTACAGGACAGACAGTTCATGGAGCACGCAGATTTCTTGGGGTGAGTGTCGCTTTTGGCAAACTCTGTCAAACTCTGTCTAATAAACTGTTATGACAGCCTGGTGACTAATCGGACACTTTCCTCTTTACTTTAGGGTGGACTACCCCTCACTCTACATGTGCAAATCCAAAAGAGGGATAAAGCGAGAGGATGGTGGGAAGGTGAGTTTTAAATACGAAGGGAATCTAAATATAGTTGGTTGTTTTCATTAACCAGCCTTTGAGTGTTCATGAAACTCAGCAGAATCGACATGTATAATCCATATATATTTTTGCCAGCAGGACGCATACAAGTTACCACACCGGTTGATAGAGAAGAAAAGAAGAGACAGAATCAACGAATGTATTGGCCAGCTGAAAGATTTGTTACCCGAACATCTGAAACTGTCGGTGAGACCATGACACAATGCAAAAAGTTTTTACGTGCTCAGCGAACCTCATTTTACATGACAGTGAGTAAACTGCCAATTGATCTTCCGTTTTTCTCCGTAGACGCTCGGACATTTGGAGAAAGCAGTCGTCCTGGAGTTAACACTGAAACACTTAAACGCACTGACTGCTGTCACTGAGCAGCAGCACCAAAAGATCATCGCTCTGCAGAATGGTAAGATGAACAAACTCGATCATTTTCAGTGAGATGGGGTCGCATTACTGGTTGCATGCCATTAAACTTTATTAATCTCTGTAGAGAGAGTCTGAGTTTACAATAGCAGAACAGGTAGCCTACACGAACGGAACAAATACAAGGTACATAGAGATAATGCGCATTTTAGTGGAAAAACGTGCTGGTGACACGCGTCCGTTTTTTCTTGGCAGTGGCTTATGATGTGCTGCACCTTACAGAATAATGATCTGTTAATCTTTGAACTGCATGTTTCCCAGGGGACCGGTCGATGAAATCTTCCATTCATGCAGATCTGGATGCGTTCCACTCCGGGTTCCAGGCCTGTGCCAAAGAGGTCCTGCAGCACCTGAGTCAGTTTGAGAACTGGACGACACGAGAGCAGAGGTGCGCGCAGCTCATCAACCACCTTCACAAGGTGTTGGCGCAGTTCCAGTCCGGCGCGCCGCCGCTCCAGCACCAGCTACCAGCTGGGGACGCACAGGATGGGCAGAAAGCCGACAGCCAAGCCAACTGTGTCCCGGTCATCCAGAGGACCCAAGGCGGGGAGCTTAACGAGAATGACACAGACACTGACAGCGGATACGGGGGCGAGGCTGAAAAGAGCGATGGCAAAGATAAAGAATGTGAGCGCAATAAGGCGCAGGGACATAAGGCAGTGAAGATCAAGCAAGAGTTTGGAGATGATCGCGCTGCCAAAAAACCAAAGATGAACTGGCCTGGGAACGGGTTAGGGGGCACAGACGCCACCAGGCCTGATCTGGCGTTTATGAACTCTCTGATGGGAATAAGCAGTGTGGGACAGCAGACACCCATTTGCATGCCTTTCTACTTCATCAACCCCTCGGCCGCGGCGTCTTATATGCCTTTTTTCGATAAAAGCAACATTGAAAAGTACATGTACCCAGCGGCGGCCGCTCTTGCGTCCCCTTTTCCCTGGCTATACCCCGCACACGCATCAGCAGCGGCGGCCGCGGCTGCTGCTGCCGCTTTCCCCGGCTTGTCTGCGCACTTTGGAGCGTCCTCTCAGTCCAGCGACTCCCATAGCCCAGACAGCGACGAGTCACACGAGGCTGAGATAGGCTCACCTGAGGATCGCGAGGACAGTCCCGTGAGTGACGACGGAGAGGGTGACGTAGCCGAGGAGAACCCACATGATCAGTTTTCTGCTTGTCAAACGAGCTAATTTGTCTGTTACCTGTCCGTGCATTCTGCTGAGGAGTTTATGTATTTCATTTTTTTTAATTAGGCGAGTTTTCAAAACGAGGTTTCACAGAAGAGATTCTCATGTACAGTATCTTGGCGAAACAGGGGACAGTTGTGACGGCGTGTGCCTTTTGCACTTATGCTAGATTCATGAATCTTAACGGTTATCGACAATGATTGACATTAATACACGGCTGTGTTCTGCTGGAGTTAGTTTTTTTTATCCTCTTTGATAAAATATTTTGAAATGGCAGCATTGGTGCCAAAATTTTGAGTACTACAACAGTGCGCAATATCCCAATCAGCGAGTCTCTTTGGATGTATGAAGTTGCAATTGACCTCTGCCAAGGTTATTAAGAGCTTGGCTGACTCTGACTGTAAATAGTATTACCTGGAAAACAGTCTTTATTCAGGAACATGTAAATGTGCACTAAATGGGCCTATAAAAGAAATGCTCCTGGAAGTGTAACCCCCAGCATACCTCACCCCCAAATTTACATGGGGTGGGCACATTACTGTCCCTCCTGAGGAGAAATAAACGGCACCCTCTCCCAACACATACATCTCAATTATTGACGAAAAATACAAACTTCAGCCACTTTAACAATTACAAATTGATAATAATGAAATCAGGGGGAGGTACTATGCCTGATTGCCCTCTACACATTTTTACAGATCTGAGCTTACTCTGGTTTCCTTAAATTTTTCATTCACAAGGGGCTGCTTGACCAGCATATTGTACATCCCCTAGGTGAAGCATTTCAGCACAGAGATGCAGTGACCTCCTGTACCTCCAGGAAACATTGTAGGATAGCACCTTATAGATCTTTGATATTGAATGTACCTGTATTTTCCCAGCTGTTAAAGTTTGTATGTACAATGATCTTTACTCTTTGAGAGGTAAAGTGCACTTTTTTCTGCTTTTACCCCCCACCCCAACAGCCACCTCACCATTTTAAAAAGTCTATCACTGTAGTTCTCTTTGAACCTTTTTGTTGTGTTCAGCTGTCTTAAAATAAAAATGACTTCATTTACAAATGAGAGGGCAGAGACATCACATGCTTTGTGATGATTTCATGCACACAGTGAAGTGGTGATTAAGTAATTTAACAAAAAACTGCTTATGTTTAGACAAAATTATTAAAATCGTATTCAGATTTGAAAACCCTGCACCCTATCCCAGACACTGTGTTAGATGCCATCATCATGTAAAGCCATGCTTTTCAAATATTTGACAAAGGTGGGAAAGAAGCTGTGGTCTTGTGACCATTGCTGTTTTAGGAACTTTAACTTTATCTTGGCCTGTTTACTAAGAGATTTATTCCCGCAACTGTAGTGTTGTTCAGCTTTTTTAAGTTTCACACATGACTGATGATTTCCATTGTATTTTGCATACATGACATTGCTTTTGTAGTTTTCTTCAGCTGGTTTTGCCTCAAATCTGTTATCAACTGTTATATAAAGTGGCATGTGCATCTGTAAATAGGTTTTTGTGAATATACCATAAAGTATACATGTCTATGTCAATGTTGTAGAAGTCTATGGATTTTTTAAAAAAGATTTAACTGAGCAATTGTTGCACATTTCGTTAATGCTTTACACATATGCTGTTCTAAATTATTGCTGATGAGTTGTAAAATAAATATCAAAAACTAAACTCTGCAGGCTTCTCCTTATTCAACACAACTTCAGCAAGCACGTGTGACACAACAAATACCTATTTATGTAATATTTAGGTCACAGGTTACAATACACACTGTAAGACACCAAGTTATGTATGGACAAGACAAACAGTTCAGAGTACAGCAGTACTTGTAAAATTTATGAATTAACAATAATGGAAGTCCAGTAGATGAAATGTATTGTTACAAAGACTGTAATCAGCTGACAGGGTGCAGCAGAGGAATGTACAGTAAGCCAGGGCTTTAAACAAATGTCATGTGATAAAAGGATGATGAAGTGAGATTACCCTCAGTCTTGTACAGGCCGATGGAAAACAAGGGGCCTCCTCCCAACCTGTCAAAAGCTTTAAGCAGGATCAAATCCAGTCTTTGTTGTTACCATTAACAGGCTTACTGCAATTTTGTTTTAATCTTAATGAATAATTTCATCAGTCTTGAAACTTCACTGTTTAATTGTGGCAACAATTAAATCTTTTAAGGTTTGGAAAGATCACACATGTTGCCTTATGGTGCAGCCCGGGTCCCAACAGTCTTTACTTTTTCAACGGTCTGTCAGTATTAGGGCTGCAACTAACTGACTATTTAATAATAGATTAACCTGCATATTATTTTCATGATTAATTGTTTAGCCTATAAAATGTAAAAAAAAAGAAAAAAGAATTAAAAAAAACAATGTGAAAAATACTCATCACAATTTCCCAGAGCCCAAAGTGATGTTTTCAAATTGCTTCTTTTGTCCAAAAGTCCAAAACCCAAAGACTTTTCAGCAGATCCTTATATTGAAGAAGCTGGTACAGCAAATGTTGGAAATGTTTTGCTTGGAAAATTACTGAAATGAATTGCTTATCAAAATAGTTGATAGTTGATCAGTTCATCCACTAATCGTTGCAGCTCTAGTCAGCATCATAATTTACTTTGCATTTTACATGATCACAACACTTCTTCTCATTTCATTCTTCTGTAGGGAAAAAGTTGTTTTTCCTTTATTCTCTTCTGGCCATGTTGTGGCCATCTTTCTACCATTAGTGAGTGAAGGTCTCCATCTACTGGTGAACAGCTTGAAAAACATTTACAGCACATACTGTACATTACAGTACAAATCCCTCATTTACCTCCACAGGCAAATAGTTGTGACACATCGCATTCAGATGGTTTATTGAATCATGCAATCCATGTCATATCAGCAGCCAGTTACAGCCATACATCTGTCAACACTTTATATTAAGGCAGGAAAAAATAAAAACAGGTTATGTACAATCGACATCTTAACAGTTCTCTAGAATATATACGGTTGTAAACAGTGACCACAGCTACGCCTCATCCCAGGGTGGATAATGCACACAAGTGGTTTCTTAAAGGGAAAATCCACCCCAATATATAGACTATCAGAAGAATTTTAAAACAGGTTTCTCCTTCATTTGAAAAGCAGAGAGACACACTGTAGCGAGGATGTTTTTGTAGATACTGAATATTACAGGGTGGACTTCCCTTCTATATCACATCAACTATTTAATCCAGGGTGACAGTACTGATCTAAACTGGTGACTACAGTACACAGTATGGGTTGCCTGATGAAATAAATCAGATTAAATGTGAATGCATTTCACAGCACATAGTGTAATGGTGACAAATATTACAGAAGCAAAGTGGAAAGCACTATCAGTAATGTTATTTCCACTGACATTTCTACAAAATACTGACAGACAAAACATAATTATAGGTTCCTCTTAGTTGCTGTGCTATTGTAATTTCTCTCTGTGCAGCAATGTGGCACTAATACATCTAACGATATTTGATCTAAACTGACTACGATCATTGCTTCAATGTCTCTACTAAAGCTGTACTGTACATTATTTGAATACACCCACAGTGGAATTAATATAAGGCACTTTGATGTGATTAGCAGCTGAACTACATCCTAAAAGGGGCTTCATACCTTGGCTATTCTGACTGTGTGCACGCACACACACACACACACACGTTTCCATAATCACTGACTCATTCACACTCTCACACGCACTGTAGCTGTAGCCATCCTTTGTATTATTTCATGCCACCACATTTAGGTTCAACTAACTGATTTTCTGTACTGTGGGTTCTCTGCACATCCAGATATGGCTATATTAACAACACAATCATGCAACAAGACCTGCCAATCTTTGGCCACCGATTCTTACAGAAAAACAAGCATAATACATTTGGCAAAAATACAATGTGTAGTCGTCTAAACAACACAAAATCAGCTTAAGAGGATAATTAACACTGTTTCATTACGCAGATATTACTGCGGGAATGAGGGCATTGCATTTTTGCAACTGTGAATGCTCTGCTTTGTAATAAAATATAATAATTCACTAAATAAAGGTGAAAAGTAAGAAAACATATTTACAGTAAGCCATCATTTGGGTGCATACAGACAGGAACATTCTTCAGTAACAAAACTATTAACCATTTGTGCATAGTTTTAACATGAGCAGACAGTCAGAGCTAGAAGGAAACATTCTGATATGCAAAATGATATATTCTATTCGGTTTTACTATAGACACAAGTGGATCCTTCATTACTTATATAAGAACCAGTCATTACGCTGAGTAAAATGTATTCACTGCAGAAACTACATAAGATTTTAGAGATATACTTCATAGATTCACATACCAAGATTCTCAAGGATACTGTTCAAAAGGCAATAGTTTTGAATCATGATGCTTGTGAGACAACAATACAAATCATTCAGCAGGTACTAAAGTGAGAGTAAAAGTACATTAAGTGGATATGTTTAGAAATAAAATCCACAACAGCCTGATGTTTAAAAAGCCTAATCAGAGACTGTGCACCCATGACACGTGCAGCTGCTGTGTGTTTTTCTTCATGCCATAGCTTCCAACCATCTTTCATTCCCAGCAAGTGCTCCATGACTTCCATTTAAAGCTCAACAATGTTCCTTCACTATTTGAGTCTGAACACTCAAGGTTGCCTTCAGTTAACTGAGACAACAGTGCATAGTAGTGTGCTACTGAGGTATCCTGTACAAAGATATCCACTTACAAATGTGTTCTGGAGTGAAATGGGCTCCGGAAGGGAGACATGATGTGCCCCCTCCGAGCGAATCTGTCTCACACATAGATCCCCTCTGGGTTCAGGCCAGAACTGAGAGGGCTGTGTAGGACCCGGAGGTGACTGGACATCGGGTGCGATGAGACGGGACGCTTCAATGAGCCAGACAGGGGAACTAAATCTGAGAATGAAAACACATGAAAAAAGAAAATTAGAAACTTAATCTAGATACAAGAGTCTTTCAAATGTTCGGTGTTGAAAATGTATAGTCAGAATTTAAAACTTACATTCAAATGTACTTTATTAAATTGAAGTTCATAAAAAATACCAATACATTCCCTTATTACAAAAAAAATACAGAGCCCTGTGTGTGCTATATGATTTCTCTGATACAGTGCCACCAGGGGGCAGTGCTGAGCCATGCAGAGAACCAGCTAATGCAGTTAATTTTCTGGCCAGGCACAGAAGCGCCTGCTGATTTTACACTCATGAACTAGAAGGTTACTAGAAGGACATGAACACTCAATTCATTACTTTTCACAACTGAAATGCATTTCCGTTAACAGACCTACTGCTCTAAACGACGCAATGATGAAGTACATGTCACGCAGTCAGAAAATGATCCGGGCTCTTCAGAGAGGTCATCTATTCAAGTTAAGATTGTGTTGTTAACTTAAAGACCAAATCAAATCAAGTAGGTGTACCGTTACTGCTACCACTTGTTCCTCCATAGACATCTCCATGTTTCACACAACCATGCAGTTCATTTGGGAGTAGACTGGATTGAACTTTTGTTTTCTGAAATCCAAGTGCTACATAATATCCAGCATTAAAAATACCAGTTTGTACCTTTTATGTATATTATTATTCTTTTGCAAATTGGATATCCAGCTCTTTGCTTCCAAGCTTTATTTTACAAGCTGGTGGTTATGTCTCTGGTTACAACACATAATGCACTGCTGTTTGAGTTTGAGTTTTACCTCAAACTTGTTCCTGAAAATCAATCTTAATTACTATTTGTCATTAATTAAGTTAGTACTGTATTACTGTTAAGTTGGTGATAGTTAATGTGGATAGCCTCTATTGCATTGTGACAGCGCTCCCATTATTCAGAAGCACTCTTAGTTTGTGTGTCAGCTCGCTGAGAGTCTCCTGCAGGTTGACAGAGCTTTGGTCCAATGAGCCCATCACAGAAACTGCTGAGTATGTGATAGAGGGACAGTGTGATGGAAGGAGAAGGATGGACAGAGAAAGTAGGGTGAATGAATGACGCCGGGTCTGTCTGTATCCAGGCAGTTGTTGGCATGGAGACTGTAATTGCCACTGGAGTGGGCAAAAACTAATACTGTCTCCACTACCCCCTGCTCCCTCCCCATTTTCTCTATCTCAATCTTTCTCACTCACATAAATTCACATTCACACTCAGCTGAGTCATTTCCTCTCAGCAGGCCGTCAAGACAAGAGGTAGAAAAATAATAAGCGCCTTGATGGAACAGAATGGCTGCACAGGCAGACTCAAAGAAAAACTGCACTTCATGCACTTTAATCAAAATAACTCATGTGTTGCCTAATTGAATGGCAACCAAAGAGCACCATTTATGCTCAGACAGCATGTACTTTGACATATGATCAAGTTGTAATTCCTGTCTAGGGTCAGACCAGTTAAGATCAGTTACACTTAGCTGACCCCTATGTCACTGCCTACATACTGTACCTACAAGATCAATTCCCTACTTGTCATTTATGTCAAGACACTATATGTGACTTTTTTTAAGCATGTCCTGTGGCACAAAAATGTTCCTCTCCAAAGGGTTCCTTAAGAGAAATCCACACATTTAATGTTTATAACTTTTATAATTATATTACCTATTCCATGGCTGTTGTGACTACTTTCATCTTCAGTGGGTTCAGCCGGCAGCACTGTGACCTTGGTGCCGGTCTGCTTGATGAACTGCTGCAGGTTGACCTGTCTCAGCTCCTTGGTCAGCAGCTCCAGCTCGTGCTGCATGTCCTTGAATGAAACGGCACAAAAGAGTGATTCTTCAGGAAACACGAAAGCATAACAAGCAGCTTCAAACTGACTGACATCTACAGGTACAGATTATATATGACTGTGACCGGACACCGGCAATTACGTTGTCAATCTTAGTTATTATCCAACAGGATCAAAACACATCTGGCGGCATTAACATGATCATACATCTATTCATCATCATTTTGTTGAACACCAACTGACACCACCATAAGTGAGATTGGCTACTCAAGGCTGACTCTCGTAGTTCCAACTAAAATAAAGTTTAACCTAACCTGACCTAATCTAACACAGTGTCATAACTCACTCATTTTTTACAAATTCTCACATTATTTGTCACATTGAAAAAAACAAATGAAGCATCTGTTGCGTCTTCATTTTTCTAACTGACTTGCTGTATTAATTGAAACACACATTAGAAAGCACCCTATTGTATATACAGCAAACTAATAACACAAATATATGAAAATTATTAGCTTATTTATTATTTCCAAACTCAGTGATACTTAAACGTGCACTCCACCTATTTAGCACTGTACTACTATAACAGTGTCGGACTCATGATGGACATTGATGCAACATATGTATCTTTTTAATTCCATACCTTCTTCTTTTTTGCCCACAATGCAATTTGACCGCTAACAGTTCAGTTCAGAGATTCGGGTGCGTTATGCCTGTAGCTAGGTATTTTTTTTATTTCATTTGATATGATAACAATCATTTCTTTTATGAGCATAAGTAACGGTCATTCTTAGAAAAAAAGGTCATATACTTAAAGGCAAATCACATGACACACACCGGCCATTTATTACAAAAGCAAATGAGTACAATTAAATAAATAAAAATTGTGCTAGTAAGTGTAAAAAATTGCCTACTCCAGAATTTTGGAGAAATACTGATTAAATAATAATAAAATAAATAAATGTATTATTATAACATAAATACAATTAATTAAAATAACGTAAAATATGTGCACATTTGCAAGTTCTAAGTCTTCTATAACAGGCCGTGTTTTTTCCAGAGTAACTTCCACTATTTGCAAGATGCACTACTGTGTGTTACAAATAGTCCAGCTTACTGCATTTTTAAACTACAAGTGAAAAGTAGCGACTCCACTCTACGTTTCCTTTCTGTTTGATGGATGGATGGATGTAATTGTATTCTTTATATTTTCTAAAAGAAACTGATACCAAATGAGTAGCTTGTGAGTATCAAAGTATCAATCCCACAGTATCAATCCGCCCATCTCTATTAGTAGTGGCTAATGTAGCCTCAAACACAGGAGTGAGCTACAGAGGTCTGGTAAGTTCACTTCTTTCTCATCTCTACTCAACTCTAAACCCTCAGATGTTTTTCATTTTCGAACTTGTAGTCAAGTGGCATCACTTGAGTCAATTTGTCATATTTCACAGCTCTCTCTGGAGCCACAAAAGGCTTCATGCAACTTTTTTTCACATTAGTACTCTCCAAGACATGTAAAGAGGCTTTGATGTATAAAAAATAATAACAAATCGGTGGGGTTCCCCTTTAAACTGGCAGGGACTCAGCATCACGGAAAGAGACAATTCACAGAAGATATTTAAATGCATTCTTACTGATGGATTATTTCTCTCATCACCCTGCAGCACTATTTTGTTGAAAAACTAGGGGCAATGAAAAATACTCGCATGCATATGTTTCACCTGCAGTTTCTTGCTGCTTTGACCAAGTGACCGATCCACAGCTCTGCAGCTGCTCTCCAGCTGGACAGCCTGTCTCTCCTGGGCTTTTAATTCTGCTTTGACCCTGAGGACCTGAGCCCTAGCCTCTGCCTCAGTGACCCACTGGGTCTCCTGCCGCTCCCTTTGCAGCCGCTCCTCTTCCAGGCCGGCCTCTACACCCTGATGTCACAAAGACACAAACAGACATGGAAAAAGAAGGAAAACACCTATAACAATATGCAAACATCACTAGAACTAATAATAGCTGAACAACTACAATGAATAAGAATTGATAAAGAATCGACTAAGCAATTTGTGTTTGTTCTTTGCTGGTTATTTTGATCTTTTTCCAAAACCTTCAACTAAAATACAGCCTTTTATTCAATTTCTCAAAAATCTCCCACAAAGAGCACACCTGTACCATTGCCAGCTTTTCATCAATCTGCAGTTCACAGCCCTGCAGGCGTCCTCGTAGCTCCTGCAGTCTTTCCTCCAGCTGTCTCTCACTCTCTAGTTCAATCTGCAGCTCAGTGGCCCAAAACTCCTCCTCCTCCATCTCCACTTCGTTTTTTCTCAAATGCTTCTCCAGTCTTAGGATCTCCTCTATCAGCCCTCCTCCTCCACCAGGGTCTCCAATGCACCCTCCACCTCTCCCCCCTCGCCCTTCAGCCCAGGCCTGGAGCTCCGCCTCATAGCCCTCTAGCTTTTTCTCCAGCACATTGAGAGTCTCTCTCTGTAGACCAACCAGTCTGACCAGGTCTTCCATGCGACAGGCCCACAGGCCCGGCGATGCAGTTCCAATGGCTGGTCCTGCATGGTGGTGATTTCCACCATTTCCCAGGAGGAGTCTTCTTTTAGCCTCTGCCTCGCCAATTCGGCCTCCACTCAGTATCTCCCTGAGGCCTCTGGGTGCACCCGTGAACGTGAGCGACTTGCGGCGCGGTTCACGGCGGCGAAGGGAGCGATCATTGGGATGACGTAACTTTGCTAGGGGAGGGAGGCTCTGTCGATGCAGCCCACGTTCAGGCCCCCTGAGAGGGGGTCCTTCTGACGGGGGTCGTTCAGTCAGTGAGGGGCCTGTGCGATGCAGGATCAGCTGAACGTCACCAGCATATTGGCCCCAGGTGTTCAGAGAAGCCACTGGACTCTCATGAGGGGCTAGGTGACGTTCGGTGTCCCGCCATTTTTCTACCAAAGTGTATCGCCCAGTGCGACCTGTAAAAAACACAACAAAACACCACACCTATAAAAGAAGTATTCCTATGCTGGTAGATGGCTACCCTGAAATGCAAGAATGAGGGCTTTTATTTATAGTTGCTTTCAGCAATTTTGATTACTAAGGGGTGGAAAGCAAAACGAACTCATAGAAACGCAGCCATGATATACTATCAATCTAATGAAACTGTTAAGATAACATGTTAGCAAACATCTGTCTAATTACACATCTGGCAGAAACAGAACAACATTATCATCCTGATGGAGTCACGTTTAACTAAACACTTGTAGTAGGCTAACGTGTAGACACACGTAAACACTTGTAAAATGCCAAAGTACTAAATCAATATTGATGTCTGATCACTTAACATGGTAAATATGTTTTTAATAGAAAAAGGGCAGAGGAGGGGGCTCAGAAGTGCTGCTTTCTCGGTTTGGCAGGAGACTGAGGGATGAGTCAGACTTTCCCCTCCTCCTACCCTACGCTTTGTGGGAAGTGATGTCAATACACTGTGCTCAAGTGCCCCCTTTCCTGAAGGAGCCATATGGGAAAGGGGGGGGTTCTTGTATCCAAGAAAGTAACCATAAAGCCTCTGACTATGACCCACTGTATCTCAGCAGGAGCTTAACACACAGGCTGGAAACTTCTTCATAAGGATTTATTTTCACCCTAAAAAAAGGGCAATTTTGGAGAACCTAATTACAGTTATGAGTTAATGAATGCTTAACAATACACTTCAGTTGTTTTGTACTTTCAAAATGTGTGACGTGTGAAGAAAACTGTAAAGCTCTGCCAGAATACAAAGAAAGTAAATACCATGTTAACTAACAAAGAACTTGTGATGCATTACGTAAGAGAGAGACATTTTTAGATTAGCAGTCTGTTCTCTTGTATAAACAACTTTAAGATGGAGGTGTAGCTAATATAGAGGAATTATACAGTCAGATCAACCTGTAACTAACATGAAGCAGATTTTTTCCACACTGGTAGGGCAACACACAGAGGGTTAGGGTTGGCAAACAAGAGCTGCGCTCTGCCTGAATTTCAATGGTTTAAATTATGCCAAAGTAAGCCTGAAGAGTGTAGCACTATTTTGTAACCAAATGCGCTGCTTGAATTTCATCAGCTCTCCATAAATCAAGAATGTAGCAAGGCAGATGTGGAAATTGTCATTTAATGCTCCCTGTAAAACCAACACAGCAGAATGTCATCTAATGTCAATAGTGTCGCTTAACCACCAAACCAGAAGTATACAATCACTGGGTGTACACAACACTGTTTGCCAACAAGAAATATAGCTTGTTGTTGATGGTTTGCTACCAGTGTTTTTATTCAGAGCAGATTCCAGATCTTTCTGGACTCACATTGACAACAGCTGATTAATTCACACACATGAGCAGGAAACATGAGGGTTACTAAAACCAAATAAAAGATCTATTATGTGATTACACTCAATCGTGTAACTGATGCTTCGTACTGAATGACCTGGGTATGATTGTAATGGACATCCATATTAACTGTATCCAATTACACTGCACAAGGAAGTCAAAAACAGGTCTGCTTGTTTCTCATCTGTGCTTTTATAGTAGAAAATGATCCACCTATGGCCTGTGCCAGAGCAATCACCACTTCTTGGCAGGTGGTTGCCTCAGTGACCCCGCAGACGACCCTCTGGACTCCATCCACCCAGACCTTGAGCTCCATTTTGGGTCAGAAGTGAGGGGGCCGGTTGTGGTGTGTTGGCGCCAACATTATTGAAGGCTCCAGTGGTGCAGGGCAGCTGAAGCCCCTCTGGCTACTTCAGTGGGGAGGAAACACAAGGGAAAACAGGAAGTAGTTAGTCAGGATGTGCTTTAGGCCACAGTTGTAATGCTCAGTCGCCTTAAAGGATATAGAGATGCAAACAGTTCCACCTTCGGCAATACCTACTACCACAAGGAGTCAAATAAGCAGTAGAGTCAGGGTATTCTGGCAGTAGCTTATGGTAAAAAGATAGTCCATTTGAGAATGGACTCATACAGCCAGGCATGCCAGGACCATCTGGCCATAATGCTGTTGTTTTGTTCTTCTCTATGAATAGGTACATGTCTGTTGGGGGCGCAGGAAGAGTCTGCCAGCAGACATTCCCAAGTCCAGTTCCTGCTTTTGTATAGAGAATTGAGCGAAGACAGAGAAGGAAGATTGAGTCAGCGACACAGAGGAAAAGAGGACATGAACAGAGAGTGAAACAGAGAAGGTATGTAATTAAAAAAGAAACGGGAGAGCCGGAAGAATCATAATATGAGAGAGCAGAATAGGGATTTATTTTTGATTTCACTGTTCTGTAACACATGTAACATAGTTATGGCCCGCATTCTGCACTGACAGAAAGTATTGTTCACTACTGGTCATCAGAACAATCAATACTATGAAAGTACAAATACCACAAAATAGATAGAGATGGGCAGTTTTTAAGAAGCTTGTTTTGATATAATCAATGCTGAAGCATTTTAAATATTCACATCATATGTGCAAATGTAAACTGGTTAATCCCATTACCAGATTTACAAAACACATAAAAATAGGAACATTAACTACTGACATAACACAATATATTAAATACCCATCTAGGGGAGATATCCTTTAAAACCTTCTTCAAGGACAGTGCAGTGAGAGAGACTGAATGCCATGTCCTCGGATCTGTATCACTCTCCGTGGATCTAACCTTCACTGGACCTCCACTACTGAGTCAAAAGGTCCTTTTGTTGGTCAACCCCCCACCAATTACACCTCCCCTAGCCTGCATATTCCCTATCCACATTCACAAAGTCATCCACACCAGCCTGTCCTACCCTCCACCAACTGCTTTTCTTAATATGGTCAAGCCATCAGGCAGTGCGGCAAGGTATCATTTGAAGAGTTAGACAATCAGATCGAGAAGCAACTAATGATTATTTTCATTACTGATTATTCTAAAATTTCTTTCTGTTGATTGATTAATTGTTTACAAAGGGAAAACCTTCAAATTTGTTTTAGCCTGAAAGGGGAAAGCAGAAAATCCTCACACTTAAGAAAATAAAAACATGTGTGGGATTGTTGCTTGATAAATTACTTAAAGGGCTAATAAAATTAAAAAATCGATTGCCTGGCTGATTAATCGCACAACCATTTGAGCTCTTCAAACAAACAAAACTTAACGATTTAGGGACTTAAGTGTGTGCAT
Source organism: Micropterus salmoides (assembly GCF_014851395.1). Taxonomy (NCBI): domain Eukaryota; kingdom Metazoa; phylum Chordata; class Actinopteri; order Centrarchiformes; family Centrarchidae; genus Micropterus; species Micropterus salmoides. The sequence goes on from NW_024041192.1 coordinate 16,187, forward strand.
AAATGCACATTTAGTATTAATCCAATACGTGCATTTGTACGGTGGCAAGTGTCAGCTCTGTCTGCGGCCTGGCTCTTGATCACTATTCTTCTTGGTGTATTCACAGAGCCGGTTGGAAAGTGCTTTTGTCCTTCATTCAGACTGCCCTTAAATGGCATTAAGGGCTGAAGGATGGAGAGGAACAGGAAAATAGTTACACACAAGCACACTAAAGTGTGTCTGCAGCAACCCAAAACACTGTCACCAGTTTGTTTGACCCTTTTTCCACAGGGATGTGGAAACAGTAATAGGGACTGATTAGGTCTTGATGCAAAGCAGACATAGTGGATCAGCCTGGGAGAAGGTTTGGATACAAACCTTGGGGGAAGGGGAAAGTGCCTTAAAAAAAATACTACCTTTAACAACACTGAGTCAGGCTTTACAAGGCCCGCTGCATGGTATCCTGTATACTGCACTGGCATTAAGAATAGTCGCAAAAATAGTTTTCAATCAAAACAAACAGACAAAAAAAAAAGACAACAAAACTGAATATTTCATGTGCAGTGAAGGCAAAACAAACAGCCGATTCAATGCCTCTTTCTTGCAAAAGCTCAACAAGACTCAGCGGGGTATTTATAAATGTCACTTGCTCCGGTCCAGGCTCGTAACATTTATATTCATTAACATTAACCCAGAAAACCCAACTGATGATACAGGCACAGCGGTGCGGGGCAGAGTGCCATCCTGAGCTCTGCAAGCTCCATTCCTCTGGCCTGTCACAGCCACAGCCTGGGGAGATGCTCTGATTTGTGCAGCTCGTCCTTTGCCAGAGAGGCATTTCATGAGACAGAAGAGGGCTTAAATTCTGTGAATTCTATTTAAGCTCAGATGATCAACTGCAGCAAAACATCAAACTCATGACTCCAGAGCATGTTTGTTTCAGTCTCGTCTTGGTTCAGTGGGGTTGATTCAAGATGAAGATCCTCTCAGAGCAGCGAGGTGTGTGAGCAGCACTGAGCAGCCTGCCTGCCCGGCTGCTGATGACAATTCTCCAGGCCTACAGGAGCACACCAAGCTGGCAGGAAAAGGGCTTCGACTAGCTGCTGGTGTAAACAACCTACCATATGCTCCTTGGGGGCGTTCCATCACGACCAACACACTGCTGTAACATACAACATGAAGAAATACTGTTTGAGTTTTTAACTGTACGAGCTTAAATATGGTACTCCTTCTTTTGGGTATTTAGTCTGTCAAGCATCACAAACTGTCCCAAGTATTGTGCAGTTTAGCAGTTTACCGAATAAGGGGGTATTTGAGGAAAACAAAATGGGCATTCATCACATTAAAACAAAACCAAGACTAAACTCCATTCGGGAGGAAGCCTGTGGGGCAGCAACTAAACCAAGTTGAGGGAAATGATCTCACAGGAAAACACTAATGTTCCACAAGTACTCCCTCCACGAATAGACGCAATTACACCTTGGTTCCTATCCAAGTTTGCTGACCATTGTTCACTAAGGAGGAAAACAATACAGCCATTTCTCGTAGCATGGAGGTTCAGGCATTGTGCGTTAAAAGGAAATTATACTTAAGTAGCTAATTAAAACTAGTAACTCATTTATTATAGAATAATATAGTTTCTGACATGCAAAACTCCCCCCACACTGCTGTTGATTAAAGACAATGGGTTACTTCTTACAGACTGGAGCGGCAGCAGTCTGTTCTAGTACTTAAACCTCCTTGCCTATTGCTAACCAAACTTTAATTCAAATTGCACTCCCTGTAGAGCAACATGTAATTACTAGCGATTTATACTCTGCCGTAATTGGTAACAGATCTGTTGTGAAATAGATCTCTGTGAGGAGCCAGAGACAGACGCTGGTTTATTGTGGAGGCAATGGTGGTGACTCGGTTGGAACTAAATGGAGAAATCTCTTTCCTTGCTTTCAAGTCCTCTAGAATGTCATCAAGTGCTACAGCCCAGTATAATCCCTGGGCCTGAAACACATTGGGATGGCAACAGTTTAAGATTAATGTAAGACACGCTGACAAGATGGTTAAAAGTTAGGGGTCTTGCAGTGGGAACTGAATAAAGAAGTTCCTCATCATCAGTATGCCAGCCTGGTGCGTGTATAATTCCCCTTTGCAAATGTAAACATTACAGAGCAGGGCAAAGACTGTTGCCAGGGACGGGCCTTGATACTGTGGAGTGGAAACTGATAACATCAAGTGTAAGCATTCCTGGGCTGTGATAATGCAACGAGCCATGACTAAGAGACAAGAAAGCTATGGGTCCCTCTGCTCTGTGCAACAGGAAACAGGCTATGCAAGGACACTTCAAAGAACTGCATTCAATCTAAAGTGTGCTTAAACTGAATAATTATTAAAAGATCAGCAAAGGAGGGTTTGCAACATTCAGAATAATTGAAATGTGCAATCCTTAAGTTGACATACGGTATCTGAAAAACAAAAAAGGTGAAGTTAAGTTTCTAATGGTTTTCTATTCCTTTATGAAACTTCTAAAGAGCAACAGAGGCTTCATATTGTCAGCATCCTCCCAGTTTATTTAGGTTGTATTTTTTTTATGTGTACAGCATTTGAAAACAATCTGTTGTAGCCCAACAACCTAAAACACGAAAGTGAAAAACAAAAAAAGCATTGCTCAACGTTTCCTGTGAATTTTCATTCTAACTCCAAATTCTCATTCTAGCTTCAGTCTGGGGATTGGGGGGGTTTGGGATTAAACCCATGTCCAGTCACGCTACAGACAACACCCTCAGCTCCTGGGAGCTCTCCAGTGGCCCCTGCCCTGGAGCAAGCTTCCCTCTTTTTCTCTCTCTGCCTGTCTGATATTAAACTATTAGGTGCTGGAGCAGCCTCCCCCATTTGGGAGGTCAGCTCTGGCAGGCTCTCAAACATCTGGACGGCACGTTCAGCCAGCATTAAGGCCGCCTTTGTTCCCTTGCCATATTCACTGCTCACTGGCCAGCTTTGAAGAGCCAGCAGGCAGCAGGCTCCTGCACCAGGGCAGAGTCTCAGCAGCAACACAGCGGGGCAACAAGAGGCCTCTGGGCAAGGTTTACAGGTTACAGTGGTTTGTAAAACATCATCTGGTGCTGAATCACATTCTTGCATAAAAGCATTTATAGAAATCAAACGGTTTTGTAGCAGCAGCTACAATGTAAGACACACACAAAAAGTGGCTAAACCTATTTATTTTTCCAGTCTTTGCAGCCCGATCTTCATTGTGCTATGACATTATTAAAAAGCAACAAAGATTACTAAATTACATGATTCTGGACTAAAGGTACCACCAAAGCAAAAAGACTGTGAGCCTTGGCTGAGTGCAACAACGCCACAGGTTGGTTCTACTACACCTGGTGTACGTTTGTAAGTAGTGTAGAGCACTAGAACGAACTGGAAGTGATTTTAAATTTTGACTTTTATGATCACTTGATGTGTAAAGATTTTTGAGACCAGGAGAGTTAGTTATATGTACAGAAGGTGCTGAACCTGATGAGAGAGTCTAACTAGGGGCGAAGCAACATTTTTTAAGAGAATGTTCTACAAAAAATCTAGGCCTGCAAAGATAAAACTGCAAGATAATAAAGTCTGAATAATCCGAGAACACCTAAAAATGATTTTAACTGAATTAATGTCTCAAACTAACAAAGACATAACCTAACACACAAGACGTAGCCTACTTAAAATAAGTATCTGATTGAAAATTCGGTACTTAACATCCTGAAAGACACATTGCATGAGTGCATTTTAGCAGCACACTACACCTCTGCCTCATACTGTTTGTGTAGAGTGGGACGAAGCTGGAGAAATGGCGATAATGGGCTGTAATGGGCTCACAGAGTAACCCAACTATTCTACTACAGAAATGTTTCCGTTATCTCACAACTATAACGGGCTCAGCCGCAGCACAGTCTGCCATTGTTAGGTCTGTGTGTCATGGTCTTACCTTAAACGGTGCAAATAGGATCCAACTCAGTGTTCCCTCTACGAAGTGAAGTTTAGAGTGAAAACACAGGTAACGTTAAAGGCGTGAATTCCGCAAAATGTGTCCGTCTTCACCATTGCCCAGCAAATCACTTCCAACGAACTGCGACAAAGTAACGTTTGGCTGCTGGACAAAAAACACAATAAAAGGCGACAGGCGCCTTTAAAAACATATACTTGACGTTTTGGTCTTCCCTTCGAAAGTTTGTCTGCCCTCTCTGTGCGCTACTCTTCTGCGGTCTCACCAATAAGCTGCGGAAAAAGCCCCTCTCCCCGTTTCATTACTCCTGCTGGTATCGCATTGGAACTGGGACACCGCAAGGCATTGTGGACTGTTTAAAGCTGCAATACACTCAAAGGGGGGAGGCTGCCTAGAGCCAACTTTTACACACGGACAGGACATTTTAAAGTGCAGAGTGAGACCATCTTCTTATGATAAGATACTAACATTACTGAAAATAATAAAATTCTGCAGATACATTTTCAGCAGTGCCTGTGCGCCAGTAAGGCAGTGTCAGTGCTAATCAAAAGTCTAATATATCATGATTTGAAAAATTTAAATAGAGATTTGTAGTTTACCTGAGTACTTTCCGGATGCTCTAGGAAACTGTATTTAATCAACATAAGGAGTTGAGAGTCCTGTAGGATCTTAAAAAAAAGATTATTTTTTCAGATGTAGTAAAAGTGGTTCATAGATAAAGAAAATTGTGCATAGAATTCACTCAAAGGCGCTGCAGAATAAAATCCGGAAAATCGACTCTTAAAAATATAACTATACTAATATCATACAGTTACACCACATGCATCTGAAATGATGAAAAAACACAGTGCAGTTGAAACACAGTGACATATTTTTATTATAGGCCTAGCATTAAGGCAAAGGATAAAGGAAAAGTTCCATGTAAAATGAAGAACACAAAGTGTCTGTCACAATAAATGTATTGGTTAGTGATACAAAATCTGGTAGCCTATAATATGTTTTTTTTGTTTCACATTATGAAAGAAATGAATGTACAGTAATATTTATGCCCAGTGAATTTACACAGGTGATAATGTAAAAACATTATATTTCCACTTCACCTAACATACACACATACAGTTAAACTGCTCAACTGATGAACTTTGGCAATGGGACCATGTTTTAATGGAAGCTTACTGCCCTCTTGTGACAGAATAAACTGTCTTGCTGTAATAAAATGTCAGCTGGAACTGTCTCTTCTTTTTTTTCCCAGCAGTCATCTGGTGGGTTTCTAGGACATAGGGGTGGCGTACTCAGCAGGTTTAAGTGCTCCTAGTCATCAAGTCTGGTTAAAGACTACATTTCAGGATTACAGTTTTATTCTCTAAACATGAAGTCTCTTTTAAAGCTCGAAAGATCAGGGTCTCTTCATAAAAGTGAATTAATGACTTTCAAAACTACCATTTCAGTCATTGGCACATCCTTCTCAAAATGATAGACCTTTTGTCAAAGCTGACATTTTAACTAGCAGGAAAGCACATGTAATGTTAATGATGGCTCTTTAGTGGTCCAGTAAGCTGTTTCCAGTGAGTCACCATGCCGAAATGATTTACAGCCATCTTCTTTATTACTGGGTACACCTGTGATTTTACTGCTGTGACATCAAAATGTGCTGTATAAAAGGGTAATGTCGTTCAATCAATTTATTTTTCATATATTCTAGCATCTGTCAATGGAAATGTGGTAATTTGTAAGTTTTTAGTAATTTCATACAAATACTATTGTTCTAGCTTGCATGCTCAGTCTATATATTTCCTGCTTGAAATGAAGTTTTAAAATCCACTAAATCGACAGGTAAATGCACAGAAGGATTGTAGTGATATAAATATGAATATAACGTGATTAATGACCAATACAATGTGGTTGTATAGGAATTAATTCTTGTTCAAGTGTGACCTTTCTGCTAGTGAAGACTTTGTGAAGAATATTTCCATTCTGAATGTGAAATTATTAACACTTTAAGTATAAAATCATTCCTGGTACATTCTATTTCACATATTTTAGCATCTTTTGGATAGGATAAACTCTAGAAATGCGTCATGCACTATTTTATTCATTGATTGTTTTTGTTTTGCATGTATCTGACTACAGCTAAAGGCAGTGGGGCAAATGCACACTGCATTTCTTTGAGATGTAAATAAAAGAGCTTGGTACCTTCACAAAATGGGAAAACTAAAACACAATTCCAGTCTCAAAGAATGGGACAATAGCATAATTACTCATCTCTGCACACAATAGGTTAAAGTTAAATTAATTACGTTTGATGAATTAATTATAACCTAAATGGTAAGTCTCTCACAATTTTAATGATGCGTGGTCGCTTTAATTAAAACAACACTGAAAGTAAAATTGACCTATTTTTTTTTAAATCACAAACATAGTTATATGTAGTTTACATAGTGGTTCACACCAGTGGCTGTGCAACTTGGAAAACTGCCAGACAAAGTCAATAGTGACCTCTAGCGTGTCTGCTGCATGAACTGAAAATAGCCTATGGTCTTTAGTGTATTGCATGCTCTTATGTAGTTTTTCTGAATTGTTGCTATATGCTATTAAAGTCCACGATAAATGTCAGTCAAATATCAATTGTAGGGTTTTTAAGTACAGCCAGAGTCTTTAAAAGAGACATTCCCTCTAACGGACCCTTGTAGTGAAATTTACCAGGCGGTAAAATGTAAGATTAATGCACGCCTTCCCCTCCTCATGCTTATTTAGGGTGGGTGTGGATTTTAGATTTGGGTCGGTGTTTTGTTACTAAACTTGCATGTGCAGTATGCGCATACAGTGCGCAGGAGGCAGCCTAGGGAACACTTTGGAAAACTGACAAGGGATTGCCAAATCATTTCCTTGCCTGGGAATGACGTCCCTCCAGCACAATTCAGTTATATTTAGAGCCTATATATAGTGGAGTCGCCCCCTAGGCTTTGTTGACTCTGCAGCAGGCAGCAGCAGGAGATCACGGCACAGAAAGGAGACGTCCTGACACTGACACCATGTGACCTATATTGTTACATTATTGTTTCAGTAAAGAATAAATTTGAATCATTCTGGGTGGCGTCCAATGACATTTAATAAAAATAAATATAGCAACATTTGCACACACACAACTTATATATTTTGCTAATAGAGGTAATCCGGTTTTTATACAACTTTATGGTTATAAGTGAAACCAGTCTAAAACACCAATATTATGTTTAGACAGGACAAAAGAGAGGGTATTACTGCCGACATTGCGACACAGAGGCTAGCGATATGCTCCAAACCGGTTGAAATCTCCAGCTATGCTTTCTGGGTAAAGTGCGCCCCGGTATCCGCCCATATTCGCTTTAAGGAGGCCAACCTGAGCACTAGGCCGGACGCAGGATCAAATGGAAAGTTCAATCGATTACATTTGACCACTTTTTTTTTTGCATGTTCCCGCTTGCTTCTGAAACGAGGTAGACTGACTTAAATGCGGGCGTTTCGGCGTGAAATAGGAAATGCAGAGATCGTGTGAAACGAGAGGATTAATATCAGCTTGACTTTATTTGGTCGCTACTTCGGACGCGGAACTCTACTCGCTAAAAGGTAAAACAAATGGATAAGATGCATACATGTGTGTCACTTTAGGGTTTATTGCAACCGTGTACTCCCTTATTTAGTAGACAGACCAGCGTGTCCGCCTTATAACCACTGAACAATATCATTATAGTGGAGATATTCATTTTCGGTCTTAGTGCAAACTACGCCCAATTGTTAACCTAACGTCTGGCCCTGCAATGCAGACCTTTGGGCTAGCCTGTCAATGGCGGCTTCAAAATCTGCACCCTTCCCCATTGAATGAATGATACGGAGTTTGTCCGGGCACACTGTGCAGACACTGCTGCGTTAATGAGGTCCTTTTTGTATATCACGTTAGGTTAGCTCATAGGAGGGAGTATTTAGCTTTCTCCTTTCTTGAGGCTGTGGGCGAGCTCCAGTGCTAAGCTAGCTAACAGCACAGCAGCCTGGTTATTTAAACAGTGATCAGAGGTTTTCATACAACCAATCTGGCAACCCGGCGGGCACAGAGTAGTGGATTTAAATCAAATTCCTCTCTACTTTTTAAGTCTGCTCTAGGTGGTGTTGCCTGCTTGAATAAAGCGCAGGGGCTTTGCGTTGAAAAGTGGGGAGGCCTGTTTTAACCTCGGCTACTTCACATATAACGTTTGGTGACAAGGTGACAGGTAACAAAGTAGCGTAATATATGGCTACTGATCAGTCGCTCATTTCTCCGTTTGTCCTCACCGTGTTGGTGATTCTTGTGATGTGGTAGTGTTTGAAAATTGTGCGTTGCTATTGGGGGATAGCCCTGTTGTTAGAGATTGTATTGATTTAAAAAAAAAAAAAAAGAGGTGGATACACAATGCTATCCAGATGGTGTCAACATAAGGCAAACAACGACTATGACTGGCACAGATATATATTCAGGAAATTATTTCATCCTTTTTATATAGTACAGAATCAACATTTGTGTGAGGCAAGACATTGTAATGTACTCTGAATATATCAATGTGTTTTAACTCTATGAAAATACAAATGAGGGTAGAAATCTCAGTTAAAGTTGTATAAGCTGTACCCCCCCCCCTCCCTTCAGCCATTCAAAGGCACTTTCACTGCATAATAAAATGACAAGTGAGTGTGTTTTTTTTTTTACAGGCATGGCAAGTAAAGCAACGCACTATTGATAAGTTGTCAACTATTTAAAAACTGCCAACTATTTCGATAATCAGTCGGGGCCTTTTATTTTCTCCGATTCCAACTTCTTAAATATGAATATTTCCTGGTTT
>NW_024041193.1:0-40899 GCF_014851395.1 Micropterus salmoides
AACTTTTTACTGCATTTACCTGACGGAAAGTCAACCATGTCATTGATCTTGTCCCTCCAGATGAAGCTCCTGAACGAGAAGCGTTTGAGCTGGATGATCAAAACGTTGGGCAGACGCCACAGCAGCAGTTGCTTGGAGGCCTCTCGGTGCTGCTGGCACTTTGGACAGTACCTTAAAAACAGACATAGCCTTGATATAGGCTCACTGTTCTACACTGCCCTGCTTAAAGTAATGAAAGACGTCAGTCAGTATAACCACACCTGTAAGCAGGTATAACAAAACGAAATGCAGAACATAAGGTGTCCTGACTTGTGGCAACCAGAACCATGGCCATCGCTGAATACGGCTTTAACAGGTGGTTTAATATTACATGTTTCGTTGTATGCTTGGACCGCCCTTGAATTAAACACTGCCAGGATCTGCCTCAGCCTTGGACCATAATGGCTGTGGGGATCTGTGTGTGCAACAAACCATTCTCAGTAAATCCTTTTGTGCCTCATTCACAAGTTTTAAAGTGTCTCCTAGTCTAGCTCCTCTTATCTGCAATAAACCTACAACCTAAAAAGAAAAAAATAACAATGAATATGTTAACTTCTTTGAGGTTCGCTGATTTGTCATAGAACTACTGGAACCAGCAACCAAATCATTTCTACAAAGTAGAAGTACATCATATTTTCAGAATGAAATGTAAATCACAAAACCATTGAGACCGAATTCAACGTCTGCACACTTCTACCTTTAAGGCAGGCTGCTACATGTAGGCGTTTTAGTAGATGTCATTGGTTTTAAGACACGTGACTGATGAAATGCATTATGTGATTTGTATTCTCAAATGTTTCCTCTGTGTGGGCCGCAAGTTTCCAAAGCTGCGCTTCAGACAGTGATGGCCTAATCGCTGAGCTGAGCAAGTGGAACGACATTTAGGCCAATTACAGCTGTTACTTTGAGGACGATAACAACAATGAATTAGAAGATTCAGACCCAGATTATGATGCGACTGCTGACCCTCTAGCCAAGGGCCCTGTGGGTGAGAGTCATGTTGGAGGAGGAGGATTTCGGCAAGTTTGCCGGTTGTGACGGAGACAAATTCAAATGTGTAACAAAACAAGAGCGAGACTCTGTCCAGCAGTAAGTGGACAGCTGTTAGTGAAAGAGATGAAAACCTTATGGGCATTCTTCAGCTGCAAGCGTGCAGACTGTTGGCAAAAAAAGAAGTAGCTTTTTCATGCAGATTTACCTAAACCTAAACATATATATATATAGATATATATATATATCTATATCTCTATATCTATCTCTATATATCTCTATATCTCTATCTCTATATCTCTATCTATATCTCTATCTCTATCTCTATATCTCTATCTCTATCTATCTATATATCTATATACAGTGGGTACGGAAAGTATTCAGACCCCTTTAAATTTTCACTCTTTGTTTCATTGCAGCTATTTTCCAAAAATCAAAAAAGTTCATTTTATTTCTCAGTAATGTACACTCAGCACCCCATCTTGACAGAAAAAAACAGAAATGTAGAAATTTTTGCAAATTTATTAAAAAAGAAAAACTGAAATATCACATGGTCATAAGTATTCAGACCCTTTGCTCAGTATTTAGTAGAAGCACCCTTTTGATCTAATACAGCCATGAGTCGTTTTGGGAAAGATGCAACAAGTTTTTCACATCTGGATTTGGGTATCCTCTGCCATTCCTCCTTGCAGATCCTCTCCAGTTCTGTCAGGTTGGATGGTAAACGTTGGTGGACAGCCATTTTCAGGTCTCTCCAGAGATGCTCAATTGGGTTTAAGTCAGGGCTCTGGCTGGGCCATTCAAGAACAGCCACGGAGTTGTTGTGAAGCCACTCCTTCGTTATTTTAGCGGTGTGCTTAGGGTCATTGTCTTGTTGGAAGGTAAACCTTCGGCCCAGTCTGAGGTCCAGAGCACTCTGGAAAAGGTTTTCGTCCAGGATATCCCTGTACTTGGCCGCATTCATCTTTCCCTCGATTGCAACCAGTCGTCCTGTCCCTGCAGCTGAAAAACACCCCACAGCATGATGCTGCCACCACCCTGCTTCACTGTTGAGACTGTATTGGACAGGTGATGAGCAGTGCCTGGTTTTCTCCACACATACCGCTTAGAATTAAGGCCAAAAAGTTCTATCTTGGTCTCATCAGACCAGAGGATCTTATTTATCACCATCTTGGAGTCCTTCAGGTGTTGTTTAGCAAACTCCATGCGGGCTTTCATGTGTCTTGCACTGAGGAGAGGCTTCCGTCGGGCCACTCTGCCATAAAGCCCCGACTGGTGGATTGCTGCAGTGATGGTTGACTTACTACAACTTTCTCCCATCTCCCGACTGCATCTCTGGAGCTCAGCCACAGTGACCTTTGGGTTCTTCTTTACCTCTCTCACCAAGGCTCTTCTCCCCCGATAGCTCAGTTTGGCCGGACGGCCAGCTCTAGGAAGGGTTCTGGTCGTCCCAAACGTCTTCCATTTGAGGATTATGGAGGCCACTGTGCTCTTAGGAACCTTAAGTGCAGCAGAAATTTTTTTGTAACCTTGGCCAGATCTGTGCCTTGCCACAATTTTGTCTCTGAGCTCTTCAGGCAGTTCCTTTGACCTCATGATTCTCATTTGCTCTGACATGCACTGTGAGCTGTAAGGTCTTATATAGACAGGTGTGTGGCTTTCCTAATCAAGTCCAATCAGTATAATCAAACACAGCTGGACTCAAATGAAGGTGTAGAACCATCTCAAGGATGATCAGAAGAAATAGACAGCACCTGAGTTAAATATGAGTGTAAAGGGCAAAGGGTCTGAATACTTATGACCATGTGATATTTCAGTTTTTCTTTTTTAATAAATTTGCAAAAATTTCTACATTTCTGTTTTTTTTCTGTCAAGATGGAGTGCTGAGTGTACATTACTGAGAAATAAAATTAACTTTTTGATTTTTGGAAAATGGCTGCAATGAAACAAAGAGTGAAAAATTTAAAGGGGTCTGAATACTTTCCGTACCCACTGTATATCTATATATATATATATAATTCATTTATATTGCCTGCTATGCAGCAGAAAGGAGTTACAAAACACAATTTCTCTCTATAACTTGTTATGTTGTGACAATAAACCTACCTACTTAATATCTTTATGTTTTGGCGTGTTGGTCATTCAAAACAAGCAATTTCAAGACATCACCTCGAGTTCTGGGAAATTATTAAATATTTTTTTACGACTACATAACTAATTAAAACATTAGTTGGCAGATTAATTAATTATTAAACATAATTGGTAGCTTCAAATGAACATTAGTCACTTCAGTTATTGTCACCCATCAGGAATGACTGCCAGCTACCACATGTCACCAGTTTCTATTTCAGGGATATTTCTTATCATGGATTCATACTGTGTCTCATAAGTGAAGAAGTGCACTAAAGTCATTTTGTCACAAGTTTTTGTGTTATTATTAGAGAGAGTCCAACTGCTATTGGTATGTGATAAGTCAAACTGGAAAACAAAGAGACAATGCTCCACAGTTTTAATATAATGCTCCACAATGTAGAGACAACCTGGGACAGTGGAAAACAAGAGAGAAACCAAAACTAAAGAGACAGGAGAGAGACAACATTAGATTATGCAGTCACAAAATAAAGATCCCTACCATGCCTCCTCTGGTGCCAGCACCTCTGGCTTTGTGAAGAGGTTGAGGCACTGCTCCAGCGTGAAGTGTCCTGCTCTGGCCGTCTCACTCAGAGAGCCGGGGTCCTCCTCATACTCCAGTTCCTTGGAGCTCACCAGGACGTACTCCTTCAAACGCTCGTTGTTTTTCCACACCAGCTCCAGGAGTGAGTCTTCGGGGAGGTCCGCCAGCACATCCTCTGCAGAGGGGTTGGGGGTGAAGAAAAAAAGATTCTGATCTGTTGGACTATGTATACCCCAGATTTATTTTCAGGACTGTCCATCAGTTAGTAAACACAGCCTCTCTTTTTGCCTCAGCTGATTACCAAGCTGTGAAAAGCTGTTCCGTTATTAAGATCTGGTACTATCCCCAACCCTGCCTTTTTAGATGCTGATCACCCACTCTGGGATTACAGGAGCTGTTTTACTCTGCTTGGACACAAAGAAACTACGTCTCACATGTTTTTTGTTTTAAAACTCCGGGATAGCATTTTATTGCGGACAGGCGATAACAGAGGACTTTAGAAATGATACACAGACACTCGCATCTGGCTTTCTGATTGGGTCTTGGAAGTGAAAAAGCCCTAATGCACTGACAGTGTTTTAGTTTTGGTATTTGTTTTTAAATATTTTGTACTATGCAAATAACACAAGTTACTGTGCATGCTACGGACTCTTTTTTAATGTTGTTTAGAAATTGTCAAAGTAAAAGCTCTACTTGAAATAAAGCATGGGGGCAAAAAAAATTCTCACACTTTTATTTTGCATTAAGTGATTATGTGAGTAACTGTTGCTGTCATAACTGAGATCTATTTCAGCACCGCTCTCAAAGAATTTATTTTTTAATTTTGTTTGCCGCTATCAAAGCACCATAATCTGGCCACGGACCAGATATTATTGCTGGCGGGTAGTTTTGGCGAGGATACATAATCACAGAGAAATTAAATGTTTCCCATGTCAATGTTTGTATGAACTTTATCTATTATGTGGTTTCTAATGGACTGTGGTGCAGAAACAGTGACAATGTTTCACACTCTTGGCTTACACTTTCCATGTTATCTGTCAAGGCCAAGTCGCAATAATATTTGGTTTTAAAGAAGATTATTATTGTTATTATTGTTTCTAGTACAATCTTGGGTAACTGTACAGTACAAGTAAGTTTTCAGCCTGTCAAGACATGAGAAAAACTCATGACACCTTACAACTTAGTTAACCACAAACTATTACTTAACATACTTAAATGTTACTATAGAGGTACAGTAAATCAACTTCACTGCCAGTCTCAACAAAAACTGAACATTAAATATAAACATGCAATGGACCAAATATGAGAAGAGGACTGGCTTTTCTTTTTGGTCGTACCTTTCTCATCCAGCCTCTGTTCCTTGTTGTTAGAGTCCAGATAAGCTATGTAGAACTGACTGGCATGGCCTGACGCCGATTCACTTGGATGCTGATACCCTGTTACTGCCGCTGCAAAATAAATGGCAAGAATGAAGATGTAGAAACAAATAAAAATAAATCACAGAAATACTGTAGCACGTGACCCTTAATAGCTTTGTTATTACCTTCTGGCCGTACTGCCTTCTCACATGAAGTCTCTTTTTCAGCATGAGGGTCCGAAGCCCAGCAGGAAGTAGAGGAGTTTGGCTCAGAGAATCCTGAATCTGAAGTCCGTGTGGTGGAGAGTGAGGTCTGAGACGAGAAGAGAGAATCTGACTCCCCAGAGTGGAGGGCTGAGGCCTGAGCATACTCTGCCTGAGATTCAGGCAGCAGAGAGTGGCTCTCCAGCTCCGGATCACCTGCTTCTACAGTACTGCTACCACCCATGGCCTCTTCCCCAGGCCCAAGACCATCAGGAGAGCCTGGTGGCATTGTGGGGAGGTCAACCCGGCACTGGGATGTTTCGGGGGATGTCCTGTCTGACTGGAAAGGAGGCTGAAACACGTTGACAGAAAACCTGCACAGAGAGACATTGAGGAGATTACAGCTCACTACATTTTACATTCGAGTGATTCTTTACAGCGATATTGAGCTGACATGCATTTTATCTCTCCTGAATATACACTAGCAGATTCATTTATTTGTTAAAATAATAGCTTTTTGTCATTCAGACATATGGCCTGGATTTATTTATTAATCAGGTTTTTCCAGCATAGAGAATTACAAGGTGTCCGCCCACGTCAAATCTAGCAGTGTCATCATGATTAAAAACTTTTTTCTAGCAAGAACTTCAAATCAAAATAAGAGCTGATGTTCTACTTGATTTAATCATCTTACGGTTCGTTAACTGTGTAAATGAACACATTGGTTTTTAATGTTATTTTATTTTTTTATGTTGAAAAGGTCATCTTTTTTTAAAGGCCATATTTTATATGCATTAAACGTGATAATTGTCATTTGTCTCTTAAAATACGTTGCTTTTAAAAAGTGTTGGCTTGAGCCAGTTGAAGGCACGGTGTTTACAATCAGGCTGGTACTACTTCTGTCTCATTTTGAGCCAGGAATAACACTGATAACAAGTATTTGTTTGCATTTGCCTGCAAGATATAACAATAATTTCTAATGATATAATTAATTAAACAAATGTGACCTGAATATCTCCCAAATCATATTCAAAAACATTTTAGAACTAACATACTACCAATACAGCAAGCAGGCCTCTACAGTGAGACTATTTTGCTCGCATATGTCCCTAAAAATCCACACGTGCGAACCGGAAAAATGATTTACGAGCACAATATGCGAGTAACTACAACCTACCGTAGGCTACGGTGACACAGAAGACAGCAGGGAGAAGATAAGGAGGTTGTAGGTTTTGCTAGCTGGCTATTTAGCTATATCAGGTGCCTTTTTGTTGAAACATGTTCAACTTTTCATTAAATAGACGTGCTCGTCAGTTTCACTTTTCGTCAACTGACCAATTACAGCCTGCATGGAGCGGGACATTAAAAAAAGTTTGAGGTGCTACAGTAAACTTTTAAAATGTGGAACTCCTCCTGTATGAATGGTTCTGATTATTGATGAGATAACGTTAGTAGCATTAACAAATTAAGAGACCAATGTAGGCCATTTTTCGGATTTAATGAATGAAAACTAACAAATATGAAACTGCTGTCCAACCGGAATAAATATTATACCTGTGGTGAGCTATATAGCATATTATTACATAAAATTACAATGCATATGCTAAAATTAATTCATTAATATATTAACATACTAACTATTAGATTAAAATGTAACTTTTTATCTAATGTTATTATAATAATATAAATACTAATACACTCATTTAAACTAGTTTCTCCTCCATGTTGTGGAAGGAGCTTCTTCAGTGGAAAGATGCAGATTTCCACTGCGCAGTGTGCCAGTATGTGCTCCTAGCCTCCTCCTGAGAGCAACACGTTCCCCTTGTTCTGTTTTACTAAAGTGATTGTAAAGTGTGATTTAAACTTCTGCATCGAATGGACGGCGTAGCCTTTGCGTTAATTCTGTTCAGTAGTCTTGTTTACATAAGGTGTGGGTTGTTTGGGTGCTGCTGGTGTATCATGAATCCGTCCCTGGTTCAAAAACTACACAGGCACCAATCACAGTAATGTTTTTTGTGATGAGTGATCAGTGTTTTAAAAGCTGTTTTCAACGTCAATTTTTCAAAACATCTGTTTCAATATTTTCAAAAGCTTCAACAAATGTTTAAGGCCTCTAATGGTTAAATAGTTTGTGAAACTCTGTGTTACTTGAACATTTTTTACTGTGTTCCTAAAAAAGAATCTTTTCCTTAAAAACCTTATTGTATAGCTCTGGCAAGCAAGCCAAAATATTTAATATATTTAAATTTATATTTATTTTATTTAAGACTTTTCAGATACACTGTAAAAACATTTTTTGCCGTCAAAGTCATGCCTAACGACACTTGTGAGGACGAGTGATACCAACCCCTGCTCAAATCCAAAGATATTTTCGCTTCAATTTGATAACTTAACATTTGATAGTGAATTCTGCTGTGTGTTAAAATGTCCATCAGTGCATAAACAGAATAAAAAAAATAAATAAAGGCATTCAGCTGGTTCTTGCACATTATGTATCTATGATTCATTCAAACCTGAAATTATATGTGTGGGCCATGTTATATTTCAAATATGATGAGCACTAAGAACTGCAAGTTAACTGACTGTGTACCTGGAGTAACCCTCTAGCAGCTGGGTGAGGCGGGAATAGGAGAGTCGAGACTCTGGCACGCTGACCAGGAAAGGCAGGCCCACGTTCTCTGTGTTGGGTCGACACAGACCCTTGTGATTGGGCCAGTGGGTCTTCTGACACACTCTGGGAAGTGAAGGGCATAAAAGTTAATATGTTTACATAAAAATTAATGGAGTTCACTTAAGAAGAAAATCCCCCCAACAAATTTGTTTCTAACAATCTTGATGTGTAATTTAGTGGAACTGCTAGTAGAACTCACTGATTGCAGTAGCCCACACGATAGCAGCGAGTGCACCGCTTCAGCTTGTCTTCCTCAGACACTGGAGGCTTTAGGCAGGCAGCACACTTTGAGATGGCAATATTAGGAACCTGAAGTCTCTGTAGGGCAAACAGAGGGCAAAGAAAGCCCCGTCAACATCTGTAAACACTGACATATTTAACATGCTGTAGAAATGTAATCTCGGGTTTTTATTACCTGCTGCACTCTGAGCAATACCACTCTCTCTTTGGCCATGTCTTTGGAAAGCACCTCAAAGCAGAACAACATGTCAGAGGAGGATACTGTGTCCAGGGAATGGGACGGCAGGAACACGCGTTGGAAACGTTTTTTCCCCACCTGAGAGGAGGGAAAAATAATGTCCAGTCCATTGTCCTTCATCAAGACATTTCTGAAATACATTTCTGTCGTGGTGTGAATTCTGAATCAGTGTTTCCCACACACAGACTTTGGCATGATAGCTTTATTTTTATTTGTCTTGTTGTTTATTTATCCATGACTGATAATTAGTGGACAATCTCCCCTCGCTCTAACTTTTCTGGGTGGTTTACTGCTACTGCACACGCTTTGCAATGAAACACACAAAGAGACAGAGACAGATGTTCACTGGTCTCTACGTTAGGAGATGATGACACGGTGGATATTTTACAAGCACGGACCAGGTAAAGCAACTGTGAACACACATGGTTAGTGACAATGTCATTCGGTACCATGTTGGTTTCAATAAGTTTCGTTATAAACAGCAAGCCTCCTCCATAAGCGGCTCACCTGCTGCTGTGAAAACTGAACCGTGGGCCACTTTATAAAACATACTGCTGATGAACAAGTCAACAGAGCTGACAGATACAGGAAGAGAGGAAGAGAAAGAGGCGGAGCGGGGCAAGCCGGTGTGCGAGTACACTGTCATTCTGTGGGAAACACTTCCAGAATATGTTAAATATCTAACCTCTGCCAGTCTGAGGTTCTCTGGTTTGACCCTGACACTCCTGGAGATGGATTCGAGGACTTCAGCCGTGCTGGAGTTCTCCTTGCTGACACTCACCAAAAACTGAGAAACACATAAACATACATTGTTAAGTGACGCTGTGAGTAGTTTGACCATTTAAGTGGTGTCTGGAAATAAGTTATTTTATCTTACCTTGATGGGTTTTTTATGAGGTTCCTTAGCAAAGTAGTAAACGGAGAGCACCTTTTGTTTCTGGGGCAAGGGCACAGGCAGGTAGAGGAAAGGGTCGAAGGTGATAGACACCTGAAGATGAAGAAGAGAGAATGTGAAAGGAGGTAGATTAGTCATCACTTTAACAAGGCAAACATTTTAAAGCATTTCCTTTAAAGAAAGTAAAACATGTGGAAAGTGTTAAGTGTTAGAAATAATGTGTTACCTTGGAACACGTGGGGCAGACGAGCTTGGATTTGAACTGGCCTTGGAAGAGGTCCACTATAAAGGAGTCATTTCTCATCTTGTGCCTCTGCCATGCCTCCTCCGCCACAACCTGCACCAACAGACAAAAGACATCATCAGATCATCAAGGCTTAACAAGACTGTAGGAGGAATGGTAGTAATCTTTACAAAATAAGTGTCTTTTACTTTGTCGTTTTGCTGTGTAACATAATGATTTAAGTGTAAATGATTCTACTTAAACACCTGTGTACAAAGTAAGCACACTTCTCACAGCAGTAACTGAAATGTATTTCCCGCCAGCCTCTGCCACCCCTAGATATTTTGATACTTTACAGATGAGATGAACTCCTACCTCATCCAGCCGCCCATCAGAGTCGACTGTCTCTGTGTAAGGTTTATTTTGGATGCGGTTCAAGTCCTCGTGGAGCCCGTCCAGCAAAAAAGCCATGAACTCCTGGGCATCGTGTTGGGCATAACCTGTGAACTGACTAGCTTTACTGGCCACAATCGCCTGCAAATGACAAAAAGGAAGGAAAGTGTAAATGACCACACAGATCATACTGTCCTTTCTAAGTTTGGCATTTCAAGTTTCCCCTAAGGAAAGCATGATGTTAAAAATTTGACCCTTGAGGTCATCGACAGATTGAACACTCCCCAAGTAAAACACTTCTTAGCATACTCAGCAAATAAAGATTTAGTTTACACATGGAAAATCTCTGGGTACTGCTTGCATACCTTGAGTTTTGAGGGTTGGAAGGCATGATGTGTTCCTTTCCAAAGGGCCCTGAGCAGCACAGCAAAACCAATGGCTAGCCTGCCTCCTGTTCCCAGTGGGTTACTGCAGTTGATTTCTGCCTCAAATGCTCGATCTGCAGGGTCACAGAAAATCCAGGGATGACATAATGGAACCAGACATCAACCACAGAAGTCACTGGGAGCTTAGACACAGGCACAAGCGGGGACACATGGAAAATCATCGTGGTAAAACGTTACCAAAATAATCTTGGAACTACTTCATGTGGATGCGGATGGAAACAGTACACGTGTCTTTAAACACGATTAAAACACAGTCATGAAAATACATTAGGTAAACCTTTCATTTGTTTTAAAACATTTTACATGTGCAGGCCACAGAGTTGCGTTTGCTGTTGGTTATTGCTATAATTAATGTAAAAAAAAAAAATACTTTGGTTAAATACAGAAGAACTAGGTGACCTAGATTTTACAGCAATTATTTCAATGTTTTGAATGCTTGAACTGCAGAAACTACAGTATAAATAGCTTATGCAGATAAAACTACTTGAAGTTGCAGAGTCCTCGTTAAATGTGCCCCTGTGGGAATTTTTTGGGCAATAATTATCATATCATTATCTGTGTACCCAAGCACCACTAAACACACCATTATAAATATTTCTTGGCAACACAACATTACTGGTCTTTAACAGCAGTATAAAGTTGTATGATAAATGATGCATTTGGTTGACATGAAGAGCTTTTCTTAAGAATGGCAATTAAATATACCGACAATAATTTATTTTGTTATGGTTCAGGCTGAAGCAAACTAGATACTATTTACCATGGAAGTAATCCCTGAGTTCTCTGGTGTTGGACAGGGACTGGATGACACTATTCATGAAGCAGGTGTTGCCGAGGTTGACCAATCCTGTAAAACCAGGCAGGCAGACCTTCTTCTCCTCCTCTTCTTCATGACGCTCATTGCTGGCAGGAGGTGCATGAGTCATGGGCTGCACCATGCAGGTGGGTTTAGGCTGAGACAGGAAAGATTTACACACCGATTCCACAAATTAGACCAACATCATATGCATCTTCACTTCTGCCTTATAGCAATTAGTAATAGCAATATAGCATTTTTTTAAAATTAGTTTGGTTCAACAACCATCCAAACCTCAAGTTTATATTATCAATATCTCTTCTTTTCTCACCTTTCTATTCTTACTGTGCAATTACATCTAAAATTAATGCAATGACGCAAATTTTCGCAACTTGAATAAGAGTTAAGCTAAGAGTAAATTGTTGTTTTTTTTTACTTTTGGGATTAAAAAGTAGATTTATCTTCACTCTCACTTCTCTGCAGCAAGCCACCTGTTTCCTCCACTGACCTCCACTGTCGTTTTAGTAAACCTCTGTGGGCAACCAGAGCTCCATGATACCACTTCATATTTAAACAGAGAAAAGTAAGCGAGGACGTTAAACTACCTGGTAAATTATGAAAATGTGTGTCTGTTACTTGATTCGAGCTACTGGTTGTACTTTAGAAAGCAAGCATATTAAAAAGTTTATCATCTTGCGGACAAACCTGACAAAGCATGAATTTATATGTTAACACATCGGCATCATGATGTAGTCATTTCTGCATTGTCTTGATCCGCTCATTGCAAATGAATCACAGCAAAATGTTGATTTTCGGTTCATATCACTGCAAACAGATTAAATGTTGGCGGGTTGTGTTTACTTGCGTCACTCACGAAAAGCGAGGCAAAAATTTGCTTTGCTTTCTGTGGGAACACATACATTATTCATCTTTCTACTCACCGTGGTAACAGAGGGCTCTGGCTTGGTGATGGCAACATGCTCAGAGACAGTGCGAGAAGCTACGGTGTCCAGACCGCCATCCTCCACTCTAGAAGAGGTCTTGGAGGCCTTGGGTTTCTCCTCCCCGACCCTTGGAGGCTCTTCTTTAGCTGGGAGGCTATGCTGGCTGCTGCCTGGCTGGCTCTTTTCCATGCAGGTAGGGCTGGAGGGTACAGCGACCTTGGCGCCACCCACTGCACCTTAAACAGAGGAGAATGAAGCTTGTGGTTAGAAGATAAAGGTCAACAAGAAGCTGGACAGTAATGGACATAAATAGTTATAAATTGTAGTGTATAACCTATAGCATTTACTTGACAATCTTCTAACTATAAGGTAAGGACTGTCTTGTCCATCAGATCAGCCTCACACTTGGGTGGTGTCTCGCTGAGTATCCGAGGGAATGCAATGTGGAGTGTAAGCTCGTTAGATCTATGGGACATATTAATTTGTAAATTTATCAGTACACACTGTGTAGTATTGAAAGAGGTTCCTGGAGATGGTAAACTGAAGCAAAGTCTTGTAAGTTTGCCATTTTGATTTGCTAAACTCCAACACTTCAAACATCAGCAATGTAACTTAAATACAGTCGACGTATATTTCAGATACAGGGCTTAAAGTTCTCCGGCGCTGTGCTGATACCGGCGAGAGGCGTTTCTGTATTCGACAATATATAAATATGTCTGTGGACAATATTCTTGCATTGTGTGTGAGTGTGTGTGTGTGTAGCACTTCCTGGCTATGTGGACACTCATTGGCTATTGTAGGCTGTGGACAGGACATGGAAGTTTCTATTGGGTCAAATATGGTGTCACTCAAAAGGTCAACGTGTAGACGTGTTTTTTGTTTACATGCTAGCTGTAGTTAGGCTGATATAAAGCAACGCAATAGCAGTCCGTGTGTATTTATTGTTATAATAATGCGTTTTGGACTAAATATTAAAATGGATTGCATCGTCTGGACCTTTGCCAACGTGCCAAGGCCATTTTTGTGGAATGTAATCCACCGTTGGAGTACGGCTTCACAGATAAGTGGTGTCAATTTTGATAATAGGCAGTGCTTGAAGTGGGCCACCGCTACCAGTAAGTTACTTCTACATTGTACTTGCGTACTGGTGGGCTCTATGTGGCGCTCATCTGTCTCATTCTCGCTTGTTTGCTAATCTCTGTCGTCGGAGATAGAGCAGGTAGAAGCTCCGTGCCTTTCATGCAGCCGTGAGCCCCCATGGGAATGGGGAGTACCAGCACGGCTGGGCTATAAAACACTAATGATAATTATTGCAATATAATTTTCCTCAATAACAATATAACAAATGTTTAATAAGTGTTTGACTTAATTCATTTGAATCACAAACAAATCAGCACTTTAATTTGTTGAGGAAAAGGGACTGAAAAAAAGATTACTTAATTGAAATTTACTTAGTCATAATTGTTTTGACTGTTTTACCTCAGATTTGTTAAGTGATCCCAGTGTTTCCCACAGAATGACTGTGTAACTGAGGCACCAGCTATAAACAACATGCTAACCTCGACAACTCAGCTGTACTCTAACGTTAACTTTGCTCTTCTTATTTGCTAGGCTCCTTACGTGCTTGCTAATAACTTTTTTTTAAGCTGGGCGTCCGACGGCGTCCCACATCAAATACAATTTTAAATAGGCCTAGTAAAAAAAATTAAAATATCGAATATCAATGTGTGGCGGTCAGTGTTGATATTGTGGCAGGCTGCCACAAATAAATGAACATATGGGACACAATGGATCCACTGTTTGGCATTAAGTGTTTGTTCTGACCATAAAAACAGTTTAAAACAACAATTAACCATCTGGTTTCTTCAACTTTCACTCAGGAGCAAAAATCTGCCTTATAATGATTTGACATTTATCATAAGAATAGTCCACATTGAATGATGTGACATGAAACATTTTCGGCCGTATTGCCCAGCACTAACTACCAGTGCCTATATTTTCCACTTTCAGCACTAATTATAGGTGGTGGCAGAAAATGTTACCACAATGCAGGAAATGAACTGTTTAATGCTCAAAATCTTCTGGGGGAGGACCCCCTGACCCCCATCATATATTTCCGCATTGAACGTTTTATCAAACCAGTGTACAATTATCTTCTCGTCTTCTTCTTGTGAACCCAAATTTGTGTTTCTTCATGTTTAGTGAGCTAAGTGTATGTCACAACCCTAATCTGAGTCCCTATGTAACCCTAACCCTTTTCAACAAAAAGTTACACTCTTGCCCCAAACCCTCTATCTTTGTCGTAAACCCCGAACACATTTCAGGCACAGAAAGATTTCTTGCTTTAAGCCCTGCAGATATTAGAAGCACTTCCTTCAACATTTCCTGACGGCTATTAAGAAACTTCCGAAATAGCCGTCAGGAAATGTGTTAAGTTAAACGTATTCCTCTGAATGACAAATAGGAATTTTCTCTGCCTGGAAATGATGGGGAAAGTCCATAGGTTGATGGATGTGGACCAATCGCCACGATGCACACAGTCCAGCATATGTTTTATTGTGAGCACAGAAACAGTCTCTTCATATGAACTTTTTTGACGAGGATTATAAAAAAAAAAAATAGAAGAAAAATTTGGTGTTCAGTGAGGATCAAACATGCAACCATATGACTATGAAGCTTGCGCTCTACCAACTGAACAAAAATAAACATTTGAGTCGATGGCTGCTTAGGGCTTCCGCACCCAAATAAATATATATTCACTAGTAATTTAATAATGGAACTTACTACTATACTATATTAAATTATGTGTATGCTTGTATCTGTAAGCTTGCTCAGCTGACGTGTGTATCGATTGAACATTGTCTCAATTTCCCCTGTAATTACAAGCTAAGGGAATTACTAGGAAGTTATTTAGATATTATAAACCCATAAAATAAACAGTTACCAAAATCTTCTATGAATTTAACCAATTTCATGGGCTTCAAGGGCAACATGAGTTCCCAAAAGCACAGACATATATAGAAAAATTGCAGATTTTGTATGTATGGAAAGTATATTTTTTAAAGATAGTTTTAAATAGATATAAAGAAGATTTGAGAAGTTTTATATGTGTTGTCTCTGACCTTGAATGTTACAACAAGATCATTTCACCACACATGCAACATCAAAAACTTACACCCACACACGTTATCAAGGAGAAGTCCGGCAGCACACCTTGATCCAGAATGCTGCGGAATATACAGTGGGTACGGAAAGTATTCAGACCCCTTTAAATTTTTCACTCTTTGTTTCATTGCAGCCATTTTCCAATAATCAAAAAAGTTCATTTTATTTCTCAGTAATGTACACTCAGCACCCCATCTTGACAGAAAAAAACAGAAATGTAGAAATTTTTGCAAATTTATTAAAAAAGAAAAACTGAAATATCACATGGTCATAAGTATTCAGACCCTTTGCCGTGACACTCATATTTAACTCAGGTGCTGTCGATTTCTTCTGATCATCCTTGAGATGGTTCTACGCCTTCATTTGAGTCCAGCTGTGTTTGATTATACTGATTGGACTTGATTAGGAAAGCCACACACCTGTCTATATAAGACCTTACAGCTCACAGTGCATGTCAGAGCAAATGAGAATCATGAGGTCAAAGGAACTGCCTGAAGAGCTCAGAGACAGAATTGTGGCAAGGCACAGATCTGGCCAAGGTTACAAAAAAATTTCTGCTGCACTTAAGGTTCCTAAGAGCACAGTGGCCTCCATAATCCTCAAATGGAAGACGTTTGGGACGACCAGAACCCTTCCTAGAGCTGGCCGTCCGGCCAAACTGAGCTATCGGGGGAGAAGAGCCTTGGTGAGAGAGGTAAAGAAGAACCCAAAGGTCACTGTGGCTGAGCTCCAGAGATGCAGTCGGGAGATGGGAGAAAGTTGTAGTAAGTCAACCATCACTGCAGCAATCCACCAGTCGGGGCTTTATGGCAGAGTGGCCCGACGGAAGCCTCTCCTCAGTGCAAGACACATGAAAGCCCGCATGGAGTTTGCTAAAAAACACCTGAAGGACTCCAAGATGGTGATAAATAAGATCCTCTGGTCTGATGAGACCAGGATAGAACTTTTTGGCCTTAATTCTAAGCAGTATGTGTCGAGAAAACCAGGCACTGCTCATCACCTGTCCAATACAGTCTCAACAGTGAAGCATGGTGGTGGCAGCATCATGCTGTGGGGGTGTTTTTCAGCTGCAGGGACAGGACGACTGGTTGCAATCGAAGGGAAAGATGAATGCGGCCAAGTACAGGGATATCCTGGACGAAAACCTTTTCCAGAGTGCTCTGGACCTCAGACTGGGCCGAAGGTTTACCTTCCAACAAGACAATGACCCTAAGCACACCGCTAAAATAACGAAGGAGTGGCTTCACAACAACTCCGTGGCTGTTCTTGAATGGCCCAGCCAGAGCCCTGACTTAAACCCAATTGAGCATCTCTGGAGAGACCTGAAAATGGCTGTCCACCAACGTTTACCATCCAACCTGACAGAACTGGAGAGGATCTGCAAGGAGGAATGGCAGAGGATACCCAAATCCAGATGTGAAAAACTTGTTGCATCTTTCCCAAAACGACTCATGGCTGTATTAGATCAAAAGGGTGCTTCTACTAAATACTGAGCAAAGGGTCTGAATACTTATGACCATGTGATATTTCAGTTTTTTAATAAATTTGCAAAAATTTCTACATTTCTGTTTGATTTTTGGAAAATGGCTGCAATGAAACAAAGAGTGAAAAATTTAAAGGGGTCTGAATACTTTCCGTACCCACTGTATACTATTACGAACTAGGAAAAGAGATCATATTGCTCTTGTATTAGCTTCTCTGCACTGGCTCCCTGTAAAATCGAGAATGGAATTTAAAATCATTCTCCTCACCTACAAAGCTCTTAACGATCAGGCACCATCATATGTTAAAGAGCTTATAGTTAACACTGGCTCAGGTGAGCCCAGAACCATCCCTTAGTTGTGCTGTAGGCCTAGACTGCTGGGAGACTTCCCATGATGCACTTAGCTACACTCTCCTCTTCCTCTCCCTCTCTATGTTTTCCTATCACATTAATGCACAACTTTGACCATCAGACTTCATTTCCTCCCTCTCTCGTAGTTTTGTGCTTTCTTGTTTCTCTCCACCCGTGGCTTTCTGCATCTGGAGCAGTAGAGTCTGGATTTATGGTGGAAAGCCACCCGCTGCTACAGTTATTATTATTATTAATCTTTTTATTATTTGTAAGAGGTAGTTTTTCCTTTCCACTGTCATCAAGTGCTTATTCACAATGTGGGTTGTTGGGTCTGTAAAAAAACATTACAAAGAGTACGGTCTAGATGCTCTATATGAAAAGCGCAATGAGATAACTTCTGTTATGAATTGGCACTATATAAATAAAACTGAATTGAATTGAATTGAACCTTGTGTGGCAGGGGCCTCTAGACCCCCCCAGCGCTGGCTGTGTCTCTTCTTCAGGATGATGTCCAGTCTGGACGGGGTGAAAGAGTAGCTGCACTGCTCAGGCTGGATCAGGTTCCTGTTGCACGGGGGACAGAAAAGTAGACCGTTCAGATTAAAAGACAAAAAGGAGGCTGCAGCTCACCAACAATCTGTTATTAGTGTTTTCCTCACTAAAGTTTGAGGGTGATCTTCATCATTCTAACATACTGAATGTTTGAAAGACATATTAATCATTTCAATGATGACACAAAGGATGCCAACTACCTTGATTATCTTATATAATGGGAATGATCAGATATTAAAAGCTGCTCCTTTAACAAGAATTTGTATCCACTGTTGAAAATTAAGACTGTTGTGATTTGATTTTGAAAAGCAACTGATGCTTCATGAATCTTTCATGAGTACTTCAGTAATATGACACAGGACAAAAGAAAATAACATTTATGCCAGGGGTCAGTAAATAAGTCAGGCATTGGCCCAAAAGTCAAATTATTTCAAATCCTTGTATGCTCCTGTGCGTGTTTAGCTCAGTAGGTACTGTGGGGGACTCCTGTTAGGAATTCCAAATAACTGCGTATATTTTTTCCCCCTTATTACTTGATTATAAGGACACTTTTGCACATGCTCACAATAAGGCACGTGCTACAGTGTGTGTGCGCCCGGCGTTTGATCCACATTCGTAAACCTATGGACGCTTATATTCATTTCCCTGAGGAAATTCAGGGTGCGTACTACGGGGGAGCCAGGGGGAACTTAGCTCCCCCTAAAAGCATGATTTGTGATATTTTGTGGGGTCTCTAAAATATTGACAGCATGCTTTATTGACATTAATCTTATCATGGATCATGCGGAGCGTCAGACTTCATCCCGCCAGAGGAATCAATCACTGACCGACCGCAGCTAGCTGGTCACTGCGCGCTCTCCTGTCCCTGGTCCGCCCCACTCCCTATCTGGTGCAGACTGTGAACAGTTCGTGATCGTTGGCTGGATGAATATTAATACTGCAACTGGGGGCTCTCCGCAGCGCCACGCAACTTTCTACATTCTTCCCACAAATGTGTCAAGCAAGCCAGAGACTCTTTTGAATGTCCTTCAGAACTCTTCAAAGTAAAAGCTTTCAATAAACTCAACATGAAGCAACATAACGAGGAAGTGATTGTGTGAGTAACTGACTGACTGATATCTATTTCAGCACCAGCCGCTATCTATTTTTTTTTTTTTTTTTCTGCTATCAAAGCCATCTGGCCGTCACAGGGAAACATATCATCTCAGCTGCCTTTAAATGCCCGTTTAATAATTGAATGAAGTTTTTCAATATGAAAAACATTTAGAGCCACACATAACTGGTAACAGTGACTGCAACAGTTACCTGAGTTTGACTTGCCACTTGAAGACTGTGTTTGGCCCGCATTCTGAATGAAGCCGCAGAAAGTTAGCATCACTGTAAAAGAATGACAGAAAGATCACTCACCAGTTGTTGTCCAAAGACATTACAGCACGCAGAAATCACACAACTATCCTTTATTTGTAGCATCTTCGCATTGACTACCTCGTCTGGAAGATGAGGGTGAAGTCCTGTTCCCTGAAGATGACCCTGGCCGTGTCCCTGCAGATCCCCTTCATGTAAACATTAACCACCATCAGGTCCGTGCCCTTCTCGTACGAATCATTCTTCACAAACTGCAGGTTAACCATCGGCTCTGGGGCTACAGGAAGTGATCACAGGTATCAACAACTCACATTAAACTGCCAAATGAATTAGTGCTGATAAACTGAAGAACAACAAACCTGACTGTGTCTGTACAGTACTTTGTTATTGCTCAACTATCTCCATACTTTGTTTATATATAGATGTGTCAATGTAGGTGTAGAAAGATTCTACTAATATAAATCAATTGGAAAGCAGTTGGTTTAGAGTAGGTCTGCAGCTAACGATGATTTTAGTACTCAAAGCTTCTATAGACTATTCCATCGATTCCTTGATGCATCGTTTAAGAAGTACTTTTGCTTGGTGGCCAATGCTTTTTAGTAAATCAAATCATTTCAGCCCTAGTTTAGAGTCAGTTAATAACACAAACACATGTATGATAGTCCAACCCCTTTGCAAAACCTTATTAACTAACCTTCCTGTTGCTTCATTTCCAGAGGAGGCTCCTCCTTCGACTGGTCCTGCTTCTCCTCTCCGTCGCAGCTGCCCTGCCTCTGGGCTACACCGGGTGACTGGCCTTGTTTGGCAGCCACGCCAACAGCTGGTATTAAACCTGCCTCTCCTGATCCAAGATGCTGGCGGATCAGAGTATCCGGCTCCGATTCCTGCTCAGCAGGCCTTTTCTGTGGCTCAGAGTCAGTTCTATCTCGCAGCGTTTCTGGAGAAGAGTCCACTTCGTTGTTGAAGCAGACAGCTTTGAGGCATTCAGCGGTGCTGACGGGAGCTGCTGGTTGGCTATCATTGCCATGTGCTGTTGCTCCAGACTGGTTTTGCTTCTCCGCATCCTGAATCAGAAAAGACACAAGACATTTTTTCTACAAACATCCAGAGAAGAATGTGCACTTGCTAGGTCACTGGAGACACTGGAGACAAGTATAACTATCTATGAGCAATGGATTCTTCACCTTTGGCAAGGTTCCCACAACTCCCTTTCTCCCTCTCATCACTGCAGTTATGAAAAAGAAAGCTGGCAACTTGATTCCAGTTCAAACAAAGGCCACGTACAGGACAGTAAACGTTAATTCTGTAGGTATGGTTGCTCGATTATGGCAAAAGTCATAATCTTGATTATTTTGGGCAATATTGAGTTCACAGTCATTTAACATGATTTTGCACTGACTTTGGAAACATAATGCTTTTATTGACCACTGCCTTTTTAACAGTGGATTTCCATTAATGGAGACCTATTTAACTGCATTTCCAGCCCTGTATTGTAGTTCTTTGACTCTTGTTTGGTAGCTTTGCAACAAAGCTTGTATTCGTTGAAGGACTTGTCCATCGCTGGCGTATAGAAGTAAAATTAGATGAAAACCGTTCCTTGGCTCTCAGTGTAAATCCCCTTCCACCTTTCCTCCTTCCCCCCTGTGCCAAACGCTGGCTGACTGCTGCAGTGTCCCTCCACTCCACACCATGGGGACTGTTGTGGGTGTGTGGGGACAGGAGAGGGTCTCTGCTTTTGTTACCGGAAGGACAAAAAATGGAGCCAAAGTTGGGAGATCACAAAATTATGGACGAAGGCTTGCTGACAAGCAAGAAACAAAACGATGACGAAGGTTCCTGTCTCTTTGCTTTGGCCACATTTGACATGAACAGCCGACATTGTAACATTGTTAATATGGAAAAGCATAATAGATCACCTTAACTTTAACAAATAAAATAAAAAAGTAATATATTATTATATTATTATATTATAAGTATTATAATAATTATTACTTATTTGATGTATGATGTGTATTATAATGTCATTTTTAAGAATTGCTGAAATGTGACACTTGTCCTGTTTGGTCTCTCCAAGTACTGTTACATACCTGAATTAAACATGCCTGAATTAAACATGCCAATTCATGACAGTGAATTTGAAGTTTTAAGGAGATGCAAAAGTGCACCACTTTAAAGGAAAGGTTGCACCGAGTAATCCTTTATTGATCCCCGCCGGGAAATTCATTCTCTGCATTTAGCCCATCCTAAAATGTTTGTTTTTATAATGTTGGAAGCCAAGATCTTAATGGAAAATAAAATTCACCTCGGCCAGCCGTACCGCAAAGTTGACCCTTTTGACACTAGATGCTGTAAAGACAACTCTCTACACAACACACATCAGACAGAGCAGTTATCTCCTGTCTTGTTCACTCCTCTTCATCAGGCAAGCTGTTGTGTGAACAAAACATAAAACTGGACACAGGTTTACAACCAGCAAGCACGAGTTAATTTGCAGAGGTAGTACTTCGGTAGGGTGATAAACTAGATGTTTATTCCGAGCATAATCAAATTATCCTTGTTTCTAAAGGAACAGCATCAAATAATGCAGATGCTTTTTGTTGAGGTTCTCAAATAGTTCGAGCCAGTCAGTCTGAGAAAAGTCTACTTCTAAGTAAAATTTTAAAGTTGACCAGTTAAGCCCACATTTATTAACATATTACATTTGTGGTATACTAATTATTTAAATTTTTATATCATATATATTATCACAACATATTTATTGATAAAAAGGTACATAGTTGGGGTAACAACATCTAACAATTTTAGAGCTAAAACGCTCCTTAATCAATTAACCCATTAGTCAATGGACAGATAATCCGCAACCATTTTAATAAACAATTGATCATTCCAGTCAGTTTGTAAAACAAATGCCAGCAATTCTCTGGCTCCATCTTCTCAAACGTGAGTTAATTGAAAACCATTGAGTTGCAGTAATGCAATATTCAGTATCAGACTGAAAACCCCTAATGTTACAGCTCTGCTTAAGCTAACTTTAGCTTCTCTAATTCAGTGTACTGAAACAACAAATAAGCAACAGCTAAGTCATCTTTTTCATGTAAACAATAAATACATTTTTAAATTCTAAATGAAAGCAACCCAGTTGGAGCGTTCTAAGAAGCAACTTTTCTCACCTGAGTTTTGTTGGTTTGGCTGGCAGCAGTAACCGCAGCTTCTGGTTTCTGTTCCTGACCACTGCCTAGTCTCTCTGCTCTGTTGTCTCCATCTCTGCGTTGCGTCTGCAGACTCCGACCAGCGGACAGGTGTGTGTGTGGAGCTTTACCATTGGCTACTGTAGACTTGACAGAGTCCCTGTCGGCCGGTAACGTAGCCTCCTTGGTGGGCTTAGGCAGCCGTACAATAGTGCGCTTGGCACTGGGTTCCTGAGGCTGCCGCTCGCCTCCAGTAACTGTAACAGGCTTACTGGTGGTGGCTGAGCCATCTCCAGATCCAGCTTTCACCCCTACAGAGTCCGTAGTGGCCTTGTCACACGCTGGTTTATTTTTCAGGCAGCGCTTGACACCTCGCTCAGCTTTGCCACCGCTGCGTCTTGATTCGCTGCGAGCAGGTGAGGAGGGAGGCTGTGGCTGCAGTTGAGGCTGCAGTTTGGGTTTCTCTGATGACTCCAAGACAACAGGCTTCATCTCCAGCTCCTTGTCATTTTTGGTCTCTGTGGGTACTGCTTCCTTCTCCTTCTTATTTGACTGAAGCAGAGTGTACAGAAGTAAAACCATTTTATTATTTAATCAAATGCAGACGTGTCTTTTTACAGTGTAAATTCCACTCACTCAATTAAACATTTGTATGAACTAATAAAATATTGTGCAAAAATACTATGTTTATTAGTGCAAATAAAAACAAGACACAAATGTACTCATGGGTGGACAAACTAAAAATTATTTTATCTCACATGACTCACCTTAAGCGAAGGCCAAATGTGAAAAGGAATCTTCTTCTGCATGATGACATGCAGGAAACCCCCCTTCTCCTTGTACTGGACTCTGCTACAGGAGGCTTCAATTTCCTCCTGCAATTGGCAGCTCCACTGCCGTCCATCTGAAAATATAAAAGAGTCAGACAACAATTTGAAAACATACAGCATGTTTAAATTACACACACACGTGGTTATACAAACTCTTGAGACGGGTCCAAAGTTTAACAAGGCCTAAATCCAAATGCACAACTTTGCTATTTTAATAGTACCGTAAAACTTTGATTAATAGGCCGGGCTTTTATTTGCTAAAATCCCTGAATTGACCCTGCCTATATTTGGGACAGGCGTCCATATGGGACAGGCTTTTAATTCCTCTTGCACAAAACTAAAATAGGCAACTATGAAACAGTTTATTTATTTCAAACAGAATATTACTTGGATAAAAATTATCAAATAATATCAAATACACAACATTCATATGCTCCAGCGCCGACAGACGGCATATGCACTTTTATTTTGTAGGCAGCAACGTAACGAAAACAACAGGTGCAGGAAGTGTGGCAGAAAAAGCAGACAGAGAGC
Source organism: Micropterus salmoides (assembly GCF_014851395.1). Classification (NCBI taxonomy): domain Eukaryota; kingdom Metazoa; phylum Chordata; class Actinopteri; order Centrarchiformes; family Centrarchidae; genus Micropterus; species Micropterus salmoides. The sequence goes on from NW_024041193.1 coordinate 23,579, forward strand.
GATCGACTTCATACGACAGGATTTACAACTTGGATTCATTTACAGATAAACCTGTTCTTATGATCGGTGGACCGGTAAAGGAAGATAAATAATCAAGGAACGGACACATTCGGACTTAACCCCCATAAATATTTGTATTGACGATCTTGGCAGCTTAGAAGCAGCTAAAGCAGCCGACCAGGCAGGATTTATGAGGTTTTATACATCCAAAGAACTTATATAAAAATCAGACCAGGCGTTTAATGGAGACTTGTATTTATTTGTCAAAATGTGTTCCCACACCAGGCCCAGTAAACGGGGTAGGCAGCTATTTGGGAATCGGCTATTAATCTTTACATGTACACTCTACTGTACAGTTTCTGGTAATGGTACACGCTTTACTATGACTTACCTGGGAAGCACACATGGCAGTGTGTATCAGTGAAGGTTGTGCCGATATCCTCTATCCTTTGCACCCCCTCCCCACAGCGTAGTCTGACTGTCACTTCATTGACATTCTGCTTCCAGTCCACAAACACATCTGAAAAACACAAAAGGAATGTACACACAGGTCAGATAGATGTGAAACCAGAGAACCTTTTCCCACCATGATCATTACAAGTCATTCAGAAATGTACGTCACAGGCCTAAGCAAAATTGACACTCTTCTCTCTTGTAATTTTCAAAGATGAGACGAGAGAAAGCAGACAATCCCATCTAGCAAATATATACATTTTAAAAAATGAAAACATGCAGAGCACCACAGCAGAATGCTTTAAAGTAAGACAGTGGTGAACACACTGCATCTCTGCTACCCTGAGAAAATATAGACGCACATGTTGAAATGCACCTGCTCACAAATTCACAGAGTACAGTGAACTCAACAGTCAGACGGGACATCTAAAATTATCTGCGCCACAAACTGTATACCCAGTAAACAATAGCGTGAAAGCAAATGATCAACTTACTTTAGAAAACATGCTAGCAAGATATTTACACAATTTTAAAAAGGTAGAATCAAGAGCAGAAATGTTTGACAAAAATATCCCAACAAGAAAAAGAAAACCAACATGTACCATTTGTCATAGTGACCTCAAAGTTGTTGCAGTGACTGAAAATAAAATATCATCCCAGAAGTACAGCGAGCGCTGGATTCCCTGCTGGCAACAAAGTCATGTATGGATTATACCCACTGTCATATTTCCATTATCTTAGTCTTCAACAACAAAAACTAGAGAGTCTCAACTTTCCCACCTCCACTTCTTCACTTTATGTCAACCCCGTCTCTTTAACTAAATGGCTTTTCAAAAGGTCACAAGCAACACCCAATCCCTTCCAGCTGGTGACAGCTGTATTCCCAGTGGAGCCACGCCACAGCGTACTCTCATGACCGGGTAAAATATCACTGACATTCATGATATGAACATATTTTTAGCACAAATTAAATACTTTGATCTTCATGGCCACTTAGGAGATTTACTTTAATTGTTTCCTACTTTTTTTGGTACAGTTTCAAATTGTGTTCTGTATAATATGTGGGGATAGGACATTGGAACCGTTGTGGCAGGAAGATGTGGATTGGCCAAAGCCCAGTTCACAGCCAAATCAAATTACAGCCTCATTAGAGTAGGCTCAACAATTACATAAAAGCATTTTAACACGATCATATTGGCTTGGGTCTTTTTCCAGCCTCATCAATTACACTTCAAATCCTATTAGAAGCATCACACCACATATGGATGAGAGAAGTACCAAATCTCCAGTATTAAAAAAAAAGCATATTGTGAAAGCAATGACAACTATTTGCCTGCCACCTATGCCCAAGTGTGCCAAGTGGCATATGGTGCAGGTAGCTACAACAGATTCCTTGTCATATTGCCACCATTACTTCACACTAAATACACTACAGATTTCTCACCACATGGAGCAGCGCGTCAGCCGTACTTGAGTTCTGTTTTTAATTAGAGGGCCATTTCCACATGATGTTTACCAAAGACAAATAAGGCTTTATGAAACGCGTATATCTAGGTATGTCATTTCTGGACAATATTGGGCTAAATGAAAGCTGTAGCTGTTATAGTTCACACCTGACCTTTGTCACACCTGTGATAACCACATACTGGGTTGATCTGAGCTTTACTTTAAAGGTGTTAAAACACTACAGTCAATTTAACAACACCAGACAGGTAGTTGGTGTTGGCAGATACTCAACATTTAAGAAATCAGTTCTGTGGCAAAATAATGAAAGTATAGCTTCTTTGCATTGTTTTAATTCCTTGTATCTTCACTGCATATAGACTTGTCAGGCAAATCCATCACATGAAGCAACTCACTTACAGTTCTGAGTAATTAAGTCATTTAAAATGCTTTCATGACAGTGGAATGATTCCTGTGCGAGACAAATAAAGGACAAGTGAGTGAGGTTGTTTATCATTTGAAGACCTACCTGAGGTAGCAAGCAGATTTTTTCTAGAGATGCACCAATTGATCGGCTGCGGACCGGAAGAAAGAAAATCAGAATCCGCCAAAATCGTGAATCAGTTGGACAGACTTTTAAAAACAATTGGTCATCGGAACTGGCCAGGAAAAATGCGTCTCTATCGTGCGTCTCTAATATTTTCCTACTAAGGACCTAAGATTTGAGAGTGTAAATAAAAGGACATACCTTAAACAAAGGGAAACCACAATTCAAATTTAAAGTTCAAGGATTATGCAGAACAAATTAATTTGGGCTGAAACGATTTAACGATAAAATCGATTAATAAAATGCTTCGACACAAATTTTTTGCATCAATGCTTAGTTTAATCCATGCACCTATACAGCACAGTTTTTCGCAGGGACATTTATTACTGTCGCGCTTACGCTGTGAACACGACGTGATTATGATGGAGCTGTTTGCAAAGTGGAGGAAGAGAGAGAAAATAGCGAGGTACAAAGAAGAAAGTGTCCAAGATATGGGATTATTTCAAGCTAAAGAAAACAACAACAACTCTGTAATGTTACCGTCCGTCCACCGTAAAACGAAACTTCAAGCTGAACAAAAAGGTGTTCTGCCAGCGGACCAGACAAGGTAACACTAGGGCTGGGCGATATGGCCTAAAAATAAAATCTCCGATTTTATTTACTTTAATTCAATTTACGATTTTTTCCGATTTCCCCCCCTACTTAAGGAAAGCAATAAGGTTTGTTGGTCAGTGCGGCTTTGTTCATCGCGGAGAGACTGGCATTTTTCATATTCGGCTGGATGTCTCTGTTTCAGGTGTTGGAATAGGTTTGTGGTGCTGCTGCCTTTCACTGCGATAGGCTTTAGGCAAATGTTGCAGCGTGGTGTCTGTTGTTCCACATCTGTCGCAGCAAACCCATACCAGTTCCAAACAACAGATGACTTTATTCCTTTCTTGGGAACAAACTTCCCGCTCTCACCGGTAGCCATTTTGTCGCTTGCTGTTGCTGTTTAGTGTATGATGTTGTCGCTATGGGAAACGAACACTACGGAAACCCCGGGGAGCCAAAAATGTGCTATTACACAAAAACTCGATTTACTTATTTTTTAAATCGCCCGCAACAAAAAATTCGAATTAATTCATTCAATCGATTTTTCGCCCAGGCCTAGGTAACACTAACTGCAACTTTAGCAATTAACTGAAATCCTGATTGATTGTTGAGTTGAAGGCTAGCCAAAGTAAGCCGCAGCTGAAAATGTGCACACGTGCGTTTGCTGTTCTTGGGCCGTGAGTTATGACCTAATAGTCACAAGTTAAGTGGGTGTCGGGAGCTGCACCTTTTAACTCCCCTGCAGCTCTCTCTGTAGCTCAGACAATCGCTGCTACCTGTGTGTGCTAATCCATCCTTAACCCAGAATCTTTGTCTTTATAATTGCCATCTTTATAATAACAAACAGCTGTTTCGTGTGGGATCGCTCATTTCCCGTTTCACATTTCACATGTGTTTTCTTGACAAAACCTGGTTTGGAGACCTGCATTGGGTGACAGGGACGCTGTCAGCTCCTGTAGTGTGTGTGTCCCTGTCACCAATCAGTCACGTAGTGTGAACGCCACAACGACTTCAAGACTGCCGTCATATGACGGCAAGTTGTGTGAACGGCACGGCCATCGGCCGACACTTAAAGTCGCGTAGTCTGCACGAGCCTGTAGTACAACTTATAGCTCTCGGGTGATGTTTGTGTTTGTAAAGCGGCTTGCTGGTTGTTGTTGGTTGTTGTATGACACACTATGAATTTCCGAAAGGACTAATAAATATCTATCACCTATAAACGTGCACAGCTGATCCCGTTTAACGGAGGGGGCGCCGCCGCCAAGCAAAAGTACTTCTTAAACAACACATCGATGAATCGTTGAAATAATCTATCGAAGCTAATACCCATAATACTCTACAGGTCAGACAAAACACAATCTACGGTTCCTTCCATTTTAAACTGTTAAACTGAAAAAAGGTGTGCTATCTCCTGGGCACTGCCGAAGGAGGCCTTGAGCAAGCCCCTGAAACCCCAACTGCTCGGGGCGTCGCACTGAGTGGCAGCCGCCTCACTCTGACATCTCTCCATGTGTTGCTATGGGTCCTGTTTGTGCATGTGCATGTGTGTGTGTGTGGTGTGTGTATTTCAGACCTGTGTGTAAATACTAACATAATAACAGAGCGAAGACATTTCCCCCTGCGGGATTAAATAAAGTATATCTTCTTTTTTTTTATATATAGAATTTCTACCTGTATAAAGACATTTAAGAAAGTATAGCAGGGATTTACTGAGATCTAACAAGAATCATGTACTTTCTGTCAAATGTGTGTCTGGTGGGGTGTTCAATGAAAATAAGTTTTTGTTTTGTTTTGTAAAGAGTAGTACACTTCCTGAGTAAATGAAGCGAAATGTCTAAGTGTTGTGTTTCAATGTGTTATGTGAATGATATTTTGACAAATCAAAATAAGTAAAAAAAAAGAAAAAAAAAACAAAAAAAACTGCCACATCAAGATGTGAAATAATTCATTTCATAAATGCGTTAATAAATTACAACAGAATTTATGGTTGGCACTGTGCAGCCACAGTAGACCCATAAACTTATCTCCATCTGAATGCATTTTCCAGATAATGATGCCAAATTATAGGCCTAGCATTTATACCAGCAGCATGTTTTTGTGGTGTACATTTGACCACACTATTATCAAGCTGCCACAAACAACAATATTCATCAATATTATTTTCTTGATCTTAATCGGTTGGTCTTTAAAATGTCAGAAAATTTAAAAAATAGAAAGAAATTAAAAAATGCAATCACAAATATCTAAAGACCAAAATGATGTTTTGTACTGTATGACAAACAGTCCAAAAGCACAAGATATTCTGTTTACAATCACATACGACAAAGTAAAAGCAACAGTGGTGAGAATAAGTCCCTAGTGTGAATAACTTAAAAAAACAACAACATTACACCTGTATAATGTACGCAAACCTTATGTGACAATACTTTGTTTACTATGCAAATACGGCATGATATCACAGCAGTAAAGCTGGTTATTCAGCAAGTAGGTAACTAGTACTAGCTTGCGGTCTATTTCTTCCTTGTCTCTGTTGGCTTCTTGCGACGTTTATTGCTGTATTACCACCGCCAACTATCAATCAGAGGAATAGCCAGACGATGGGAGAATAAGAATCACCTTGCCTGTGTGCTTGTGCATGTTACAAAATACCCCACTCATTAGAACATTGCTCCATAGCACTACCAGTGGTTATCCTGAGTGACCACTTTATCTAACACAGGTGTACGACGACGCACGTAGACAACGAAATACACTACACTGACATCTGTTTCACGATTATCAGCTGATCAACAGTTGGTGGCGGTGACATACAAAGCACAGCAATGCACCAACAAAGGCAAAGAAGAAGAAGAAGAATTCAACAGCAAGCTAAAACATGCATGAATACACAATTTAAATATTCAAATATCAGGTCAGCAAATGTTTTATGAGAAAGGAAATGCATTCAATATGTTTGTTAGACCTCTAAGACACGCACAACAGGTATTAGTGAGAAACAGTGAGTACCTTGGATATAATGTTTTGTTTTGTTTTTTTGGACATTTCAGATATTCCATTTCTTTCACATTCTATTTCAAGAGATAATATTTGTGAAATTACAATAAACTCTTCAGTTTCCGCTCCCTGAAACTGATGATGACAACGATAATAATAATAGCGTAATACCAGATACCGTGACATTTTCTGAGACAGTAATCGTGAAAACCTCATATCGTTGCAAGCCAAATTTTTGTGAAATAATAGTTTACCAGGACAATCTACCACTTGTAATTAATTACAACTGTTATATTAGCTGCACAATACACTTAACGCTTACCTTTCTTGACCTCTGCAATAACCCCATCTACTGCTGCAGCGGCTGCCCTCTTGGCCTCTCTGCTCTCCTGGTTGGCCCTGTCCTTCTGCTTCTTCTTGCTGGTACTGGAGGTCAGGTCTGAGCTGTTGTCTCTGCCGCTGCCTCCTCTCTGCTGAGTCCCACCACGATGGCCCACTGTCTCACTACCAGCGACACCATTACCACCGCTGCTGGCCATCTTCAGGCACTTGGCACTAACAGGCCGCCCGTCGCTGGAATCACTACCACTGCTGGGGTCTGGATCTGAGGTGTGCCTCTTCCTGCCTGGCCCGGCTATCTTGGCGATGATACTGGTCTGAACTCTCCCGGAACAGAATCAGGAAGGATAGTAAGGGGATGGGGCACCTGAGGCAGGGGGCAGAAATGCATTTATTAATCAAGGAGAAACCAATAGTACTCTTCATAATTGTTTGGCATTAATAGGAGCTATGTGCAAGTTAAGTAAAGTTAAACATCTCAGGTTAGGTCAATCCTGACAATCTGCTTTGCTATGTTTGTATAATACACAGAAACACAGAGGGAGGGAAGGAAAGAGGTTCACTGCTTGAAATTAATTAGGAGCAGGTTTCATTTAACTACAACAACACTGAACGAAACATGAGTATGTCTTATAAAGCTTATAAGCATATGGCTGTAGGTTTGCATATGACCGATGTTGAGCCTTGCCTAGTTTCCTTAGCATAGCAACATCAAGTTGCTAGCTTGGACAATCAAATGACAAACAAAGGACAACAGCTAAATCAGCCATTTTTTCGACGTTAAGTACAGCATATTCACTAAAAACATGGGTGGTGTTTATTAAGCTAGCTAGAAGGATTAACAATGCAGCCCCCGTTCCCAGAGTTGTTAGCTTGGTAACAGTTTAGCCAACCGACTTCAGAGGACCGTTTATTTTTAAGGCACACGTTTTTCAGGCTGTCATGTGCCCTTCGATATGAGGCATAAGTTACACATTTGCTATAGCGTTTAACTAACGTTATATTCCAGATTTTTTTTGGGCAAACCAATTTATTGGATTTAGCAAATACTATTTAGTCAATAACATTGAAACGTTCCTTTAATGTACTTGGTCCACTCTGGGAAGTGGGACTATGCAATTATTGGACGGCACATCGGGTTAAACTAACGTATATAACGTTACTGTATCTAAATCAACTGTCTTGGCCTTACTGTCTGGAAATTATCAACCACATTACTTATTATATTATATTTCTCGTTTATCTATACGGTCACTTCACCCGATCTCCAATCGGTGTCCTCCAGCAGAGCGCAGGACAGGTAATACAATCAAGCGCTCCTACAGTCTTCGAGAAGCTAATGTCATTAGCCATATCAAGCTAACGCTAGCCGACGCGAAAGGGTTGATATGACTACGGATTTTACACAACCAACACAACATGACATCTCGTGACACCCGACGCCCGCCTGTGATTAAAATGCCAAATTAATAATGTCAATAAAATTGGGGACTTACGGGGCTTCAATTTGGCGAGAACTGAATTCCGTTCCTAATACACAATGGCCGGTGTGAGGCGACTCCTTCTGTTTCTCCCGTAACGTTAGTCCACACTGTTTCTGGAATATTCTTTAATTTATCCGGGACCCATTTCTGGTGACTTTAAACTAGTTGTTTCATAGATGTAAAGAAAAGATAACACATGAAAAAACGGTTCAGTCTGTTGGTGTCATGCGGCGTAAGTCCGACTTTGTTTGGAACAAAATTCAGTACTGCTTCCCGGACCCATAGATGTCTTGGGCCAAACCTGAAATGAAATGCGCGCATAACACACTTCCTGGCTGGCGTGCTCACGTGATCTGTAGCTCTTCCTTTACTGCTCTCTCTTTCTCACACGCACGCCAGAGACTGTTTATAATAAATAATATGTATAAGAATATAATCTTTGTACACAGTTTATAACACACAGACACAATACTCTTCATTTGATAGTTCATACCGTATTCAAACCAAGTGGAGATAAATGATTTGGTTAGCAAACAATATACATAATTTGATCTTTTGCTATGGCCTATAAAATAGGATTATCACTCTTGTTGGGGGGGTGGGGCATCTGTCAAAAATCTAATTTTAATACCTATGAATCAGTAGTTGTTTTGCTTAAATGGAGTATGTCAATACATTTCTTATTTATTAAGTATTATTTATTAAATATCACAAACTAACAAACACGCAGCAAACCCAGGGAAGGATACTGGTCGGTTTCTGGAGCTCTGGCCAGAATGAGCTGGGGGAATTTGTGCTTCAGCTGAAGACCATCCCAGGCCCTCCTGAGTCAACATTCAATGGCGCTCATATGTCAACTCTTTATATGGGCCTATATTCCTAGATATTTTTTATAATCGATCAAGGAGGGGGTTGACAGGGCCATGGCCATGATACATCAAGTACTACTATTTTTAGACAGGGACCTTGTCCCAAATGGCACCCTGGGCCCTGAGTCATTTTCTGAGTCTGCACTGAAATGATGTGTTAAACACTACTTGACAATAAAGCTCCTTCTGATTCTGATGTTGCAGATCTGTGGTGTTCACTGTTGCTGTTGTTACCTTTTCATAAGTCCTGTGGTAGAACATCACAAACATAAATCACAAATTATCATGGCACTGATGAAATATTGTTTGCCTTCTATGTAGTTGTTTATTTATGTTTGAACTTTATCCCTGGCCTCATTAGTGTTTACTTACACACACAAAAATCTATTTATTGAAGGTGGAGACAGCTGTGTTCAAGTAGCCTGGTTTGTTATCATCACCCTAATCATTGAATTGTGCAAATGATAACTTGATAAGTTAACTTTTATTATTCTAAAATAAGAAAAGTGAAATACACTTCCCAGCATTATCAAAATGATTCATTTAACAAGACAAGAATCTTTTATAGACAAAAACTATACCAGCCAAACTAACTAGTAAGTATTACGTAGTGTTGATCTTCTTTAACTTTGATGTAGCTCCTTCACTTTTGCTTTCTCTTTGATTTAGCCTTTCCCTTCTGCCAACTCTGGGTCTCAGAGCTAGTGTTGGCCCTGATTTTTCATGTCATCTTGGTAGTATACTGTTCATACTGCCATTCACAGTGATCAGACATTGCTGAAAGAATTGGGTAAGAGACTGCAAAGTCTGCAGATAAGGACTCACAACAGCGCTCAATAGCACCTTCGCACAACACAAAAATAGCAATGTGATATCTTACACCCTTGCAGACCCTGGTGTGAACACATGCACATTCCAGCCACAAGACAGCAAGGTTAGAAAATGGGAAAGTATCAAGCATACTTCAACATAGAGAAATGTTAAGTTATCCAACCTTTATTCACAAAAATATACACAAGCTTCTTTTTGTATTTTTGCTTTGGCAACTAGTGATCAAAATCACATGGCTGCCAGTTTGTAGATAATCTGAGGGAAATATGTGTACAGAGTTAATTTTTTTGGTTTGTTATGTTTCCTTAAACACAATTTGTTATGCAAATAGTACATGAAATGCCCATGAGACTAGCATATTATAAGGCACAATTAAACACTTCACGTACTATATGTCACTTCAGTGAGGCATCAGTTACAGCAGAGCTTATATATTCTATCATAGTACATTTGATAAACAAACACTCACAATCTGTGCATCACAGCTTTGGCATTCATAAAAATTAATCCTGGTGATGAATAAAAGGAATAATTCAAAATGTCAGGAATTACAATTATTTGCTTTCTTCTGGAGAGTTAATGAGAAGATCAATATCACTCTTATTCGTCTGTTATAGAAGGGAGTTAGCTTAGCTTAGCATAAAGACTAAAAACTGGGAAACAGTTAGCCTTACTTTATCAAAATGTAAACCTAAAGTTCACTAGTCAACACAATAAATATTTTTTGTTTACTCTGCCCCCCCTCTCGATTCCAGTCTTTATGCTACGCTAAGCTAACTGGCTGCTGGCTATAGCATCACAATTCTCCTAAAGTGTGATATATTGTCTAACTCTCGTTAAGAAATAAAATAAGTTTCTCAAAATCACTAACTAGTCTTTTATGTTTTTTCCTGTGAGTGGTGCCAGAAGGCATGCCATTTTGTTACCTAAATCAAAAGGGTTTGTTTTCTGTACAGTGACCATTTAGAACATGTTAGACTGAGCTTCTTAGCTAGACCATAATGTCTTCTTGTTTCATTAGTTCTAAACGACAGTTCACATACAGACCAACTGATATAGCATCAGTCGTGCTGCTAGCATACACTGTTAGCTTACTCTGCTCCCTGCATTTCTCTTGTGTGGTTTTAGTGGAAAGCCATCCTCCTACTCCAGGCAGAGGTGGTTTTTGGGCTGGTTATTGGTTTAGCAGAGTCACAGTTCATTGTCACATAAAAATGTAATTGATTTCCCTGTTATTTGTATAAAGGCATAATACAAAATATACATAATAAAAGACAAATTTCTAGCACCACAGTTGGTGGAATTTTTATCTTAAAATCCTCAATTTAAAATCCTGTTCATCTCTTTATTCTACTGAACAACATTTCCTTTAAACTACATAGGGACAGGATCTAGTGACTATACCCTCATCTCTGTATTTTGGCTTATTTGAAAATAATTAAGGCTTTACCATATCTTTACTACCATTCCCAAAATAAATACCATGGTTAAACAGATTTTCATTCTGTTTTATGTCCTCATGCACCCAAAGGTTGTTGTGAAGACACTGTGAGATTGACCTGTTCGCAAAGCATTATTTTCACCCGAATATGTGTATTTTTTACTTTTCTAAAATAATTTTTCATATTCAAATCTGATTTAGACAGATACATTTCCAGATTATTTTAAAAGCAAAAACAAAAATAATGTGCACAAATTAGAATTAAAATACAATATGTGACATCAGACAACCTTTACACGTTCAGTCATGAGTGTGTTTAAAATATCTAAATATGATAGTAACTGATTTAAATACTTGCATAAAAGAGTTTACCCACAAATATGCAAATTCACCTAAGTGAAAAAATAACCAACCCAGCCATCTTCTTTCACTGTATTCTTCAAAGTATCTTGTACAGTTACTGTATCTGGAGGAAATGGTAGAACAACACATTGACCTGTTTTCTTATGACATGGAGTAGTGAGCTACTGGCATGTGTTGTAGATCTGGATCTGTTTGTTGATATCATTGAGGATGGCTTTCATTTTGTCCTCCAAGCCATCCAGCTGACGAGCTTTCCCCTCCAACCTCCTCTGGTTCTCCTCATAGTTTTTCTCCAGCTCTGTGGAAAATAGGAATTTCAGCATGTGGTGCTACTGTAAGTCATTCTTGAGTCAAATTGTGGGGATCCTCAAGGACTGATTTTAGGGCTTCTACATTTGTACACGTACAGGGTGGTGTCCTCATGAGGCACACCATTACATTTACATTTATTCATTTAGCTGACGCTTTTATCCAAAGCAACTTACAATTGCTATATATGTCAGAGGTGGCACGCCTCTGGAGCAACTAGGGGTTAAGGGTCTTGCTCAGGGACACAATGGTGGATGGGTCACAATGGGGAATTGAACCCGGGTCTCTCACACCAAAGGCATAGTCTTATCCATTCCCCCCCATCCTTTTCTATAGCTAAGCTAATGACACATAGCTTTTTCTTTTTGAATGTATGTTAGTGCCTTGAACAGGCAAGAAACCCAGAACTTTTGCTTTCTCTAGAAATTTCTTGGCAAAAGTGAGATGAGAAGATCAATACCACACACTGTGGTAAATATGAAGCTACTTTCAGCAGCTGGTTAGCTGTGTTTGTTACAATAACTGGAAACAGGGGGACTGTCAAAATGTTACAAAATCAGCAACTGTGGAGTGCAGAAATTAACACATTATTTCTTGTTTGTACAGAAAACTAAAAATGACACTATGAGCCGAACTATCTCACGGGTGGGTGTGGTTAATTTCTACTTTTTTGTCCATTAATCTCCACAATTGTATTTATGTAATGTGTTATTATTAACTTGTCAATCACCTATAGAGTGCTTTCTTTGCACTAACCTGTATTAAAGGTGCTATAGAAATAAAGTTTCAATGACTAATTCTGGAATTTGGATTGGCTTTCAAATTATAAAACCACACTTTTCTTCCTCCAAACAAATGTAAACACATTAACCCTGTCTATGTCTTCGTCTACATACACACAGACACACACATACACACAGATAAGATAAGCACCTGCTAGTCTCTGGAGCTTGTTCTGGGCATCTTTCAGTAGTTCCTTTGCTTCATCTCTGAGGCTCTCTGCCCTTTTCTTGGCATCCTTCACAGCCTTGGCCTTTGTGTCAACCCGCTGCTGCACTTCATGGTATTTATCTGTCAGCTGGCCGTCTAGAATCTAAGCATCAAGACAGAAGAAAGTTCACAGCTGTGTACGCTTTAAATGAGTGTGTGCACACACAGACACATACCTGCTTGGCTTCGTTTGCCTTGTCTCGTGCCATGGTGGCTGTCTCTTCGGCTCGGGCTGCTGCCATGCTGTTGTTGGCACGTTTGGTCTTCAGGGCACTGATCTCCTGTCCCAGTGTGCCCAGGCGGGACATGGCATCATTCAGGTCCTTCTCACTGTTGGATGTCTCTGACTCAATCTAAGGAGAGCATGCCCAAGCAAAGTGAATTCTGATCCCTCTAATATTACACGGTTTGCTTGTGATGCATTAAGCATTAAGTTTTCATTTTATTCCATGGTGTGATTTCTCAAAATTTACTCCTGGATGTTCATGTAATTGCCCGTGTGTGTGTGTGTGTGTGTGTGTTTTAAAAGCACATTGAACACCTTTAACAAGGCACTGAATCATCAATGATTGTCAAGAGGAGGAGGTGGAATAAAGCTATAGCACAACACTGACATATAGTTGATATGGCAAACAACTGCTTATTTTAGCAGATAAGAAGCAACTGACTTTCATTTGGCGTCATGTTTCTGGCCACTTGATGATGTAAGTCCTACATTTAACCTCTGTTAAATGAGAGTGTCCCTATAGCAGCTTTAAAGTCACGTTTTTACAAGAGAGATTCATCTACAGTATCTACAGTATCTAACGTGGGCTAACTTCTATGTAACTACATAAAACTCAGACTGGTGAACAAAATGTCTTGCAACAATCATTAATTTTTTAACAACTCATACAGATACGGTTATTTGTACTATGGGGCAGTAAACTACTATTTTGGCACACAGCTTAATGTTTGTTGTTTTTGGTTCATTACCTGTGCCAGTCGGGCCTCAGTTTCCCCAATGTCAGCTTTGGCTCTTGCTATGGCCTTTTCTGCTGATGTCTGGGCAGTCTTTGCATCCACCAGGGCCTGTTTCACTGTCTCTGCGGTGGTCTTCACCCCCTCAGCTTGATGCCTGAACAACAACATAGTGTTACTGACAGTCAATGGTTTTAGATAGGATGAAAACATATAGAAGAATTAGTACAAATAATTACCAACACCATATCTCAATCTATTCTGACTACCTTGCCCTCTTGGCATCAAGCAGCAGTTGCTCTGCCTTGCGGACATCTTCCTGCGTCTGTTCTAGGATGGAGTCGACATTCGAAAGGCTGCGAACCCGTTCCTTGATTTCATCAGCAAGATGTCTGATCTGGTGGGGCGAAGCGGGTATGGAGAGCTCCAACACACGGTTCGCCACCGCCTCAATGCTGTCTGGGTCTGCACCCTCCTCTGGGAGAAAGACATGAGAAGTGGCAGGGTTGACATATTGTAGGAGGGCAGATTAAGTGGCAACATAAGTAATCTACATGTTCTTGGTAAACTTGCAAAATGTACACATAAAATATGTCATAATGTATTAAACTCTGACTCACGAGTAAGGAAGTCTCTGATCTGTTTGATGAGGTCTCTTAGGTCATTGTTGGAGCGCTCCACTTTGTTCTTGGTGGCAGTGGCTTTGTCCAAAGCTGCTTGGGCTTTGCCCTTGGCCTCCTCTGCCTTGGTCTTGGCCTCTGCCACCTGAAAGGCAGAAAAGTTTATAGAGGACACCAAAGGGTAACGTATTCACCATAGCTGCTGTCTTTACTACGACTGTACTTTTCACAGCAACAGCGTTTTTCTAAGAACTGTTCAGATGATAAAATCTTTCAGTTTAGTTTTTTTAGTGAGCCTACTTTCACTCAAATTCGTTTTGTCTAAGTGCCCACATGTACCAGACTGCAGCTGCACTGGTTACGCAATCACACAGGGTGAATGTCATTTTTGGAGTGTACTGTAAAGCCCTCACTCCATTCTGAGAGACTGTGAGAGGTGATGTACTGTGAGGGGACGCTGGCATAAAATTAAACTATGGATGTGAATAAATGTATAACTATATACAGTAAAAACTCCAAAAGCACTCTTAACAGAATTGCAAGGGATTAATATTTTCACCAATGTCTGGTCCCAAATTACAGTAGCTATAGTTCTCATATGCTTCCATACCTTGGTAAAGAGTCCCTCCACCTCTCCCATAGCTTTCTTCAACTCCTTTTCTGCGTGTTTGGCTCTCTCCAGGGCATTGTCAGCTACTGCTACAGCGCCGTTACAGTTTAGACCTCCACAGTGACGGTTCCCTTCATCGTCACGGCAACCTGCACCCCCACAAGGACTTTCTGCACAGGGAGCATCACCTGGAGCGCCGCAAACCTGTTGGAAGAGATCAACATGTACTTGTATGGAAATGAATAATACGGGTAACTATTAATAATAACGTTTTTAATTTTAAATTAAATTTACAAAGGAAAGTTTTCAAATCAAGTTTTTATTTCATGAAAAGTTCCACAAAAATAATTGTTGTAGTTATTACACTATTACACCACCATTACATTTGTCCTGTCTTGCACCCCCTAGAGGCAGCTCACAACCGCACCACACTTTGGGAATCGCTGGATTACGCTATAAACAGTAGACCAACATTTAATCTATATGAACAATGGACAGTAATAATAAAAATAAAGTTTATCACCTTAAACAAACTTGTGAACAAGCTAAAAGAAGGTTTTCGCTTGAAAACATAAAAAGGATTTCTGTTGATCTGTTATGCAGTTCATGCCTGAAAAACCTTGTTAGTTCCACTGCTTCTGCGGTTACTTCTCTCTCTCTGCCTGCATGAATGCTGTCAAACTTGTTAACAAATGTGCTCAAATAATATAGAATGTGATCAAACCTTCTCATTGATCTTCTTCATGTCCAAGCCCTGCGCTCTGGTGTTGAGGTCTGCAAGCGCACGCTTATTAGCAGCATTTTTACGGTTGAAGTCATCCTTCTTGGCGGTGATGAGGCGCTCGGTGCGGCGGCGAGTGTCTGCAGATTGGCTGACTGTGCTGGGCCTGGTGGTTGTTGATTCATTGGCACGCCGCTCCGCATCACGGGATTTGTTGTAGGAGCTACGGATGCTGTCGTACGCACCTAGATAGAAGAGGTGGACAAAATAGGAAGTAGTAAGAGGAAGATGATTAGGAATAATGATGCGACATGTGAAGGAATGTGGGTAGGAAAATGTGAATGAACCTAGAGTGTGGACAAGCTGACGGCAGCAATAAGTCTGAGGTGTCAGTTTGAATTGTTTAATAATGAGGTTCTATCCTCCCTTTCTTTCTCACCTAGGAAGTTGGAGTTTTTTAGGATATCCAGTTGGTGGTGTAGCTGCTCTGAAGTGAGGTTAAGTTCTTTAGCTTCTCTCTCCAGAGCACTCAGCTCCTTGCTTGCCTCAGAGTTGCTGTCCTGGACGATGGTTAGGTCTCCTTCCAGACGGTTCAGGGTGTCAGTGGTCTCACCGATCTGCGCTCTGCAGGGCAAGGCAGGAAGTTGTTAGGCGATAGAATATGTAATCCTGATATGATTTTTAATGTACTTTATTGGACAATAATTCTCCAAATGGAGAGAAGAGATTTTTCATGACTTCTAAATCAAGTATCATTATTTTGATACCACTACCTTTTGTGGCAGAAAAAACTTTACTTTCAATAAAGTTTCACATGGGAAACATGCATTGGAACGTAACAGCTGTACCTAAGATCTTCAATAAGCTCCATTAGGGTAGCGACGGCTGCAGCAGTGGCGTTGCGCGCATTGACAATGCCCTGAGCCTGTGCCAGTTTCTCCTCCAGGTCTCTAAAGGCCTTCTCATAGGCCCCAGTAAGCCCAGTGGTCTGAATCTCATGGGCACGCTCTGCCAGGGCCTTGGTACGCACTGCTAGGTCCTGGTAATATGACAAAATTATACAGAGAAAGATAATAGTTGACTCCAAATGAATCAGTTATTCAGTTTCACATTTGTCTTTTTCTGACTGAGGACCCCCTCTTTCACATTAAACTACACCTGCACGATGCGATCCCAGTCCCCGCACTGGGACAGGGCTGACAGCTGGGGAACTGACCAGAGAAGCCTCTGCACACTGGTCCAGCGGACACCTGACACCCCCTGCTGGCAACACAGTGGCCAGTCACCCGGTTGCACTGAGAGGTCTCAATGCCACGCCAGTCACAGTCACAAGCTGGAGGAGGAGAGAAGGACGGGAGGGTGTACAGTGAATGATCGGACCTAGTTTATACTGACAAAATCTACATGTTTACACGCATTGTGAATGTATAGTTAGTTATTAGTTCTTTACTTTAGCACATGATATTCATGTATGTCCAGAGCAGGTACCAATATTTTGCAATTAATCAACGTATCACAAACATTGCCACATGCTGAACCTTGTTGCCCAGGAATCCGCTTTGGTTTTTAGCCATGGGCAGTTAACAATATTTAACTGGCGTTCAGGAAGAGGGCCCGCTGGCGTTCAGGAGAGGGCCCGCTGAACTTATGTTAAGTCATTCTTTTTATGCAATGCTTTTTGCACTGTGATGCAACCCATCTTTCTGCCTGAGCAGCTATAAAGTCTTTGAGCACTTCACTTTTGCATTTGGTCTCT
>NW_024041194.1:0-19284 GCF_014851395.1 Micropterus salmoides
GTACTTAGCATTAACAACTAATGTAGTGATTTAATTTTAATTCTGTTTAATTTAATGAATCAAAAATGAAACTACTGTATTGTTCAATGCGAATTATTATTATACTAGTGGTGTATATAGTATTCTATTATAATGAATATAGTAACATTATATAATTAATATATTAACATTATACTAAGAGTGTACATTAAATTAACATTATACTTTTTATTTAATGTTATTATATTATACTAATACTCTCATTTATACAAGTTATTCATCCAGGTACATCTGCAGTGGACAGATGTAGATTTAGCCACAGCCAAGATGAATTGAAACACTGTAATGATAATAGTCTAAAACTATATGAATATGCAGTTTTAGTCAAATAAGAACTTCCATCCATCCATCATCAACTGCTAATCCTGCGTACAGTGTCGCGGGGGGCTGGAGCCAATCCCAGCTGACATCGGGCGAAAGGCGAGGTACACCCTGGACAGGTCACCAGTCCATCGCAGGGCCACACATAGACAAACAACCACTCACACTCACACCTAAGGACAATATAGCCGACAATAGTCACCGATCAACCCAGTCCGCATATCTTTGGACGGTGGGAGGAAGCTGGAGCACCCGGAGAGAACTCACGCAGACACGGGGAAAACATGCAAACTCCACACAGAAAGGCCGGGGGTTTGAACCCGCAACCTTCTTTCTGTGAGCGCTATCCACCAGACCACCGTGCCACCCCTGAAATAACAACTTAAGACATCTGATCTTATAATAAGAAATATATCTTTTTTTTATTTTTTTTTAAACCTGTCCTGCCCAGCAGCCTGGTATAGAGTATAATGACCTGGATACCATATTGTGCCAGACAGATTTTACTTTAACAAGAGAGTTTTAATATACTCCTTTGTCTGTTTTATTATTTATTTAATTATGTATTGATTTGTCACCGGGCCAGACAGGGGGGCAGACATGGGGATGGGGGCCACAAACAGACAGCACAGAGAAAGGACAAGACCTGTAAGAGAAGGGAGATGGAAGGTGGGGACAACAGGGAATAGCAAAGGGAAACACCAATTGCAGAAAGCAACGAACCTGCAATAGAACAGAGAGGGGGCTTGGGGAGGAGAAAAACAACAACAAACAAACAAACAATAAAAATAATAATAATAGTAAAAGACAACCAGCCGAACAGCAGCAATAAACAGCCGACATAGTAAGACAACTAAGAGAAAAATGAAAACAAGAAACAGTCACGCACACTAAATAAGCAACACAGCACAGCCACGAGCGCTGGAATAACAATTAATTTAAATAAGTAACTGAAAGAAAAGTGACAATAAGAAAATAATATCTCATTTAAAGGGGCAATATGTAGTTTGTTTGAGATTTTTTGAAATATATCACCTTTTTATGGCCTATTTGCGAAGGGGTTGTAACCTCACATAAAATGAACCATTGGTCGGCTTTTTCAGTTCCCTTCCTATGTGAAGAAATCGGGTCGCATTTTCCGTGAAATCTATTCATGAGCGCTTCCAAGCCCTCCTGCCTATTAAATCTGAACTTTGAACTCTGAACTACACGCAGCAACAACACTGCAGCGAACACCCAAAAAACACCGGCTCACAGCAACAACACAGACTCCAACACGACTCCAATTTGAAAGATTTTTAGTTGTATTCCATAAAATATTGGATTAAATATCCAAAGTGTGAAAGACACGAGAAGATTGACTACTACTTTCTCTCCCTCTGTATGCAACCTTATCCCATTATTGCATGTTACTAACACAACTTCTCCCTTTCTGGTAGTCTTGTGCTTTCTCGTCTCTCTCCTCTCTCCTATAACTTCCTGCAGGTTTTCTGGCTCTGGAGCTGTGGAGTCTGGAGCTGTGGAGTCTGGATCTGTGGCTGCGGTCACCTGCTGCCCCCGTGTTCCTGCTTGACACCCTCTGCTGCAACGACTATTTTTGCTAGTCTTATTGTTATTATTGTTATTATAATCATTAACATTACGATGGTTACCATTAACACTATTATAAATATCTGTACCATTTTTCATTTAGTCTATAGCAACATTACCTTCACTGTGTGTACCTCTGTGTGTATATTGTGTAGGCTGCCTCCCTCCCCTCTCTCTCTCCTTACATCTCTCTCTCCTTACATCTCTCTCTCTCTCTCCTTACATCTCTCTCTCTCTCTCTCTCTCTCACCCCAACCGGTCGAGGCAGATGGCCGCCCACCCTGAGCCATGGTTCTGCTCGAGGTTTCTGCCTCTTAAAAGGAAGTTTTTCCTTGCCTCTGTCGCCTAGTGCTTGCTCTTGGTGGGAACTGTTGGGCTTCTGTAAATAACATCACAGAGTACGGTCTAGACCTGCTCTTTTATGAAAAGCGCTGTGAGATAACTGTTGTTGTGATTTGGCACTATATAAATAAAATTTAATTGAATTGAATTGAAATGATATATTTTTCCTCTGTAATCAACTAGAAAAATCAGATCTGAAAAAACTCTATTCCCTATTAATCTATAGATTGCACTGTGTAATACCACTGCATATGTGATCCAGAGGTTTATGCCTGATACATTGTATGGAATCTGTTCCCATTTCAGTTTTATGTTTATGGGTCTCTTTGATGAACCTGCTATAAAAGTTCAGTGAATCTGCCATTATGAGGGCTTGGTGAGCTGTGGATGGACAGTACTGACTTTAGCTGCTGTCAAGTTAAATGCTAATAAGTCTAAAGTGCTATTCTCAGGGGACCGGTACTGCAACAGGACCTTATAGTGGCCTGGAGTCTGTGATGTAGGTCTACACAGGACGGAAAACTTACCTAAATCAGACCTGCATAAATGAAGAATGAATGGGATGTAATTACAGGCAGACCCGATGCAAACTGAACCAAGGCAAAACAGAATAGATTCAAAGTGTGGGTGACCAAAAAAGACCGAAAAGAAAGAACACCAACATTAGTGGTCAGAGTTGATAGGGAGTCTGCTCAGAATCATGGCATATTGACACACAGATCTGAGACATGTGGTAATACAACAGAACCTTACCTGACTGGGACAGGGGGGAACGAACACGCAGCCCACCAATTGATTAAATTTATTTGCCGACCCCTGACCTACAGCATTACAGGTTTTTTCAATTGCTAAGGTAATGGTCAAAACTGAAGCCACTTTTTCAAAACACTTCACACAGTCTGCATTACCAACATGCATCTTGGCCAAACAGTTAATCTGACCTCCAAAAGTCACTCAAACCACCAAAACACTTCGTACAAGTCTCAAAATAGACTCGTTCAGCCAAAACACTGGCAACAATTCTCATTTAGAAAGCATACAGTCTCACTCATAACACACTGACCTACAAAACACTAAAAACAGGGAGCATTACATAAATGAATAACTTTTATCTTTGAAGCATGAGGGAATAAATTAGGTTTTCGTTATACAATAACAATAACATATTTTAACTTTGACGGTACTAAAGTTTATGTAACAAGAATGTATCAGAAATGCAGCAATTTGCTACAATATCCTTTATTTGTTCTAAATCTGTGGATAGTATTGTAAACTGTGAAAAATCTTACTGTAAGTTGAAACACCCCCCCACCACCACACACACACACACACACACACACACACACACACAAATACATATAAGAAACATCTCAAAAACTCATAATGTACAGTACCTGAGGGTGCTAGTCCTCCCTCTCTGCTGCATTTGTCCACAAGTTCTCATCAACATCACATCTTATGTCTTCCCTTGCGATGCATCTTGGAAAGTATCTTCTGGAATGTCTAATCCAACCCTGGCAGTCTTCAGGAGAAGTTTCTCCACATCCCGCATTCATAGCATCCAGTAAGGTCATCGGGTCATGTGGATGGTGGTCATACACCTTCCACCTCCATGCAGAGAAAAACTCCTCTATGGGGTTTAGGAAGGGGGAGTATGGAGGCAGGAACAGTACTGACATCCAGGAAAGACATGAGCCTCTCCGTATTGTAGGGGCCAATGTGTCTGGGTTGTTGTTCCATGTCTTTGTTCTAGTCCTGTGCCTTAGTTCATGTCGTAGTATTTGCTTCTAATTCTTTCTCTGCATCATTTTGGTTTACTTTGTGTTCTAGGTCTGTGTTCTCGTTTAGGTTTTGTCTGTTATGATCCCTGTGTTATAGTTGGTCGGTGTTTGTCTTTTTACATAGGTTTCTGTTATTGTCTGAAGTTAGATTCTTGTCTGGTATTTTGTTACATGTGTTCTGTCTGTGTTGGTTATTAATTTTGCCCCATGTCTGCCTGTCTAGTGTTCCGTCTGTTCCCCCAGATGTCACTCTGCCTGCCTGCCTCTCTGTTGCCCCCTGTTGCCTCTGCCTGCCTCTCTCTGTTTTCCCTGCTGTCTCTCTGCCTGCCTCATTAACCTTGATCCCTGTCACCTGTATTGCTCCCGCCCTGCTCGTTACTCCCTGTGTATATATACCTGGTGTTTCTATTTAGTCTTTGTCCGGTCACTGCTGTGTTTGTTGCATGTATGCTCAGTTGTTTGTTGTATGTTCTACAAGTTGCTGCATTACCCGTTCTGATTTGTGGATGTTCCAGTTTCCTATACCTGTGAGTTTTGTTCATGCCTGTTTGTCTTGCTTTGGATTAATAACCCTGGAACCATGCATTTGGGCTCTCACCTGCTTTGCGCACCCAGCGAACCTGACACAATGAGTGGTTTGTGTAACAGCAAACCATCAATGAACATTGCTGCACACATCGTGATGTTAGCTCATCTCTGCCCTGGGACATCCATGGTTGCTCTCTGTCCAATCACATTTCTTCCCTTGCGGCGTGTTTTTGCCAGGTTGAATCCAGCTTCATCCACAAGGATGAATGTATGTGCAGTTTCCCTGGCTTCCAGCTCTATTACTCTCTAAAATACAGTAAATACACAGTTTTTCAGGACTTCACATTATGCATAACTATGTATGTTCCCTGATTGATTATTGAACAGACATCTTACCTGGACATATTGATAATGGAGTTCTTTCACACGTTCACAGTTTCTCTCGAATGGTACAGTGTACAACTGCTTCGTCCTTATTTTATGTTTCTCCAGGACTCTGGCAATTGTCGTTGTGCTGACCGAATTCACATTTCCAAAAGTGATATTGTCTGCCTTCTAAGAATTTCTGCTTATTTCAATCTGGTCACTGCAGAAATGCAGTACGTTTACCATCAATCTGTTTTGAATGTGTTTTTAACAGTTTTGGACACAGTGTGTTAGCATTGGAAAAATGTGCCGCAGATATACAGTGTTTTGCAGGTGGTGAAGTAGTAATGAGAAAAGAGTTCATGAATTTTGGAGAAAGTGGTCAATGAATGCATTTTGTGTGAAAGCAATGAAAAATTATACAGTTTGGTCTATATACACTTCTGTTGCGCTGACTGTGTGAAGCGTTTTGACTATGTGACTTCAGTTTTGACCAACGCAGGTTAGCAACTGAAAAAACAGTAATAACACTGAAACAACATGACAATGGTGACATACTGTAAATACTCAGCATTTCCTTAGAACTTCATTAAACTCTTACAACTCGGTTTCAACACAGTAGTTGCTAATATATATCAAACCTGCGTGATGACGATAACGCCGTTTCCACAATACAGTACCACATCGAAACATATAAGGCCTGTCCTGGTGAGCGTACCCCATCCGCGCTGTTTTGTGCTTTTGTACTCTGCATGAAGAGCTGGCATGCCGCATGTCCAGTGACTGTCCTGCCAAGATTGCATTATTCGACAGGAGAGACCAGGTCTGGCCGCAGCGTAGCAGGTGGTGGACCGCTGTTACGAGGAGAGCACGTGTAATTTGGGGGTATTTTTACTCTAACCTAGACCCAAGTAGGGATACTGATGGGTTTTTAGCAAGTGTTCTATTATGTTTCCTAATACAATTGTACAAAATAATATCAATGCAACAACTGCATAGGGGTGTGTTTGTTTGGGTTGCAGGTAGTGAGTCACTGCTTTGGTGGTTTTCTTTTCCTTGTTTTGTTTCGTTCTGTTGTTCTGGTCTGGCTTAGTACTCATTGTATTGTATTGTATTTCACCTATTTAACCAATGCTAGACTGATGTAATGAATTTCTTGGGACCACTGGGAAGTAGGATTAGGGTAGTTTAGCTTTTAGGGTTTTCTGTATGTATGTTAGAAATTATACTGTAGATTGCATGTGCTTTATTTATTTGTAGTATTAACTTAGACAATGTGTTGGCAATTCAATTATATATTATATAGCTTTAAAAAGTGTGTTTTTACAAATCTGCATTATTTCTTATGATTGTTCTTATATTTTAATGTTTTGTGAAAAAACTAAAGCAAACTGAACTAAAATGGACTGAGCTTGGCATTGTGCAGCGACAAAGACTAAAACTAACACAGAAACTAATAAAAACTAAACTAAACTAGTAAACCCACATTAAAAAACTAATTAAAACTAAACTTAAATTGAAAACCAAAAATCAAATGAAAAATCCAAAATTATAATAACCTAACACACACACACCGATGTGTGTTCACATACATCTGCATATTTAAACGTAACATTTCAGGGGGAAAGCTTCTTGATGTAATGCTTTAGTTATTTTGGTTATCCTATTCACCTGCATTGCCTTGTCAATTGTATGCAAATTAGTGCATTTTAATTAGTCAATGCCTAATTTGCATATAAATGTGGCAATAGTGATGACATTATTAGACACAAATTTTACTGTATTCACCTGTAGTGTCTCCATTTAGTACAGTACATTAGCCTGTATGGCCATGATATTGCTTAAGCTAAACTTTTGCTAACTTATCATGTTAGCTAGCAACATCCTGCTCTGACAAATTCAGATCATGGCACACAGTGTAACAAAGTTGTTGAAATTAAATACTGTACATGTACAGAAAATTACTCACTTCCACTCCACCTAATTCCCTCCCATTTACAAATAGACTTTAATTTCCTCCAGGTGACATCACTTTCGAGTGTTTTCAATTGACCGCTAGTAGCTGAAATAAACCATTCAGAATCACTCATACGCCTGTTTCTGTCCTCTTGCGCTGCTCCCCTGCGGTATGATTTAGGAGCGGCAGGATTTGGCCAATCTCTGTGGCACAGGCTGAGTTATGGGCTGCAGACAGCCCTAGTGTAATGTGTCAGCTGCAAATCGATGAACACATCTAAATATAAACTTGTCTCATGTAACGCTGACAAAATCATCCCCATTTTATTTTTCAATAAAAATCCAGCCATTCGATGGTAGTGTCTGTGTGTGCATGAGTCTGTGTGGGTGTGTTGGACAGACTGACTGGAAGACAATGAGTGTTCATGATGTTACAGCACTGCTGGGTTCTGACTGAGCCATTACTCAAAAGTAGAGATAAAGGGAATCTCCCTCCCTAGACACACACACACACACACACACACACACACACACACACACACACACAGAAACGTGGTTTGACCATTTGAGGACGGAGTAAGGTGATAGTAAATTCTGAGAGAAGAGGGAAGAAGAGGAAGAATTGACGGAGGTCCGTGTTTTTGGGCCGGACTGCTTTTTGTTTTGTCTACATGGACTTCTCCCTTAGGCCAAGAATAGCATTGGCTTGCCCTTTGTTTCACACAGATATATAACTGTCTCAATGGCAAGGTCATGTGACACTTTAACACACTATTTATTTCTCTTCATTGTTTCCTCACTCGATCTCAGTTATGACATTGGATTACAGCAAGGCAACATCCAATAAGAGCAATTTTAAATCAAGACAAGTTTCAATTATCCTTATTGTCAGCGAAAGCATGCCCTGTCTCGCCACTGTTCTCCTCCATGCTAATGCACCACTGGTCGGTGGGCCGGAGGAGGGCCAGCGGAGTGAAGTGGGGTGGGCGGTGGGGGGGCTCTCAGAGGAGACTTGGAGAACATGCTGGTGACACATTGATGGATCTCAGTCCTGCTTCGCATAATCATTCTCCTGGCCACTTGAGGACAGAGAGAGAGGGAGGAAGAGAGACAGACGAGAGTAAGCTGAGACAAAGAGACAGACAGAGAAAAGAGGAAGACAGAGGGGAAAACAGAGAAGGGGAATTAGGGAATGAAAACTGTAAGAAGAACCAGAATGCCAAGCGGTGCATTATTCTGAGGAAAGGAAAAGGCAGAGAGCTGAGAGATGCAAAGCACTCGGATGGAGGACCTGGGCGAGGGGGGGGGGAGGGAGGTAGTGAAGAAGGTGAGAGGATGGAGTCAGAGGGTGAGAGGCGTTGTAAAGGAGGGCCGAGGGAGCTGAGCATGTCGAGGAATGGGAGAGATCAGAGCTGCAGCTGTGGCTTGCGATAGCGGTGTGTGTGTTCACACGCTACATCGTACATCTGTTCATTCATTCCCCTTCGCTCTGAGCCAGGCGCCGCCAGGTGATCATTTTCTCTGTGAATTAGGACTCCCGGCAGAGTATAGTCCATTAGGGTGGATCGCTCTGTATCAGTGTCTCTCGTAACCAATTGAGCATGAGAAAGCAAGCACACACAAGTAGCGGCTGTCACCAAGAGCAGGTGCAGCATTGTACAAATGTGACACTTGTTTTATCATGTCTTGCTGCTTTGGTACAATTGGAATAGTTGCAGAAAACCTGGATTTAAAATGGCATTTACCAATTTTTTTGGTACATTTTATTTATCATATACTTTTTTGCCTCATGTTATGAAAATGTTCTCAGGAAACTCATGATGTCTTACAAAGCATTGTTTATTGAAGCGGCAGTCTGACCTACTACTGGCTTACTTAAGCCCAGCAATTGACCCTAACGTGACCGAGGAAACCCCAGTCATACCCCTAACATTCCTTCACACCTCAGTTTATTTTATTAAAATGTTGTAATTTAACAACAACCATTTGGAAACCTTGTACACTATTAGATTAACTAACAACAGTAAACCGTAACTTTATCATATCCTTCTTTGTCAGCTTCATCTCTCTACACTATTTTGCCTCACCAAGGTATTTTTATCAGGTCTTCAACTGGTGCAAAATACTCAAATAACTCGTTGATTGAAGAATTTTTGTTATTTCATCCTGCATCGTCTTATGGACCAAGGAGGAAACTCTAATTCTGAAGATGGATAGCAGGTCATGCTGCATTTTATGTATTATCTTCTTTGGTTTCACAAAGACCTCAAAATGAAATAATTAGGAATGCCCCATTAATAGTCGGCTAAACCGTTAGTAGATGAGAAGTGTTTTAGTCATTAGTCGGTGAACATGGACTTTTTCTCTTGTAAAGCCTGATTTGTATTCCAGTGTTGACTCTATGAGCATAAGGCATAAGCTACGCATGTAGCTATTCATTTATACTTGTGTGTTGGTGCTGGCGTTGTTCTGCAATTACACCACCAATTAGATTTTTTGTGTCCAATGTGTTGACTTCTGTCGACCGAGCTGGCTAACTTCCGGTTTAACTGCCATTAGCTTGTTAGCTTGTTAGCTCAGCCCTATTAGCTGACTCTACCTAGACTTGTAGCTCTGAGTACTGAGGAAGTCTTGGTGTTTGTTTACACTGCTAGCACAAAAGCTTTGGACATCTGGGAGGAGGAGGTTTTAACGGCGCAGGAAACTAGTGGGGAATGTGGCCAAGAGGGTTCCGGAATGAGCACGAGAACCGGAGCTGGGTGAGCAGGGTGACAACAGGGAATACAGTACGAGGTTACTGGCTCCAGCCAGAGGGGTCAAGAGGGAGAGGAGCAAGTTTGTAGCGGGTTCATTTGTAATGTTATAGATCATCCATCGTGTTGATAGGTCTGCGGGTATTTTTCTTGTTAAGTTGGAAGCAAATTATTTCCGTGTTTTGCACAACAAAACTTGCAGCACGCTGTGTTAGATGACATGTCTTACTAATGTCTTGAACTAAAGACTACTAGTCAACTAATCAATTCTTTAGTTTCGGGATATAATGGATACTGTGCATAATTAGTCAAGCCATTAATAGCATTTATAGCATATTTTAAAAAACACACTTACTGTTTGGCTTTTGACTGCATCGTTTTTCTGGTTTTAGCTGTATGTATGGCATTGGGTGTGTTAGGAATGTGTATATCTCTTAAATTTATCTCAATTTGACATAGCTCATCGGATCAAAGCATTTTTAAGTGGTTGTTGTAAATGCTGACTTGACAAAATTAGCTGAGAACCCTTTTGAAAGAACAGATACTGTAATTTAAAGGGTAATTTAATTATTTTCAACCTGGGCTTTAATTTCCTAGTTTTTGCTGTCATGATGATTGATTGTTTCACTTACTCCTCTGTATAGCTTGATGTACTTATAGTTTGTCTGCAGTGGTACTCCTCAGTACACAGCCAGAGGGCTCAGGGCAAACACATTCTCAACTGCTGAACGCAAAAAGCAATTCAAAGACTTTCAACACAATGACAGCCACACAGCAACAGGTCCTGTTTTAACATCTAGTGTCTGTATTATTATTACAAGATTAAATAAGATTGTTTGTCTCTCAAGTGGTGTCATGATCTGTGGCTGATCAGAGTTTCCTAGAGTCCACTATCATAGGTGTACAAAAATACAAATTACAATTACTATGTATTATTATATTATATTCATCTCTCGTCTATAAACTCAATATATGTGCTATCATATTGAACTTTGATACAGCTGTTCAAGTAAAAAAAACATATTACGAATCATTTCTAACAAAAGACTAACAATAGCATTTTCCCATATAACAACCAGACTAGCAATTATCCTTTAAATGGAACATTTTGCTGTGTTATAAATCTTTTGCTGGCTCACCATAAACAATAACAACAAAACATATTTGGCCCTCAAAGCCTTTTCCACAGATCTTAGATCTACCAATACACACATGCATGAGGTATTAAAGACCAGCCCAATTTACGCTGATCAGATTTGCCCCTCCACGGGGTTGTTCCCGGTTGAGGCTCGTCGGAACCGATTATCGGCCCAAATGATCCTGTAGTCTAAGGGGTTTACAGACATAATCTTGAGGTCGCCGACTGGATTGGAGGCACCCCAATTTCAAATCGTACAATTGCCCACAACATCAAGCTGACTGGGAAGCGTCACCCACATGTTCTATAAAATGTATGAACCATGCTGATTACCTCTTTTCAGCCGGGAGTTCCTCGGTTCATTTTCTTGCGTCTTGACTGAATCGTGGTGTGGGTTTAAGATTTTAAAATATTAAATATTGCTTAATTCTGTTGTTATGTCTATGATATCCCACATTTTTAAAACGTGTCTAACGTTAGCTTGCTTCTTGCTTCAGCTATGACCTATGGAAGGTTAAGTCTGACTGTCGTTCGCTAGATGGTATGAAAAGATGAATGAGCGTTGTTAGTTGAAACTTGTGGCTGCCATCACGTTAGTTATTAATATTTGCTGCAAAGAGGCAGTGTTGTGTGTCCAGTAACGTAACTACTTTTTCGGGTAAAAAGTAGTGTAACGCTCTAATACGGAAAATTTGGTAACGAAACGTAGTTCCTTTTTCAACTCGGCGCAATGTTACTTTTCCCATGGATAGATTTGACCACGACACTGCCTTCTCAGCTGCGCGCTTGCGCAATAGTCACAAGCTCCACACGGTAGGTTACGGACAGAGGCTGGAAGCAGAGCAATCATGGCAAGCGAGAAGCAGCCAACGCTAACTTTTGAGGGATGGAGGTATTCCCATTACTTCAAACTCGTTGAAACTAAGGGGAGGAATGTGAGTGTAAGGTGTACACTGTGTCCTGGCGAGAAAATTTTGTCCACTGCCGTTAACTCAACTGCCAACCTTACCAAGCATTTGAAAGGAAAACATGCTAACATGAAGCTTGTCGCTCAAGATCCCCGGGGAAATGATATGTCGAGTCCAACCCCAAATACAGCTAAAACTTAATTTTCACCACCAGGAGGTAACTAAACAATCTCCCACTTTCAGAAAGATACTTAGCAAAATACCTATAACAGGAGACAGGCGCCCATGGTCAGATCGTAGAACTTTCACGGGCTATCTGGAAGAATGTTATCTAAAAAGGAGACTGAATTAAAGAAAACGTTTGAGAGTTTGCAGTATGTGTCAACCACTGCGGATATATGGAGTAGCCTTAACCGAAGCTTTCTGGGAATCACTGTGCACTGGATCAATCCACGCAACTTGAATCGTGAGAAAGCTGCCATCGCATGCAAAAGAATAAAGGGCAGGCATACTGTTATAGGCTTTGAAATGGAACAGATTCACTCAGCGTTTGGCCTTTTACATAGGATAACCGCCACCGTTACAGATAACGGATCGAATTTTGTTAAAGCTTTTAAGATGAATGCACCCCCTGAGCCTGACGAGGAGGAGGATGAACAAGGTGTAGTTTTCACAGATGTGGAAGAGTTGCTTGGGACCACAGAAGGACAGTTTTCTCTTCCCCCACATTTTAGGTGTGCTTCGCATACGCTCAATTTGATCGTGCAGTGACATCGACAAATGGCTGTCATCCAACAAAACTGACACAAAATCTGTGTACAGGAGTGCAACGGCGAAGTGTGGTGCTCTTTGGACAAAAGCAAGCCGTTCTACCGTGGCCTCTGAGATTGTCGATGAAATCTGTGGGGAAAAAATGATCGTGCCTACATCAACAAGGTGGAATTCCTTCCACGATGCCTTGTCCCGTATTAGTGACATCCCGGCCCAAGATTTGAATACACTTTGTACCAGACTGGACATCAAAGGCCCGACGGAGCGCGAACATCTATTCCTAAAGGAATACTGCAGTGTTTTGAAACCACTGACAGTAGCACTGAATATCTTGCAAGGTGAAGATAACTGCTACTATGGTACTCTTCTACCAACACTGGAGACCCTGACGTCAAGGATGCTCGCACTCCAAAATGGATTGTCAAGGATGACAGCAGACCTACCAGATGTAATTATACAGGTAAGTATACAGGTATCTGAAATTTAGTAACAGGCCTACTTATTGTATCCTAGTCACTAAAGAAAACTAATTAGTTTCATATTTATGTTTAATTAAAATAATAAAAAAATATTAATCTATGTTGTTGTTGATTATATGAAAAGTGAAAAGCATGAGTAAGATCATAATTTTGCGCAATATATCAGGAGACGAATGGAGTGGGCAGACATGATTTTGACCACTTCATTTAGTTTGTTTTGTAGAAAGCCTTTCTTTAAAGTGACTTTCATTTTGTATTAATTGTATCTTAATTTTAATCAATGTTTTATCAACCAATTGCCTGAATTTAATAAATAATAAATAAAGTTAATCAAAACGTATCATTTTGTCCTAGGCTATCAAGATGCGATTCACCAGTGTTGGAGAGCAGGGAAGCTTTATTGGCTGCCTTGACGTTGCAGAAATTTAAAGTTCTGTGGATAGGGGGAGCAGAGCGGAGAGAAGCGGCGCGTGCGCTGCTCATCGCAGAGTGTCGCACTCTACGCCATGATGCAGAGCCGGCTGAGAATAAAAACAGAGAAGTTGCCGCACACAGCAGCGCCAATGAGAAGGACTTTTTTCTTTTGATGAGGAGGAGGAAGACGCAATGCCCTTTAGTGCAGACTCAAAGGTACATGAGTACATGAGATCAGGCTCAGAGTTGGAAGTTGTCAACCGTTTCCCCTGAGTGAAAGCTGTGTTCATGAAATACAACACTGCCACACCATCCAGTGCACCAGTGGAAAGGCTGTTCGGCCTGGGAGGTCTTGTGCTTACCCCCAGAAGAAACAGACTTTCAGATAAACGTTTTGAAAGACTTCTCCTGATGAGGTATAAGCACCCATTCTGTGCTGATGTGGAATAGCTGCCACCCATGCTATAGACAACTCAAGCCTATGCCTAATATCCTCTTTTCTATCTGCCATCATACTGTGAAGAAGGGTCAGCATATTCAGTTAACATAACCTTTTTAATTCTGAGGCTAGTCATGTTTTAAGTTGTGCTTTATTTTATTTTGACTAAAATGTCTTTGCCTCTTAGCTGTATTATGCCATTTTATTTTATTTACACAAGCCATCGACATCAAACCATTTTTAAGTTATTCTTTTTTGTTGGATTAAGATGAGGTATTCATGTTTTATTTTGAGACATATGACCCATTTTGAGGTTACCATGTTGTTCCTAAGGAGCCTATGGATACTATATTTATAATAAAAAGCGCAAAAGAAATACCTGTTATGTCCTCCATAGTTTTACTTTATGTAGGCCTACACATTTAGGAACAGATATTGGGTTCTGTCCAAAGTCAAGCAACGTAAAAGTAACGTAAAAGTAACGAGTAACGTAAAAAGTTACTTTCCAAAGGGGGTAACTAAGTAAACTAACAGATTACTTTTTAAAAAAGTAACGGATTACTTTTTAAAAAAGTAACGAGTAACGAGCAAAAACTATTTTTGAAAGTAACTTCCCCAACACTGTAAAGAGGTTACAGGTTTATTGTTGAACATGTACAGTTTTATTTAGTTACTGTTACACTGGTTTGAGAGTCTGGGGGATGTGTTAACTTACAGTTGTTTATAAGCTGTGATTAGTTGTCGCTGCACATTACATCTCAATCTATCAAATGACCTATTGTGACCTCCAGGATAATCACCACCTCATGAAATGCTACAACCACAAACTAAAGACCTAGGCCATTCAGACGACATATGGCTTCCCTAGGTAAACTGACAATAATATACTCTCCAGAATGTAAGGGCTCGTAATCCATTGCTGAAAAATGCAATTCTTACAGAAAGCTCCAAACATCAAAAAGTTTTTTGATACCAAATCACAGATTGCATTTTTCTATGGTGTTCCTCAAGGTCTCAGTCTTAATGTGTTTTTTTTTTTAGATATTTTTGACAATTTTTTTTATCCATTTTCGAGTTGTCAAAAATTGTTCAATATTGCACCAAATCTGTGTAACAAATGGTTATGGCAATCATTTAGTTTTATCATAATGTTCTAAACCCTTATATACTCAAAAATTTGAATAGGCACCTAACCAGAACACAAGGTTTATTACAGATCTATGTCTAAAAAACTTCACAAACAGTACTGAACTGCATTTCAAATTAATCTTTAGCTTCCCAGCTTTCAGATGATGATATATACCTGCTATCTCCCCCTAAAAATCCCTTGCAACTTGGGAGGGTTGGAGTGGAAAGAGGCATTAACGCATCAAGCAGACAGAGAGCAAAATTAGTATTTATTTGGAGTGGTATTTCTGGCCACATGGTGAATGTAAATCCAATATTCACTATGCTTTTAGCTCTGTTTTGGTCTCCACCAACTGAAAAACCTAGTGTTGACGGATGTTAAAATTCTCCATTCAATACTCTGTTCTGTTTTCCTCATATGTGCTCCTCCATATATCCCAACAGGCATTATTAAAGTTTGAATTGATCTTAAGACAGTTAATAATTAAATGGTATGCATTAATTCTTGATATGACTTGTAAGTGTTGAGCATTGCAGAGTAGTTCACGTTCTGGTCTGAATTTCAGGTCCCTGAGCAGTAACTGCACTTCAGCAAAGCACGTCCTTTAATTCAAATGTGGTTAATAAAATAGACAGTGGGAGAGGCGACATGAGACTAATTACATACATGTTCTGTGTGTGGTGTTTGTGTGGGACAGAGAAAGACAGAGAGAGACAAAGACAGAAAGAGAGATGAAAAAAGTAGAGCGCTAATCCAGTGATGAATCTCTGTGTATTTTGGTGCTGGCAGCCCTGATTTATCACCAACACTTTATTCAAGGTCCTGAAATTAGTAAGTCGCTCCACAAGATGGAAACCCGTGACTTCAGAGATGGTGAAAAAATGGGTGTCTACAGCTGTGTGTGTGTGTGTGTGTGTGTAAAGTAAATGTGCCTCTCTTTATGTGCATGCATTTAATGTGTTCACCTGCATGGGTTGCTCAATACTAATATGTGACAATATGTAATTCCGAAAGTGCAGTCATGGACAGACCTAATAGAAACACTTTTACCTCTGGGACAAAAGTTTCTTTAAGGTGCACATCCACTTCCCGGAAGATGAACAAAATATTAGCTGGATGATAGAACAAGCAGACTGAGGCTATTATAAAGTAC
This sequence comes from Micropterus salmoides, assembly GCF_014851395.1. Taxonomy (NCBI): domain Eukaryota; kingdom Metazoa; phylum Chordata; class Actinopteri; order Centrarchiformes; family Centrarchidae; genus Micropterus; species Micropterus salmoides. The sequence continues at coordinate 16,108 of NW_024041194.1, forward strand.
AAAGGTCAGGGAGCTGGCGGGTGGGGGAGTGCCTGAGGACATTATGAGGAGCAGTACGCAGGCTGACGATGAAAAGGCTGCAGGGTCTGGCTGGGAGAATTTGTTGAGATGTAAGAGCGATACAGCAGTCTCTGCGTTCAGGGCGGACGCTGCAGGGGCTGAAGCAGTGAGATAATATAAAGTGCCTTTCTACAGCCTTAACTCCTCTCTCTCTCATCTGTTTCCTCACCCTCTCTCAATGTCTCTTACTCCCACCTGTTGGACAATAAAGCTTACATTCCAATGCTCCTGCTCCAAGATCTCGTTCCTATTTCCTCCTCTCTAATAGTCTTTTGTCCTGTTCTAATGGAGCCCTCACAAAGTCTACTTTACTACAGGGTATGTATGCTTCACATCACAGCTAACCACTTTGCAAACAATGCTGCTGTGTTCTTCTACAATTGCATTTTTTTCTATTCATTTCAGCAAATTATGAAAACCTATTGGCACACTCTTACTGTAGTTTTGAAATAGATAGCATAGCTTACTGTCCTTCTTTCAAATGTCCAGTTATGGTGAAGGCAAATGGCCTGTCTGTCAAGAACAAACATGACAAAGAGTTCACTGTACTCCAATGGCCTCCACAGTCACCAGATCTTAATCCAGTATCTCAATCCAACACCTTTGGGAAGTGGTGGAATGAGAGATTGACATCATGGATGTGCAGCCGACAAATCTGCAGACACTGCATGAAGCAGTGGTTAATGCCATTGACTTTGGTACAGAGGATCGTGGTTTCGATTCCCGGTTAGGGCGGGGGTATCCACACGGTCCTTAATGCTACCAGCCTACCTCAGGCATCAGTGAAACCACAAATACAAGAGCCATACCGGCTTGGACGTTGCCCAGGTCAACAAGGTCTGCGTCAGGTGCTAGGGAACCAGGGCAACCTGATGACATATGGGCTACTGAAACAAAACATTCATGGACTAGAGCAAAAAATATGGATCTGATACAATGCTACTATACAAGCAATCCCGTGAGAGAGGTTATATGCAGAGACTATGGTATATATGGACACTTCGAAACCCATCATCAACACTGACAAAGAAACAACTCCTAGATCAGTGTTCTAACATCCACAAACGGCAACTGTTATCACAACAAGAGATTGATGAGGTACAACAAATATGTTACGGCAAGGGGAGCGAGGATGACAGGTCAGAGGGGAGTTACCATCATCCCACACTCAGCGATTGGGTCCCAAGCCCCAATAGCAACACGCCCTTACGGCACAGAATCACTCAACATAAGGGCGACTGACCTACGATTGAAGATCATAACCAAGCTGGACCCCCAAGTACTACGACCAACATTGCCAATGCTAAGTGACAAAGTACCCTCTGAAAGTCTGCTAGAAGAAGTGAAGCCATAACCGAGACCAATGAGCTGATGTACGCGACAGCAACAGTGATCCCATAAAGCCACTCCCATGGAGGAGAAGGCTAGAGGTCAAGATCAAGGCAACACGTAGAAAGGTTAGTCAGAGCTACAGAAAGGTGCAAGGGAAGGGCTACCTAAGAAATACAACAACTGTCAATACCTGAGGCTCTGGAGACTGCCAAACACAGACTTACCGCTCTAGCTACCCGCCTTTAGAGATACAAGAGAGAGAGCCAGAACAAAAAACGGATGTTCTCCACCGAACCATCCAAAGTGTACTCTCAGTGGCAGGGTAATAACACAAGATCATATCCACCCAGGGCTGAGACTGATCAGTACTAGAAGAACATAAGGGAGAAAGGCAGCAATCTCCCAGAACAAGATCCAGTAACCATTACAACGGCAGACATCCAAGAAAGAGTGGCAGGTATGAAAAGCTGGACAGCACCAGGCCCTGACATGAGCCACACCTACTGGCTGAAGAAACTAACTGCACTCCATGAACGGCTGGCAGCACAAATGAACCAACTGCTGATGGATGGGACCCACCCAGAAGGGTTAACCCAAGGATGGACAGTCCTGAAGGATCCCCAAAAGGGAACAATCCATCCAGCTCAATACATGGACAGGGCCCAGAAGGGAATGGGCAGTGATACCAGGGGAGCAAAGCACCAGCTACTGGTTGATAGAGCAGTCACTCGAGACTGCAAGACCAGGCAGACCAATCTGTGCACCGCCTGGATTGACTACAAGAAAGCCGACGACTCAATGCCATATACATGGATACTGGAATGCTTGGAAATGTACAAGATCAACAGGACACTAATAGCCTTCATCAAGAACTCAATGGGGCTGCGGAAGCCAACTCAAAGCCAATTGCACCAAGTCATCAGTGCGTGTATACCAAGGCGATGCACTATTCCAGCTGCTGTTCTGCATAGGCCTGAACCCCCTCAGCCAGATAATCGACTGCATCTTGTGAGACATCGACTCACTGATCCACACTACCAGGATCTGCATGACATTGGAATGTCGTTCGATTGGACATGTGTGGTCGCATGGTATCAAAAAGAGGGAAAATGATCAGAACATAGGGGTTGAACTACCAGAAGGCCACATTGCAGATGTTCAGGACAGCTATACCTAACGGAAACCATGAAGAGGCAGCAAGGAAGTCCGCCACAGCCAAATACCTACAGAAAGTAAGGCAGTCGTGAAAAGTCAGCTGAATGGGAAGAACAAGATCCGAGCCATCAACCATATGCCCTGCCAGTCATCAGATACCCCGCTGTATATAAACTGGCCAAAGGAGATAGAGGCCACTGACAATCAAGACAAGAAAGCTCCTCACAATGCATGGAGGGTTTTCACCCCAATCCAGCAACCTGAGACTGTACATCAAGCGTAGTGAGGGAAGCCGAGGGCTAGTGATGTCAAGACCACTGTCCAGGATGAAACCACAAGATCCAGAGTACATCAGGAAGATGGCCCCCAAATGCTTAGTGAATCCCTCAGGTAGCAGAAACCCAAGAGTGAGGACAAGGAAACGAAGAACCTTCATGGAGGGACAAGCCGCTGCACGGCATGTACCACCGACAAATAGAGAAGTGGCTGAAATCAAGAAATCCTACCAGTGGCTGGAAAAGGCACATAACAGCAGAGTGTTAGATGCAGGCAGGAAGTGCATACATGGAACGCCATAACCAGGTCTGGCATTGTGTACAGGAACATCTGCCTGAAGAAGAAGAAGGCTGC
>NW_024041195.1:0-12847 GCF_014851395.1 Micropterus salmoides
ATAGGCAATTATTATCGATGGAGAGGGCAGATTTTCCACCAAACTTCAAATAAATTAAAATGTGCTGATGCTCACAATGCCTACGTATGGAACTATTTACCTACCTGGTAAAAATGTCTCTTCTTTAAATGTTTTAAAGCCTCCATTGGTTTCTTTGATGACATTTAGTCTTCTTCTCCTCTTTTATTGTCACATTGCAACACATTATCACCTGTTGTGTTTGCAGTTGGCTGAAATGTGCATTACATCACCTTTGTGTTGGTGGCATGCATGTGAATCCTCATGTGTGTCCTAGCAGAATGTTGTTTAACAGGGGTGGTGATGGTGCAGTGGAAAAGATGCATGCCTTTGGTGTGAAAGACCTGGGTTCAACTCCCAAGTGTGACACTTCCACTAGTGTGTCTCTGAACAAGACGTTTAACCCCTAGTTCCTCCAGAGGCATGCGACCTCTGACAATATACAGCAATTTTAAGTCGCTTTGGATATAAGCGTCTGCTAATTGAATAAATGTAATACTCACCATCAATCTATATTGATATCTTTAATTGTAAAGATTAATAGCCACTTGAAAAGTTGAATAACCTTATACTATCACTCCAAAGTTCTTTAGTTTGCTTTCACAGGTACAGCAAAACAAGTACACACCACAGAGACTACGTCTGTAAAGCAAGCAACTGCAAGTGTGCACTCAAACATGCACCCTGTCAATTAAATGTAACTGACATGTTTTCCACTGAGGAAAAACCTAACCTTCCTGTGCTTCGTATACCCCCCTCCGCTTCCACGCATCCATTTCCACTTATCTCAGGGGACTGTGAGCCGTCAATCTACAAAGAAGCATGCTTAATTATAGCTAACTGTTGGCTTCTTTCAAAGCCATGAATTATATTCCATAACGCTGTCCACAATCGATTTGTTATATCTTGTGATAGCTAGCAACTGCTTAAATACCGACAGCAAGCTCAGAAGCTGTGGGCATCCGAGCCCAGTGGTGTAAGATGGATGGCTTCACAAGGCCTGAATCAATATGTATCGCACGCACGCTGGCAATCAAGCTAAAGACTAGCTGTTCTCACTTGACAAAATGAAGAAAAAGATCCTGATTGGTCAGGTTGTTTGAGGCAGCCCAATGCCTTGCCCAACTTCTAGTTTATCACACATACACATACAAACACACATTTTTGTGTCTGACACATAAAAGACTCAGTCCCTTGTTCCCTGCATGAAAAGTGAGAAATATCCCTTCCCACTATGAAAGCATTATGTGGGAGACAGAAAGAAAGATGTTTGCCTATAAAATGACAACTGTAATGGTGAATGTCAACCCAGGTTCAATTACGCACTTGTGATAATATGTTTTTGCTCATTTAAACATGACATTTAAAAAAAATTGTTAAATAATTTAACAAATTTAACAAAAATAGTTTTATTTGTCCTAAATGAGCCATTTATTTACTTTTTAATGTTAAACAGGGGGAGATGTGTTTTGCTATTATCACATTCATGGTGGAGGAATGTTCCATTGTGCCTTCATCTAGTAATCAGCACTTAAGAGTTCAAAAAATGTTATGAGACAGTGTTGAGTAATGTCAACTGGAGGGTGACATGGGAGTGAAATGTTCGTCCAACCATGTCTAGTTCCAATTTATTTCTTCACATTGCCACCTGGGACCATGACTTCTCATTCAATCACATTCACTCCCTTTCCTGTTTCAGGTTTTTTAAGTTTTGGCTCTAAGTGTGGAAGTGGTAAATGGATCAAATGAATGTGTGATATGGTGTAACTTGCAATGACAAACGCACAGTTCTCTTCAGGTCTCCAGAGATTTTTTCATCTATTTTAGCTCATTGTTTTGGTTTCCCACCAAAACTTTCTAATCAAACCTTTTCTCCTGTGTGTCCTCTCTTTTCACTAATGCTTTTCTGTGCTGAACCATCTGCTGTCCTGGCACTTCTCTCTCTTAGCTGTTGATGCCTGATTTCAGATGTTTCCGATTTGGATCTTCATCCTCCAGGAGATTCAGCCTCTCCTCTCTCTCTCTCTCTGTCTCCCTCTGTGTGTCTGTTTCTTTATCCTATTTGTGTGAATGGTGTACTTGAATTTTGCCTCTTGTAAGTTCGTGTAGTCTGTCCTCTTCCAGGATACATGGTGGGGAGGAGATCGTGTGGCTCAGGTCCTATCTTTTAGGGGACACCTGAAGTTGCTCAACATGATTCTCCCAGATCTATTATTCAAATATGTTTACAATCCATTTATAATTTTGTCATGATGATTGCCCATACTCAAATTTTATTACGCTGGTGTATTGAGTACACTACTCTGATCCCTCTTCTGTTACACTTCTTGAGATTCCTTCCATTTTTTCTCTGTTCTGGCTTTTTGGGGGGAGTTTTCCCTTATCCAAATTGAGGGTCTAAGGACAGAGAGTGTCGTATGCTGTACAGATTGTAAAGCCCCCTGTGGTAAGTGTGTGGTTTGTGATATTGGGTTATTTAAATAAAATTGACATGGATCTGTAAATAGGACACTGCTAACAGGTTCACTATTGTCCACTGTTGTGTTTTCTGTTTGTTCCACTGCTGCCAAGAGGCCAAATACATTGATTAGTGCAGCTTTAATACTCTTAAGCTATCTGACAGACTTTGTTCACTGTAATCGTTCCTCCTGTCCACGAGGGCCATGTGACTACACTATAAAAATATGATGTTATCAGTGGACAACCCAATCTACCTCCTGAGCCACAGCTGCCCCTGCCGCAGTTCTTATTTTCTTGTCCTGATCCAGATGCATCCTCTTAATTTCTGCATCAACTTCTCTCTGACTGGGGCTGTACTGGTATTAAAAGCAGTAAAATGCAGATTGAAAACAGACACCAGCTTAACAACAGCACAACAGCTTGTGTTTGAGCTTTACCTGCAAAATGATGGGGCAGAGAATCATTATCATATATGGGAACAGCCCACAGAAAGACAACAGTCTTTCATCTGGTTGCGTGTGCATATCGGTGTCACAGACAAATAAACACTTGCACTGCCTACAGAGCTGACAGTGTTTTTGGGTTGTCTTTCTGTGTCTTCCATGAGATTGCAGCTGCACTTGCTCCCAGACCTCCAATACAATACTCTCTCAGTAGGAATAATTTAATTTGTTGAACGTTATCTATGTGTACAACACTTGAGCAGTTACTCAGTAATTTTGTTCAGGCTATCCAAAGAGATTAAGGAAACCAAATCTTGCAGGAAACACGAAAAGTGTGAGGCTCCACATACTGTCGCAGTGTGTGACTTCTCTGAACACCACGCTTAATTTGTGTCACTCCCAAAAGTTGGTGGCGATTTCTGCTCCTCCGCCCATTCACAATGCCTCAAGAGGAGGCTGGTAATGACTGCAATTAACGTTCTTCTAATTAAGGCTTTGCTTGGTAGTGCCTTAATGGACTGCACAATACTGACAAATTAATCCATGCTCAGATAATAAATCTGATTTGACAAAGCACAAAATCATTAACCTCATGACCCAATGACAGTATCCAACAGAGTGTGTGAGATGCTGTGATTGGTTGCAGCTGGGGACAGGGCTTTAGTTGGTCTTCCATCTTTGCTTTGAAACAATTAACAAGTTATAATTTGTCCAAATTTTTCTGTTGCTATGATGTTTTACATATTTTCAAGGACTGTCAGGAAAGCTTTTATAATGCAAAACTGTACAGGTCACTGCATTTCTGATTGTATTGATTGTACTTTCCTCAATGCCGTAGAACTGGATACACAGGTGGAATGTCATGGTTATATAGTATACTTTTGTTCTGGGGCTGTTTGTTCCAATCAAAGGGAAGTCTTAATTCAACAGCAATGATAGTTTAGACAAAGGTCACCTCCAACTTTGAAGCAACAGATTTGGGAAGGGCTTTTCCTGTTTGACAATGCATGCATGACAACACCCTTATGCACAAACTGACCCAAAGTGGTGTGGATGAACTTGAACCCTATCCAAGACCTTTGGGATGAACTGAAATGCTGACTGCAAGCCAGGCCCTCTCACCCAACATCAGTGGCTGACCTCACTAATGCTCTTGTGACTAAATGGGAGCAAATCCCTGCAGTCAGTTTCCAAAACTTTGTGGAAATCCTTCCCAATAGTGTGGAGGCTGTTATAGCAGCATATTAATGCCCATGGTTTTGAAATTACAAAGTAACATATGGGCATAATGTTTGGGTGTCCATATACTTGTGGCTACATACTGTGATCACTTCACAATCAATATAGTGTTTGATAGCAGAATTTTTAAGTAATCAAAAACTAAAAATTCTGGTTTTGGTGTAACCCATGAGAATAAAACAGGCAGGGCTTCTTTCTCACCATTTTGTGCCAGTGTTGAATAGTCATACATTTCCACAGCATTGTTCTTTCTCCGTCTCTCCCTGTTTATCTCAGACTCATTGCACTGCTGCTGTCGCTCTTACCACCTACATGTTTACAGCGCGCCTTTTGTTGGAAGCTGTTAAAAGCCATTCTCGGAAATACAGGAAATTGCTAACTGAAGCAAAAGTTGCCACTGCAGGTTGAGAGGGAATGGGTACATGGAAAATGGAAATTACACCACTTCAGCTACTGAAACAAATTGAAAATCAGACGATTTTAATGTAGAACAATATCGCAGCCTTTGAGAATGGATTTATGTCACTCAAAGCTCAGGTCACTAAACCAGGGGTCCCACGGGGGCTTCTAAGTTCCACTTTCAATGCATGTAAATTGGTCTTGGTAATTTTATGAATTTCAAAATTTGTTAGGCATTTTGCACTTTTAAAACACACTATAATGTAGCGTCCTGCACTTTTACCTAATCTTGAGGCCCTCGCTTGTTGAGGGGCTCTGTGTGAAAACAGAATACGTACATCTTCCTTACTTATGTAATGAAGCTGCAAAGAATTGTCTTCTGCCTGCACTGTACTTGATGAGATTTTGGAAGCAATGGGCATATACACAATACAAAGAGGGCTATAAGGCAGGATTGGGGTGTTAGGGGCACAGAAGCAAAAATCCCTAACCAGTTAATCTGGTTATATCATATAGCAAATTCTGAACCCAGTCACTCCATTACCACTTGGTGAGTAGTGGATGTATGTTGGTGACAACCGCCCAGTAGGAAGACTAGAAATTGCACATATTTTTATCCTTGAATCTAATCGTAAGAGCAGATAGGCGCTGCCCACAATTCTTCAGAGAGTCTTCCACTGCACTGTGATTGCTAAATTAAGCAGTGAATACCATGCTTTGTGGTGCACATGACTCCCGACCAAAACAGGTCAGCCAGAAAGAGAGCAGAGATCCACATCATGCTTCTGACTGCTTCACCAAAGACTCACAGTTTAGTTACTGCACATGCAGTGTGTGTGTGTGTGTGTGTGTGTGTGTGTGTGTGTTCTATAAATCCCTTTATACAGTAGATAAATGGGTTTCTACCTTCTAAAGAAACTGAATTCATAAGCATAGTTTATAGACTGAATGAAAAAATGGGTTTGTAAGCTTGCATAAATCCTACAAAGGTAAGAATTACAGCATCCATTTCAATTATGGCACATCTGTGAAATTTATGGGGTAAAATGAAAAATTTTTCATCAATATATATATTTTTTTAATAGTCCCATGATGTGGTTTAGTAACTTTAAAAAAAACCCCAAAACAATAAGTAATAATTACACCAAGCAGCGTTATGACTTGTTAAATTAGGTTGTGTAAATCAGGTCAACGGTCACTGGGATAAATATCAGAGAAATAGAACAATGCATGACTCATAAACACAACACAGTCACTTTTATTCTCACATTTTTCTGTGGTTTGGGTGTGAGCCAGTTTGTGCTTGTCATGATAGGAGCACTTTGAATTAAACAAATGTCATTAGCATATATTCCAAATATCTGCAAATAGTCTCCTACACACTTTGCATAGCTTTGTAAAATTAGCCTCTATTTAGAGATTGTAACAGTCCCTGATATTATACAATGAATGTGACCTTTAGTGGTGTTTGCTGCTGTAATCCTGCAGCAGAGGAACACTCCTCGTGCCTTTCAAAGCAACCACGCTCTGCACTCACATATATGCATTCTCAATAATTCAGTGTGCTCCCAGGTGACGATGGCAAAGGAATGATCCACAATGGGGCCCGTATTGGGAATAGCACTTAGACCTCATCCTAGATATTGTTTGTTTGGTGCATAGTCAACATGTTGGCAGCTCTATCTCTATGATTGATTAGGTCCTCTGTATAGAACCCAGCTTTCCATTAGAGGAAAATGCCTCCCACTGATTTATGCTGTCATGCGAGCAACTCATTTCCTCATAATCCTTTGTTTTTTAACTGTGTTTACAGTTGGGCTCCATTCTCCTCAACCAGAAGCTCTTTCCAACAATCCTACTTTGTTTTCTCTTATAACATTCCTTCATTAAATGTTTTAAGAGTTGGATGCTGCTGTGCTCTTTGGAGGAAGATTAACTGTTGACTTCTTCATTTAATTTATTTACTCATTTGTGCAGAGCACGCCACACTGTTCAAGGTGGGCTTGTGTGGTCAAGGGCTGACACACACATTCTGCTTGGCACAAGGCCACAAGGGACACCAGCGAACAGCTGTTCCTGGAGTGGTGGGTTCTCCCAACAAGGCAGACTACAGTGTGCGTGTGTCTGTGTCTCTACTCAGTAACTTAACAGCCAAGAGGTCGTATGGACGCTCTTACATTTTTTTTTCAGGAATAGATTGATCTCATTGTGTAATCTCAGTATTGAATTATAATTACCTACGACGTTTTGATGAATCCTGTTCCTGTAATAATTGGGACTTTTTTTAGTGCCCAATAACAATCACCTGAGTGAATAGAATTGCTCATCGACTAGAACCTTTCAAACTCTGTTCCCTTGAGCGCTTGCTTTTGCACTGACACTTTCAGTTTTCGACCAAACCAACATGGGAGAAAAGAGAAAGTACAGAATCAAGGGCAAATTGCTTGTATATTGAATTCTGTATGTATGGGAGAGTGCTGTGGACTGCAGGAAGCCAGGAATTGTAAATGTTTTTTAGTATACTGATGCATGTCCCTTTCTGAATTCATTGTGCACATTTTTGATTGGAAATAATGTGCGGTGATTGTAAATAGTGAACTCCCAGGGAGAGGAAACTCTCGCAAGAGGACGCTAGGCTAATTGAATTCTCCAGTCCAGTGGTGGAGATGGCTACACACAGCAGCCAAAGTACTGCGGATACTTGACTCATGATCAATTGTCAATTAAAAACTGGAGGCCCACCAGTGTCTAGCTGACTGGAATTCATAAAAATCACACATTCACACTGTCCCACCAATCTCAGAGGAGACACAGACCATTAAGTTACAATTTGCTACTTTCTTCTCTATTTGGTTTACTGTTGACAATAATTAACTTTTGTTTTACCTTCCAAATAGGTTTTCCATTTCTAACTTATTTTTATATTTTTGGCACTGTTGCTGGATTCCCATAATTAGCAATTAACTTGATGCGTACAGTGTTATTAGCACAGCACAAATAGGAACAATGGCCAAAAAAGAAAATAACATACATGTTTCCCATGTTTTCTTGAACATCTCTTTAATGTAACAAAAACAGTCACAGACACTGAGGACGTTTTCTCCAAGCATCTCGGAGCTAAATCTAACACCACTGACATTGTGACAAACACTGCTGGCTCACATTTCCATATGCAAATTAGTGGCGAATGTTTGCAGCAAGGTTCTTGCTTGTTGCGTTAAACTGTGACCAAATTTCTGAAATGAAAAATTGAGATATTTCCAATTCGACAGCCAATATGTCATTAATATATCCAATATTATTATCTATGAAATAAAAATGGGGGCCAATTTCGAGTTCATGTATTTGACAATGGTAACTGTTGTACAATAGTAAACTGTATTGATAAAACTGGATTTTATCTACCAGCTTATTCAGTTCTCCGAAGTTAGTATTTGTGTTGTTGAAAGAGAATGTCACATCCTTGTTTTCCATGTTAAATTACTTACTATGGTGTTTTATTTTGTCCTGACACATGTACACTTTGGCTCATAAAGCTTCCTTGTCAGTTATGCAATTCTGTCCATAAATATGTGATTGTGTTGCATGTGGTATGCAAAGACACCCCCCGCACAGGTAAATCATATTCTTTCATTCTCCTCCAGTCTTTCTCCTCCAGTTTTCTCCACTTGCCTTCCCTCCCTTTCGTACTGTCCTTCTCTTTACCTTTCCACTCTTTTCCGCTCTCCTCGCTTTATTCTTTTTACTCGCTTAGTTGTTTTTAGTCACTCTCTTCTTCCTCAGATTTCCACTGCTTGCTTCATTTTTTTTTGTTTAGAATAATAAATTGCCATGCTCTGTATCTTTGTATTTTTATCTTTCCTCATCTATCTCCTTTACTTTTCTTCCTATCCAGTCTTCCTCATTTCTTTTCTTTTCACTCTACCTAGCTTGAAAGATGTTTGTGGCGATGTTATGGATTCACTTGACACTAGCTAGCTTCTGGCCGAGTTGGTTTTCCACAGCAGTTTTCTCTAAAACTAGCATGAGCAAGTACTTAGTAGAAGAAGAAGAACATAAAGCTGCTGTAACGGGCTGTCCCCTCTGTTAGCCCAAACAGGCACAAAGAGATTGAAATGTCAGCCCAGCCAGTAGGCTCTGCTGCCCAGTGTTTCTGGCCACGTAAAATATGATTTCACTTTGCGTCTCCTTTTAAATGTGCCTGCAGGGACCAGAGGGGAACAGGCTAACAAAAATCGGAAACCGGAAAACGGGGGCATCTGAGCCACCCGATGTTAAATGGCCGCTACTGTTGTTCTATTTAGTGTTTGACAAGGTATATTGGCAAATGTAAGATGGAAGAAGAATGTAAGAAGAATTAAATTGTAAAGTAGATGCTAGTATAGTAAAACACAACCTAGCATTTTGAGAATTGTTGGTTGCTCTCTTGGTTGTTGCCAGAAGCTTGTATCAGTGGCCTTTCTTGTAAACTCTTAATAAATGTTTGCCACTAGCCTAGCTTGTATAAAGGCTTCTACAGGTTATTGTCTTTTTCCTTGTTTTCTTTCCAGTGTCAAATTCACTGCAAACTTTGTAATGATATGATGCACAGACTTTCACTCTTTCATTGTCTCCATGTGCTGTAATTGTGGAAAGGACTACTTTAATTTCCTGCACACTGTGTATGATGTGCATTGTGAATTATATTTTGTCTTATTGGAATTTCATATATTGTGCTCGAGCTCTTGTAATATTCCAGAGCTCATTTCTCCTTTTATAAAGTTTTGACTCTTATATCTCAAGTTTGAAACAGTGTGTAAAGAAGTTAATATCAAGCTTAATGCAAAATAAAACTAAGAGTGGTTGTTTATGAGATTTCCCTTGTCGCTGGAAGAACTGTTGCCCTCAGGTGATGTGCAAGCATTACATAACAGACAATATAGGGCAGTGTGGGATGGAGCGGGAGACAAGAAAGCAAGCAGTGGCTTTCTCCAGAGACCTGCATGAGAAAACAGAGAAATGCTCTTCATGATATATTGAGGCAGGTTGTTTGAGTATCACATAATTGAAAGTCAAATGTGGAGTAAGGAATGAAAATAAAATATTATGTTTGAATACAGGGTTGTGAGGTTGTGGGTCTTAAGTCAAACTCCAGTTGGCTGCTGTGACAAAAACATGTCAAATACTTCACAGTCTTTAGGAGTTTGCTAAATGTGCTCTCAAAAGTTTTTAGCGCTGAGAAACACAGGGCGTTGTAATATTTCATTTTACAAAGCCTCTTGAACTGAAGTGAGTCATTCTTTTCCTTGTCTCAGGGAGACAATCAATGAAGGGCAGGCTAAGAGGAGGAAAGTGTCCATGTTTTATTCACTCTCACAGAGTGATATCAAGCCTTGTTGGAAACCCCCGTCTTCGTCCCAGGGGCAGAGTGTTGTGGTGTGCTAATGGATTTTGCAACAAGGGCGCATCTCTGGGCGGTTTGAAGTTGCAATTATGCTGGTAATGGTAGTGCCACTGCAAAGCGAATGCATCAGCAGGAGCGAAAATGATCATATACAAGACCCCAGCAGTGTGCAGCATGACAAGTTTAATTGCTTGTCTCTAATCCTAACCTCAAATAACATTATCTGTACACTGTTGAAGACACAGTGTATTGTCCTGATGACAAAGATAGATGGTTATTTCAAGATTATCATCATTTCCAACATCAAATCTTGATGTTTTGTAGTTGATTATGACAAGGTGGGTGTAGAAGGACATCATGTTTTACTGCACTGAAAGGCTATAATTCATGAAATGCCCCATAACAATACATTTTCTTTGTTATTTCGGATAAATGTTTTGAGAAGGAGGCTTTTACTGTCTCAGATGACGATTCTCACTATGTTCAGTTCTTGAACAGAATGTACTTTTAGCCGGAAGAAAACATTTAAGAAACAAGAGGAGAAAAAGGTGTTGAATATTTCACTCACGCATCACTCAGTCATATGAGTAACAGAACATATCCGGGACTGAATAATGCATAGTTGAATATATCACTCTGAATTTCACATCACTTTACAGTCAGTCATATGAGGGACAGAACATATCCAGGACTGAATAATGCAGAGAACCTTCAAAAGCCAATTGGTTATAATAATTCAAAGGACAATAACAGGGAAATGCTTGACTTTAAGTTATCATACTGTATCTGACCAGCTTTGATGTTGAGATGCAGATCTCCTCTTGTGTTCATATGATAAGCACTGTGCCAGAGAGGCAGCTCTACATACAGCCATGCTCATAATCTGCCAATGATGGTTTTTCTCCATTGGAGACGTTATAATGAAGATAGAATCAACATAAAATGAGGTCAGTGAAAGAAGACTCATTTTGCGGAAAAAGTCTAATTGGTTAACTGCTCTGTTCAGTGATGACCAGTGTGTTTTTAGAAACATGTTTCGAGAAAACCCCAGTTTTCTTGTTTGCCACAGTTTTCTGGTCAGTGTCATGCATTTACATTTGCTATTTTCAACAAAGCTATATACGAGGAAGGCTTCAGTAATTTCCTTCAGCCAGGAGTAATTCTGTCCCAATGCGGTTTTGAAGAAGCAGTTGCTGCTAATGCTAGACTCACTCATATCATGTTGCTTCTGTCAGTAACATTACAGTCAACGTACACATCACCTTCGTAAATTAGTAGCGAGTTATATAGAAAGATTGTTTCTGCACTGTATCTGTATATTTTATGTATGTACCTGCATCTCTGACTTATCAGTTTTCAAGTACTTATCAGTTCATCTTTATACATCTTACAGATACTGAATCAATAACCAGATAACCAAAAAGCAAAATCATGGATTAACTCTGGGCGGCACGGTGGAGCAGTGGTTAGCACTGTCACCTTACAGCAAGAAGGTTGCGGGTTCAAACCCGGTTTCCCTGGCCTTTCTGTGTGGAGTTTGCATGTTGTTTGTGTGGGTTCTCTGCAGGTGCTCCAGCTTCCTCCCACTGTCCAAAAACATGTGGACTAGGTTAATTGGTTACCCTAAATTTTCCTTAGGTGTGAGTGGTTGCTTGTCTGTGTGTGGCCCTGCGATGGACTGGAGACCTGTCCAGGGTGTACCCCGCCTTTCGCCCGATGCCAGCTGGGATTGGCTCCCGCCCCCCGCCACCCTGTACACAGGATAAGCGGTTGACGATGGATGGATTAACTCTTTATATACTGAAACAATAGTTTTAACCTTAGAACATTTTCTTTCAGTTTCAAAACATGGCGCCATATTCATCCAAAAGAGTTGGAATCAGGATTGATTAATTCTAAATGATGTAACTGCCTACCTAAATTTCAATGTAATTCTTTTAAGTTATCACCAAAGACTTGTACCATTTACTGTTAGACACAGTGTCCTGGCAGACTAACTACATGAACATGACTAAGCGCCCTATTTAACGACCAGCTCAAGCAGCGCTCTGATCTGTACTTTTCTGACAGTGAAATTGACTTTTCCTGTCTGTGTGGTATTTTGGTAAATGTAAATGAAAATGTGTCTTAGACTTTGTGCTGAGAATAGATGTGTCAGAACCATGTCTGTCTGTGACGTCAATCTCCTGCTACTTTGATCTACAACAGTAAACAAAATACAAATGCAAAAGCACAAAAATAAGGAAATAATGCTCTCAATGTAAATTAACTGTATTTTAATCAAACACTCTCCAACCAGCAAAAACGTTTAAACTGGCACAAAAATAACGTTTAACATGATTAGGCCATGCAATCTGTAAATTACTTACAGTATCTATAATCCACAGCTGCTTTATACTGTATGAAAAGCTTCTCCTTGAGTCAGTTACATCCCTGCAGCCATCTGAAGACATCAGGATAGATATGTAGATAAATCTTCAGCCTCCAAGTGCCATCCCAAAACACTTACTTTGATTAAGTCACGTTCAAACAACACCAGGCTGCTACAAAATAACCAGACTTACTGGTCATCAGACTGGTCAGTTAGAACTTTTCTTTTCTTATTCTGCTGTTTATGCAGGAGACATTGGATCACCAGGGCTTATTTATCAGTCTGCTTTCTGATTTTATTAGTGAAATGCATTATGGTGCAAATACTGTGTCACAGAAGATGCTACAATTTACAAGGTGAACTAAGCATCAGACTGACGTGATCATATAAACAGTTTAATCAAACAATTTTTAAAATGATTTATTTCTATCGGTGTACTAATACCTAGGTCTGTCCCCGACTAAGGATCTACATTGTCGAATCATAATTGTCAAGGATTGCCTTTAGTCCACTGATAGTAAAATCTGTGTGTGT
>NW_024041196.1:0-14390 GCF_014851395.1 Micropterus salmoides
TTCATTTCTACCCCTCCTGCACCTGTGATAATATAGTCTCCAGTTGGCTCTGCGTATTCCCACAACAGTATGTGTGTGTGTTTCTTACTGGTATATGTGGTTCTGCAAAGTCTTTGGTGAAGAACTTGGGATTGCTGTTGACAAAGTATTTGGCTGCAGACATGCCAGACTCCTGAGAGAGAGAGTACAGCTTCTGCAGAGAGAGGGAACAACGACACATCAGCTAGAAAATGTATCACCCATAGATCCCACAGTAGAGAGTGCACTACTAGAGTTTACTTTGATCATGGATACAAACAGAACTCTTTCATTATGTCTACATTATTCACTCCTGTCCAAACCCAGTCCCACAAAAATGCTCCGTCCCGTCCTAACACTCAGAACAGAGTACAAAAAATTAATCCTGTTCTGTCCCATATCGTTAGATTTTTTTTTAATTATCAGAAAATTCCATTTATTCATATTAAAACTGAAAAAATGATCTATGATTCCTGTACCCCCCTGTGTCGTCCCAGTGATATTGACTAGCATCACGTGAGAATCCCACAGGATACCAGTAAAAATGTCAGCCTATAGTTCACATCAGTGCTGCTTTATGTTTACATAACTACATCTTAATATCCTCTCAATGTGGGTGCTTTCATAAATACATAGTGGGTGTGAAAAACAATCTTATAAACGTAAAATAGTATTCACCAAAACTAACTTGGCTACTTAAAAATAAATTTGAGATGTATGTAACCTTTCAAACTATCATTATAAAGTGACAACTGCATTATAAAAGGAGAGATGACAGTAGAAAAGTGAATAGTGAAAAATGAGCTAGCTGAGTAACTTTATGTCAGTGTAAAGGTTAGCATGTTTTAGACGCACAAACTCAGCAGAGGTCCTGGGAGAGAGGTAAGGATCATCCTGGAACTGGTAGGGATATGCTGTAGGATCCTGGAGGAGAGAAGAAAATAAAATAAATAAAAAAGGGGGTTCACACAGACAGACAGATAAACAAGCAAACGCACATACTGAAAGATCCACACTAGCATCAGAAAGACGTGGAGGAGCGCTCACCCTGCTGACAGTTGAAGCCAGAGCCTCCAGCACGGCCTCTTTGCTCCTGTTCATAAGAAGTGACATTAGTTCACTGTCTTGTTGATGCTTCAATACTCGGATGACATGATTTAAAACTGGGTAGTCGATTTAAACAAGCTTTATGTAAATGAGGTTTCTCTGAGCTGCACAATAAGGTATGCAGCGTGGCCTGCACTGTAGGAATCTTCGAGACTTGATACAACTGTGATTTGGAGACATACCATGTTTTCTTCCTGGGGATGACAATAGTCTCTGTCGATTCTGCAAAGACAGAGAGGAAAGGGAATGATTTTAATGTCTCTCACATATTTCAATCACTTTTAAATAACACGTCGCCTCCAATGGAACAGGGAGAATATTTTAAAAATTTAAATGCTCCAATAAATCGAAATATTTAAAAGATCAGTCTGTTTTTTTTTAAACAACCCCACATGAAGATAGAAACCAACAAGAAGTTTGACCATTTCTCAATACTTTCCAACTTTCAAACCCTGTTCCTGGCTTTCATCCCCAGACCATTGCTTCCCGCTAAAGATGTCTTATTAAAAGAACACGAGAAGCGTTATTACTGGGCTGCTAACATTTGCCATACTCCCCGCTGGCTCTACAAGGGCTGAGGGGCAGATGTACAGACTTGGTACACACACACAAGTCCTTATCATGCAGCCTTCTACAGAAGCTTATTACAAAATGTCAGTCTTATGCCTTGGAAAACTGAGTGGGAAGCAGATTTAAATTCCAGCTATTTAAAAAAATTACAGAGCCTGGGGAAAGGGGTGATAATCTGAGTTTAAACACAGAATTAAAGTTTTTTTTTAAAAAATGTTTTCTCTGAGATTAAAGTCATATTAATGAGAAAGAAAATCAGATGTGCTTGTTACAGGCTCTGTATATTAAAAGTAGGGTATGCAGATGTTAATAAAACAAAATAACATATTGGCTGCTTTCACCAGCCAGTATTATGAGATACTTCCTTCTCTTTAGGGTGTTTTTGTACCCTGTAAAGCACATCAAATTGCCCTGATGTCTGAATTATGCTATACAAATAAAGTTGTCTTCAAAGAAAAAAAAAGCATAAAGAAGATAGATACACTTATACTGTCTGCACTGACAAGAGTGTTTAAGTCTTATTCCAAATTACCTTTATTAGCTTCTGCAACTTGTTGTCGCAGGGCTGCAGTCCAACCAAAACCCCTGGGAAAAACAGAAATCTGATCAACTAAAAAGAAGGTGTAACGTTACATTTAGCAAAACACAGTTCAGTCCTCTGGTAGGCTGTGTTATTCGTATCTCCCCGTGTTGCACATACCGCATCTATTAAACCTGCTGATGGAGGACGTGGCCAAGACAACATCATGACAAACATTATTGAACAGTGACAGAGGTTAAAGGAGGATATACAGAGGGTGACTGACAGGCAGCATTAGTCCTGTTGTAGTTGTGTTTTTTCAACGGGGCAAGATAAACCGTATGAAAGCCTTGAGGCAAAATGTCGTTTACATGCCTGGCACTTACACACATCTGTTTAAATATCTAACAGTTTGCCAGAACTTACTACAGCGACGCAATTTGCCTTCATGAAGACACGACCTCCTGTCAAATGATGCTAGCTGCAGGTCTCACACTCGTGTAGCAACCAAAATTAAATGACAATAAAGCCGACTGGCAAATTTTCTAGTTTAAAACACAGCTATAAAACGTGCCTCACCTGTGACTCCATAACTGCTCGAAGTTATTAAGCAAAAACCGGCTGTTTCTCTGGATGTAATGCCCTACGTGCCAACCGGGCGCCGCCATGTTGTTACAGACTGAAGGCTTCTGGGAGGGAGAAACCATGTGAGCTCAGAAAAGGGGGAGAGAAAAATAATAACAATTTGTATTTTCCAGAAATACAACACTTCGTCCACGCTTAATATCGAGCCAGCTCCAATTTGAATATTGAACTAGTTATTTAAAAGGTAGAACACCCGCTGATTATGCAGGAAAGCCTAGTCACCTGTATTTGTGTCTCCCCTCTAACAGGAAGTTTAGTCTGACGGTCCCACGTGTGAAACAGGAGCAACTTTGCGTCGCATGTGCTTTAACTGTGCGCCATGAATTTACATGAGTAAACAGCTCAAAGTCTGGATAATTCTCCAAAATGTTGTTTGCAAAAGAAGTGCCATGGCGGCGCTTGGAGGGCATGTCGTTTGGCATGTATTCTGCCGAGGAGATAAGGTGAGAGACAGCGTGTTAGCTTTTGGCTTAAGCTAAACATGAGTTCAAAACAACATGCCTGATCGTGGCAGCATCCTGTAACATTATTTCCGGTACTCTTCTCGCAAATTACGCACATATTTAAGTAAAAGTTGCTGTTTCACGTGCATGATAGATATTATATATTTATTTTGTTGTGCAACAAACCTGATCCTCTGGCAGCCACTGTGAATGTCAATCAAGTAATGAAAATAACGTTAACTGTTAAGTTACCCTCTTTTTCAAGTCCATACCCAGTCCTTGTGTTGTTTATTCTCATGATACTAATATGGGAAATGTCTTTTATATAGGAATAGAAGTCATTTTAACTGATTCAACTGTGGCTCGCTTGTCCTTGAGGATCAGGTTGAACCCTGGCTTGATCCCGTATGGACCTATCAAGATTACACCATATGATAAAGCTACCAGTTAATCAATGTAGTAGTAAAATGACCAAAGAGTTGCGAAGAATCCAGTGTAATTGTATTAATGCACTCTTCTCATTTTCACTGTCCAGAAAGTTGAGCGTGAAGGCGATCACTAACTTCAGGTTCCTCGATGCTGTTGGGAATGTGGCCCCGAACAGCCTGTACGATCTGGCCCTGGGACCAGCAGACAGCAAAGAGGTACATCTCTACTGAAATCAAAATCCATGCAGTCTTTTTATTGTACAGTACTATAATGGCACTCATGTAACAACAGTCTGCTCCTGGCCTGTGGTTGTACCTCTGCACGTTTCAGCAAGTATATAAAATGACCTTTTTCCTGTGTTGCTTTATTGTTTTGACCAGGTGTGTTCGACCTGCTGTCAGGACTTCAACAACTGTCCAGGACACCTGGGACATGTAGACCTACCTTTACCTGTATACAACCCACTGTTCTTTGATGTAAGCATGTCCGCAAATACACACACGCACACGTGTTAATGCAGTACACACGTTTAAAGCTCACGTTATATGAATCAGTATCCAGTCAACTTGCTGTTATGAATATTTTTCTTTTAATCCTTTTCTCTCCTGTATCCTTCCCACTCGCCTTCGTCAGAAACTCTACCTGTTGATTCGTGGTTCCTGTCTGGCGTGTCAGATGTTAACGTGTCCTCGAGCTGCCATCCACCTGCTGCTGAACCAGCTGAAGTTAGTGGAGCATGGAGCCATGCAGGAGGTCTACCAAGTCGAACAAATTATCAACCAGGTGCGTTTAAACATGCTGTGGAAACGAATCGTGGCAGGACTAAAGCAGGCTCTATCCAAAAATAAATTATTTATCCGTTGATATCCTTGTGATGTTATTATTTGTGTGTGAGTGAATGTGTTTGGAGAGGTTTTTTCATTGTCAATGTCTAAGTTGTTGTCTTTCACCCGATTTAAGCTTGCTTTTCTAATTAATGTAGCTTCATGGTGTTTTGTAATCACCATAGACCAACCAGTTCTCTGTTTATACAGCATTTGGTCATTTGTGTGAACTGTGTGTGTGTGTTAGCACCTGGAGGAGAATCCCAAAGCCACTGGAGATGAGATTCAGCAGGTGCTTAAGACGTTTACAGACACGATACTCGGAGCCAGCACTGAAGGGTCAAAGAACACCAAACCGGTGAGTGTGCAAAGACATGCAGACACACGACACTCAAATCCAAACATACACATACCTAAAATCACCTTAGGACAGTTTAATATGATTTTAAAATATGGATATGCATTCAATTTGTCCGTTAGGGTGTGGAGGCACATTGCCTTAATTCTTTAAGTGTGTGTGTGTGTGTGTTTTTTCAGATTAAACATCTTGTTGAAAAAAAGAGCAGTCTGATAAATGACTTCTGGAAGACCCACATGAAAACTAGGAAGTGTCCTTACTGCGGGTAACTTTCATTCATTCATTTAATAGTGCTCTAAAATCCTTCATAAGTTTAACCATCTATTACCTTGTTATTATTACTCGTGTGGAGCCAGCCATACTTACAGAAGTATAAACTGTATATACAGTACTGTATGTGGTGAATGTGTTTTAAATATGTTGGTAGTGTACAAACCAGGGACTCATCTCCTATTGGCCACCATAAGTAAAACCATTCATTTGTTCGGCCTTGTCCACTCTGTGTTATGATTATAATGAATTAAACCGTACTAATGCAAATTGTTATTTACTGAAAAATCCCACCACAGGCTTAAAGATGTAGGTGGCATACTGATGCAGTGCCTCTTTGCTCAGTCATTAGTCAAATTCCTAATTGTCCATTTAACGCTGTGATTATGGTTTGTGTGTGTAGGAGTGGAAGGTCTACGGTGCGCCGTGAACACAACAGTAAGCTGATTGTCACAATGCCATCAGGAGTAAAGACCAGTGGTGATACTGATGGTAAGTAATATTTTAAAGTTAAATTAGATAATCTTTTGTACATATGCAGGTCATTATTGTGCCAACAGCTGTATGCAGGCTGGACAAGACTGAAAATAAAATCACTGTTAACATCTGAGGGATTTTTTTGTTGTCTGTGTTACCTTTTACTCTGCACCAACATGGCGCCCGTTGCACATTCTGGGCAAACCCTGCTTTTACATTATGTACACACAGTAAATAGATCTTATCTGGACTTTGTTTTTGTCTTCGTGCAGAGAATCTGATGGCTGGAAAGAGAGTCTACATGACGGCCAGTACTGCTAGAGAACACACCAACAAACTGTGGGAGAAAGAAGGTAGGCCAAAAAACAGTGATATCCCACCACCATATGCATAAAACTGGACTGTTGAAGGGCAACCACAAACAAAAAATGTCAAACACATGCAGGCAGTCTTGTCAGTGTGGCTGCTATGAAACGATGGTAGCTCTTCCCCATGTGGGTTTTTGTGGTGAAAGAGTCCTAAATTCCGTCAGTCACTGTCGTCTTTTCTAAATGGTAACACGTTTCTCCCATCCTAAATGACAATTAATATAAAACCATTACTGGCTAGTGTTTATCCATCTAAACCAACACATGATGGCCAAAATAACCATGTACATTAATCTGCATGGAATTATGCAGGACACTTCTTTGTTTTGAGTTTCACATTATATATCATGGGCCGCCCTGCTCTCTAAATTTCGGCATCAGTGGAAAAACCCATATGGGTCAACCACCACTTTAAATTATTAAAAGTGCAGTAGTAATGATGTTAATCACTGTATCTTTTTCTAGAAAGTAGAAATTAATATTTTTTGAGAATGCAAAATTGGCAGTGTAGTAAATAAAAGAAAAAAACTCATTCACATTTAGCTGTAAGAAGGAATAACCTTTTAAATATTATTCCACATCATATTTCATATCGCCCTTCTTTTCACCCAGGTTTCTTCTTGAAGTGTCTGTTCTCTGGGCTGGAGGAGGGGACGGCCACAAAGGAAGGAGAGAAGGCTTTCTATCCAGACCTCTTCTTCCTGGAGCTACTGGTGGTCCCACCTTGCAGGTACTGTGTGAACAGACACCCTCACATACTGTTCTTTGAACCACTGGAAGTTTAATATTACTCAAATATCAGTTGTGGCCTCCTCAGCAATAGCAAAACCTTAATACCAAATGTACTGATGTTAGCAGAGGTGGTGCAACCTTATTGCCTTGTCACACCCTTCCTCCTCCCTGTCAGGTATCGTCCCATCAATCGACTGGGTGACCAG
The DNA here is from genome assembly GCF_014851395.1 of Micropterus salmoides. Taxonomy (NCBI): domain Eukaryota; kingdom Metazoa; phylum Chordata; class Actinopteri; order Centrarchiformes; family Centrarchidae; genus Micropterus; species Micropterus salmoides. Next base: position 6,968 of record NW_024041196.1, read on the forward strand.
ATGTTTACAAACGGCCAGACAGTCAACATGCAGGCTGTCATGAAGGACTGTGTAATCATAAGGAAACTTCTGGCTCTCATAGCAGGGGAGAAAACTGCTCAGGAGGAAGAGGTAAGATGACGTGTGTGTGTTGAGTGCTGTGTGATATTTGCGGCAAATGGTGATTGTGAACAACACACGTCAGTCTGTCCTCTCTTGTCCTCCTCAGGCTCCTGAACAGGCGGACCAGTCGTTTCTGTCGGGGATCCCCGGACAGACATTAACAGATAAACTCTACAACATCTGGGTGCGACTACAGACCCACGTTAACATCGTCTTTGACAGTGACATGGACAAAATGATGACAGAGAAATACCCAGGAATCAGACAGGTGCAATGCAATAACCATCCCTTATTTTCATTTTGTCAAAGACATCCCAGTTGCCTAATTGTCCCCCCTCCCCTGCCAGATCTTGGAGAAGAAGGACGGATTGTTCCGGAAACACATGATGGGAAAACGAGTGGACTACGCTGCACGATCTGTCATCTGTCCAGACATGTACATAGGGACCAACGAGATAGGAATACCTATGGTTCGTATGACTGTGTTTCTCCCCCTTTAAAAAACGGGAAATAACATCAGTAATGATCACCAGAGCTCCAAGTTTGATCCAGAATCTTCCATGCTTGTGCAGGTGTTTGCCACCAAGCTGACCTACCCCCAGCCCGTGACTCCATGGAACGTCAAGGAGCTTCGTCAGGCCGTTCTCAATGGACCCAACGTCCACCCCGGTGCCTCCATGGTGATAAACGAAGACGGCAGGAGAACCATCCTATCACCTACCAACCTCGCCCAGAGAGAAGCTGTTGCCAAGCAACTGCTTACACCCAGTCCTGGTCCACAGAAGATGCCCATGAAGATCGTAAGTCAGATGTTATGCCCGGTCATTCCCAAAAACAAACCCTTATACGCTTTGCAGGATAAACTTTCATCGTCCGTGACACGGCCCCTCACTCTTCTCCCTTTTTGTCTACCCAGGTGAATCGTCACATCAAGAACGGAGACGTTTTGTTACTGAACAGACAGCCGACTCTGCACAGACCCTCCATACAGGCCCACTGCGCACGGATCTTACCAGGAGAGAAGGTACCATCTGATCGCTCCAGGCTAATTTGTTTTATTGTGATATATTATAGAAGCAGGCTGGGATTACGCCGTTGTGTTTCGACATAAGCACGTGATATTAAACTGCTTGCGCTTGACATCACAGGTACTGAGGCTCCACTATGCCAACTGCAAGGCGTACAATGCTGACTTTGATGGAGACGAAATGAACGCGCACTTCCCTCAAAGTGAGCTGAGCAGAGCAGAGGCCTACACGTTAGTCAGCACTGACCAGCAGTACCTCGTCCCCAAGGTGGACACACACACACACACACACACACACACACACACACACACGGTTGTGTTTCACATAGTTGTCTGAATAACCGTGCTGAGTAAAATGAGGAATTAAAATCAGGAGCGTAAGCTTAACTAGCCAAAAAACATGCGTGACACATTAATTAACATAAAAAAACATATTTCAAATTCTTTGCTACTGCGGCAAAACTAATCGCCCCCCCGGGGACAAATAAAGGTCTTGAATTGAATAAAACTCAAACTATCTAAATGTGCTGTTTTAAAAGAAAGTACATGCATAGTAACAAAGATGAGTCATTAAAGTGATGAATTCTTATAAACGCACACAGGTCAGAACTCAAGTTTCTCTCTCTATCCTTAGGACGGTAAACCTTTAGCAGGTCTGATCCAGGACCACATGGTGTCGGGTACGAGGATGACGATACGGGGCTGTTTCTTCAACAGAGTCCAGTACACAGAGTTGGTGTACAGAGGACTGACTGACAAACCGGGGAGAGTTAAACTGCTGCCGCCGGCCATACTCAAGCCACAGGAACTGTGGACAGGAAAGCAGGTAATGAACCGGTGACATTTTAGTCCGTGTTTCAGTAGATACTCAGGGAAAGCCGAAAGAACCAATTAAAGCAATGATAAGTCAGTTTAGCCCAAAAGTTGAAGTTAGAAGTTCACTGTGTTCAGCTTTTGTCTCTGTCAAGGAAAACATGGCTGTCCACAATGCACTCAAATTGAAGTTGTACTGTTGTGTTGTTCCTTGGCGTTTCCTGTAGGTGGTGTCGACACTCCTGCTGAATGTTATCCCACAGAAGGCCGTGCCTCTCAACCTGGTGGGCAAATCGAAAATCCCCAGCAAAGCGTGGATCCAAGTCCCACCACGGGCTGCTCCAGGATACAAACCTGACAGCATGTGTGACTCACAGGTACACACACACACACACACACACACACACACACACACACACACACACACACACACACACACACACACACACACACACACACACACACACAAGGTAGAAAGATTTCACTGTGTGTTTTTAATGTTTTTTTAATTGTATTTCTTAATCCCTCTTTCTTCTCTTTCTGTTTATATCCCAGGTGGTGATTCGTCAGGGGGAGCTGTTGGTGGGGGTTCTGGACAAAGCTCACTACGGCTCCTCAGCCTACGGTCTGGTCCACTGCTGCTATGAGCTGTACGGAGGGGAGACCAGTGGCAAACTGCTCAGCTGTCTGGCTCGACTCTTCACTGCTTACCTGCAGCTGTACAGAGGCTTTACTCTAGGTACAGTAAATAAATGGCCATGCTGAGCCATTTGTTCCTGACACAGGCGGCATCATTAGTCAGTCAGAGAAGGGGGGTTATGCTTAAACGCCTTTTATATATATATATATATATATATATATATATATATATATATATATATATATATATATATATATATAATTTTTTTATTTATTTATTTTTTTCCTAGGTGTGGAAGATATCCTGGTGAAACCGGGCGCCAACAGGCAGAGGAAGAAGATCATTGAAGAATCACTGAAGATTGGCACCAAAGTGAGTTAAAGCACCAGAACGTAGGTTCAAGAGCGTTAAAGAGGTGGTATTATGCTTTCTGGCTTTACCCCTCTCCTTTATTGAGTTATATATCTTTTTTGTGCATGTAACAGGTTTGCAAAGTGAAAAAGCCCAAACTCCAGCCCAAAGGGAGTTCCCATCTCCCACAGAAAGCTCTGCTCTGGCCTGAAAACAGCTCGTTTGTAGTCCAGCCCTTCACTTCCTTTACTTGTGACGATAAATGAAAACGCCTCATAAAGCTTTCCAAGCGGCTAGCGGGTTCAGGCACGCCCTCAAACCAAGCTAGTCTGAGCGGAGGCCCTTTTGATTTTAGTTAAGTCCCTTTTCCACTGCACAGTACCAGCTCGACTCGCCTTTGTTTGGTTTTCCATTGTAGAAATGTTGTACCTGCTTCCAGGTACTTTTTTTCGTATCACCTCACCTCTGTCGAAGTTCCAAGCAAGCTGAGAGATACTTAAATGTAACGTGAAAACACGACAGACTGCTGATTGGTCAGAGAGAATATTCACTATTCACTACATCATCATTGCTGCACCAGACAGAGGCCAGCAACAGAAAGTTTTATATATTAATAATATTATTATATAATAATATATTAATATGAATATTGTCGGAGTTGAGGAGCTCCACAAGTGGCTGTGGGGGAAGCCTGCGCCAACCCGCGGGAGGAGTGTGTGAGGCCGGCCTGCCGCCCGCTCACAGAGCCCTCTGCTCCCGCCGTCACACAGACCGCTGCAGCAACAACGGCAGAGGAAAACACAGCTGGAAGGTTTTCATACCGCTTATCTGTCGTTACATTCTGAGGAATGTTGAAACGTTTTAACTTAAAAAAGAGAAAGCTGTGTGGATCGCTGGTGTGTGTGTCTCTGGGTACTATCTGCAATGGAAAACAGAGCAGGGCCGAGTAGAGTCGAGTCTATTGATTTGCTCCATGGTAGCATTTTTCGGCAAGGCAGCATAGATCGTCAGAACACCGGCAACAGTTCAACGTTTAGTCCTGATGGTAAGATGTGGAACAATGATGTTGTGGACTTGTGAGTAACTTTTACCATCTGCTAGGTTACGGTCGCAGTCTGAAGCGGCTTTGATTTGGATCACACTACCTTGTTTCTTACGACCCGCCCTTCTCTGCTTCTGATTGGCTAGTAGTCCTTAACATGGGAACTGCGCATGTGCAACTCCCAACAAAGATTTTGTACAAGTAAGATGCATCACTCTGTAGCTCAAGAGCGGAGCGTACAACACACAGAGTTAAAAGAGGAGCAGCAGCAATGTGCAGTATGAGAAAAATATGGTGTTTTTTGAAAATTAAACCATGTAAACCTGTTCTGGTACAACCCCTAAATAAGATTTTGAACCTGAAAATGAGCATAATACCACCTCTTTAATGATGTAAAATCTAACATGAGCTACATTGAAGGCCCTGGATGCCACTTATCCACAGTAAATAAGGATTTAGAAAAATTGCAGCCTTGTCAAATTCAGTGCTTCCTCCTCAGTGGATGCCACTGGCCAAAATGGCTGCCACAGTGAAAGTGTAGTTCATGGGCCCCATGGTGCTCTAACATGGCCACTGGGGATAAATATGTACTACACACAAACAAACTTTGAGCTACAACCACTTCTGTAAACTGAATGTTTAACTGATGCAGTCCATTTGTTGCATTTGGTTCTTTATCTCTCTGTTCCAAGGTCATGGGGATGGCAGCATCCATTACCACTGCATCTTTATACTGCCGTGCCATTTGGGGGCGCCAGAGTTGGACTATTTCTAATTCTGTGTAATTCAACACATTGTGGCTTTACATGCAACCTTATACCTGCAATAACAGATTTCGCCTAAGGAAAATATTTGGCTCCATAGCTGCTAAATGCTCCGCTCTGTTCACCAGTTAGTCACTAACTGTGTCTGTCTGCACCTGCGGTCTAGTGCTGAGCAGGCAGTGTGCTGTGTTGTGTTTTTTTTTTTTTTTTAGACCACTTTTGCTGAAAACAGCAGCCTTCTGCGGCTAAAAATGAAACTGAGAGCACTGAGAGTGAATCGAAGCAGCAAAGTTGTGGGCCAGACAGCTAAACAATGAGCTAAAACTCTATAAAGCTCTGTAAAGCCGAGGGGAGCTGCAGACTCGGGTGATAACTTTCTGTAGGTTCATCACTGTCACATGTTATCATTTAATCAAAAGGTATCGATTGAGATGCTGAAATACATGAAATACTTCTTGGTGAAAGGAGTGGTGGTCTTATCTAGTAAACCCCCCCCCCCCCATTTTGTCTCTTAGGCCCTCCAGGCAGCCTTCAACCTTCCCTCCAATGTGGATCAAGCTGAGGCTCAGAGCCGCTGGCAGGACGCTCACCTCAACCCAGACCAGAGAGAGTTCAGCATGGCCGACCACAAGTTCAAAGAAGTGGCCAACCAAGTGAACAATGACATTAACAAGGTAACCTGCCACTACTGCTGTCTGTGAAGGTTCTCAGTAATTCAGGTGAAGGACTGTTAAAATCAAGGGCAACTGGACTAGGTTGAAGATTCAACCTTCTTCAGTTCAGTGGAGCTGAACTAGAACTTACTAGTTTTGGCACACATAATACCAGCATGGTGAAATGAATTAGAAACACATAGATTGTTTCCTCCACATCCTCTTTGTCAGGGAACCAAGAACATTTTTAGGAACTTTACCAGTGTTTAATTTAATTTCTGTAGATTAGTTCTGGGTTTAAAAATGTCATGCCAATGAAATTACAAAGAACAACACACTGTTGTTGTTGTGTCCTCGTTTCTTCAAATTTTGTTTAAATGCCACAATGTTGTTATGTAATTTGTCATTGACCCTATTTTACCAAATCTTCGCTGATGGGAACAGATATGCACAAAAGGAACTTTGAATGTTTTAGCCGCAAAGGGCTGTTATTGTCAGTTGCTTTCACATCCGTTTACTCCTGTACTGAGTCAGCTACAGAACAGCAGGCCTGCGGCTGGCAGCTGTTCTCAGGGTCCAAAATACATCTTTTTTTTTTTTTTTTTAAAGTGTATTTTGGGGCGTCCTGGTGGCCTAAAGACACTGACCATGCACTCGCAAGTCCCCTATTTGAGTCTGGCAGACTTTTGTTGTAAGGTAGAGAAGGAGGAGAAAAAGGAGTGCATGTTGCGCAGTTCTTAATAATAACAATGATGTTGACGGGGAAATATTGTGTGTTCGTAGGTGTGCATGCCAATTGGCCTCCACACCTCCTTCCCTGACAACAACCTCCAGCTGATGGTCCAATCAGGAGCCAAGGGATCTACTGTTAACACCATGCAGGTACCCCCACTCACTCACCTGTACTTTTTTTCTCACATTGTACTGTACTAATTTTGCATCCATCAACTTTAGGCCTTTAACCCACAGATACCCTGACCTGTCAGTGTATGTGTGCATTTCAGATTTCGTGTCTATTAGGTCAGATCGAGTTGGAGGGCCGTAGGCCTCCACTAATGCCTTCTGGGAAATCCTTGCCGTGCTTCCAGCCATATGACCCCGCACCTGGTGCCGGGGGCTTCGTTTCTGGAAGGTTCCTCACAGGCATCAAACCGCAGGTACATGAAGAGGGCTGTGTGTGTTTGTGATATGTAGCGGACTCGTTTTCAAAGTTGTATTTACAGTCCTGATGAAGACTGGGATGCCAAATTGCACACATGAAATAACTTTGTCCTTAATAACTACCCATTCTATGACTATAATTACTAGGCCTGCACGATTAATCACGATGTCGTCATGTGCGATTACATAACTGCAAAAAGTGTGCGATTTAATAAAACAGAAAAGCTGTGTGTGACACTCTTCCCTTAATTTTGTAATATTATACTGATACACTCATACTATTTCCTCTTCCAAGTTGTGGCTGGAGGCTGCAGTCAAAATTTTTTTGAATCCCAGAATAAAAATATAGAGCTGAAAATCTACATAATTGGGTCCCTTTAAACTGCAGCTATGCTAATGACAGAGCATGAGGACTAATCCACAGTCTGCTGTAAATAAGTATTTAGAAATTGCAGCCTTGTCAAATTCAGTGCTTCCTCCTCAGTGGATGCCACTGGCCAAAATGGCTGCCACAGTGAAGGTGTAGTTCATGGGCCCCATGGTGCTCTAACATGGCCACTGGGGATAAATATGTACTACACACAAACACTAAGCGGCACGAGCTGAACTAGTGAAATACTAAGCATTAGCATTATTATATGTAAATAATGTTAAATACATTAACATTTTCCCCTCAAATAAATCTAATTTAACTGAATTCAGAGCTAAATGTTGTAATACTTTAGACATTAATACAGATTATTGTCACTTCATAATGCATTTCTTTCATTGTCTTTGTGTAATCTTGTTGTGTTCAGGAGTTTTTCTTTCACTGTATGGCTGGCAGAGAGGGACTGGTCGACACAGCTGTGAAAACCTCTAGATCAGGAT
>NW_024041197.1:0-19280 GCF_014851395.1 Micropterus salmoides
AATGCCGAACCCTTTAGTCAACTAAAACTAAGCACCAGGTGAGGTTGACTAAATATGATAAGGACCTTTAACACAGGACTAAGACTAAATAAAAAATAGCTGTTTCCCTATTCCCTGTCTTTGTGTAAGCTAAATGTCTCCTGGCTGTAAGCACATATTTAGCATATACAGACTGAGAGGTATCAATCTTGTCATGTAACTCACAGCAAGAAAGTGTATTAGAGGACTTCCCAAAAGGTAATCTATTCCTTTAAATTAGCCACTTTCATGCACATGTCTTTGTGTTGAAAGTGACACGCTGATGGAGGCGTTGGCACAGTGCATAGCTGAAATGTCAAAGTGAAGATTTTTATTTCGTAGACTAAATGACCCACTCAAAATACCTCACATGAATAATGGACTTCATACAGTAGTTATAATTCTTTTCCCTTTTCAGCTGTCAGGAGGTTTAACAGGACTAAAAGTGTGCAGCCAGACTTGCAGCCCACGCTGTAATTATACACCAAAAACACAGTCGATGATATCATCAACTGTTGGGATCTGGTAGGGCAGATTTGGTTATTAGCAAAATATCATAGATATTTATAATATTAATACAATTATTAACATTACACAAGTTATTAATAAAGTAATAATAATAAATCCCTGGAATCAGGGATCAACAACCAAATGTGAAAACAAATTTCTGAGTCTCAAAAAGATAAATGCCAACATTTAAACACTATTCTGCATAGATAGAGTGGACAGTGAAGGGTGAATCTGAGCTGTGACCGTCACAATCAGCTGCTTTAAAAACACAATATACAATAACACAAACATCAAATCGTTAAAATTATAATGGGATTTATTTACTTCGGCACAGATAAGTGATCACACCTTTATCAATAACCGCTGTCATCCAAACAGCATACAGCAAGCAAGCAAATATAAATGTGTAGATTGTGTTTGTGTGTATAACATTAAAGGGGAGGTGTGAGGGAAATGGTGGACGTGACCACGTGGGAGATTTTGGGTCGAAACCCACAATCACACAGGAACCACCAGTAAACTTTCATGCCAGAGTCATGTTCTTGGCACTAAACACCAGTACAGCAGACACTGATGTGAATGCATGGCAAAGATGAAAAATCGGAAGTCAGTAGGATCACCAAAGTCAGTAGGATTTATCCTCTGGGAATGAATGTCTGTACAACATTTCATGGCAGTCCTTCAAAATGTTCTTATGATTTTTCAGTCTGAACAGGTCACTAGTCGAACTCACCATCCCTATAGCCATGATGCTAGCATGATTAGAAAGAAACGATGTGTGTCTGGTGGAGTTGTGTCAATGAATGTCTATAGACTCAACAAAGGTTTAGTTCGCTCATTAAAAGGTGAGAGAAAACAAAGTGAATGCACCCAACCTCCGAGCTTCTATCATCTTTATTAAAACCTCCACAGACTCAAGGCAGTTTTTAGTCATTATTCACAGGGCATTAAAAGGAAATCGATGGTTGTTGAAGTAATGGCATCACTATCTGTCGCTGTGCACTCTGAAAGCTTTCTTGAAAAATCATCTTCACGAAACGCTGCTAGGTAAGGGCACCCAGCAACTGTTGTGTCTAAATATTTAAGAAAAAGCTGTATTTTTCCTGACATACATGTGTTCAGGTTCAAGTACAAGTATTTGTAATGTAAGTTGGATTCAATCAGTCATCTTGTTGACATCCAGATTTCTTTGAAACACCTTGGACTGCCAACTGTCTCAGCGATCACTAACTTAAACTACACATTTGTGACATGTAGAGCTGGATAATAAAACAATAACAAGGATTTTTTTTTCAATAACAATATAACAAACGTTTAATAATATTTGATTTTATTCACTTGATTCATACTAGGTCTTATTTTTTTTTGTTGAGGAAAAAGGACTGAAAAAGCTTTTACTTAATTTTACTTATGCATATTTGTTGACAAAGATTTTTATCATAATTGTTTTGAATGTTCTACCTCAGATTTGTGAAGTGATCCACTGTTTGGCATCAAGTGTTGAATATAAAGAAAAGTTTAAACCACAATTAACCATCAGGTTTCTTCAACTTTCGCTCAGGAGCAAAATTCAGCCTTTAAACTTCCGTTCCACTTAGATCTCTCGCTGCTTGAATGGCTGCTGGATCTTGCATCTGAGCTTCATAAAGTACCCAGAAGCCCTTTGTCAGAAGAGACTCTGTATTTGGCAGTCATGGGTCCATTCCTGAGCACACATCCCACCCAGTCAACAAACAGCCAAACAACACTGAAGGTATCCTGCAAAACTGCACTTTAACTGAGATGTATTTTTCCACCAAAGCTCGTTAGCTTATCACTGTTGAGGAAAAAAACAACACATAAATGGGGCACTTACTGTAGCTTGGCTCCTATGAGGGTATATCACACTTTTTTTGACAGTCCATTACAAGAAATTGTATTTCAACGTGTTGCCTAAAAGCCTTTATCAATCCCTAAATGTGTAGAGTGGTGCTGGCTCATGGCATTTTGTCACATGCAGGAAAAATATAAAACACACAACCTAAGTTAAATCTGTCAGATACATGAGAAGCACGGATGTGGATGGACACATAATGATGCTCAGGGAGTAAATCATCTGTCAATATAGTATTTACAGCCTCCCAGTCACAGTGGGAAAGCTAAAAACACAGAGAACACAAATTGTCCCCAGCCTGCTGTCACACGGATTTCTCTAATAATACGCTAAATTATCTGGTAAGCTCATGAAATAGCCAAGCGAGCTCTCTCTGATTGCAGAGACAAAAAGAATGTAAAGCTGAGCAAAGCCAGAACACCTCAAAACTAATCTCTCTGAGAGAGAGAGGAGGGTAATTCAATCGTGAGTCCTCTGTCTGGTGAGTATGTGGATAATGACAACCCAGTCTATTACAGTGGAATATCACACATACACAACACATCTGAAAAAAGGTTTCAATTGGACTTTCACCGTTTCCTAACAACGCTAAAAACTGTTGTGGCAGAGTTCAAAATCAAAACATCTCTTTGTTTTTGTCCAACATGCAAAAGGCTCCCTTTGTGATTGCAGCCATTTTGAGTTGCCTAGATAGAGGCAGATTATGGGACACTGGCTCTGGTCTTCAGAGCTATGCCCATAGGGGATGTTGTTAGGTTAATTCCAGGAGGTATGGATAATATTTCACCAGAGCAGTATGGCAGGAAACAGTGAAGAGGACAAATGGATTCAGCAGGTCTGAAGATGCTCAGACGGTTATCAGCAACAGGAAATGCCCCCCCCCCCCCCCCCCCCGTGCAGTGGGAACAAAATGCTGCTGGATTTGAAGTGATTAAGGTTGTCACAGGGAGTCTGTGACAGTGTTAGCGCTCGATGTCACAATTTAAACAAGCAACTGATCGAAATCGCATTGTCGCAGCGATGTGGCAACTGGCAGCTCGTTTCCTTACGACAAGTGCAATAACAGTGTGGCAAACCATTCTAGTGCTGCTAAGAGGAAACAGCAGATGGATACACAGACAAGCAGAAAAAGGCTTCTGAGCTCAGATGAGCCTCCGTACTCCCAAGTGACTCCTCTTGATGATTGTGGCTAATAGGTTTCCATTAACAACGTGGGTGGTCAAAGCAAAAGCGTCCTGCTGGCCTTAAAAGTTCAGATCTGTTGGATTTCTCTATCTGTGAAGTAGAGCTAAAATATAAGTCAACCAGTTACTTGTTAAACTGGCAAACGTTCACAGGATTCTCAACTTTAAGGATTAGCAGCTTTGCTAAATATGATTGCAAATTAAATATCTTTTTGTCAGACAAAACAAGCTGTTCGGAGATGTCATCTTGGGCTTAAACAATTTTGATGTTTTATAGATTAAACAATTTATTGATTTGCATTTTGAAAAAACAAATGATTGCTGATGATGACTAATGATGAAAATATTCATTAGCTGCGCCTGTGATGGACTCACAGCCTGAACAGCTTCCGCTTTTATTCAACAGAGATACTTTATTACACCGTGTCAAAAACTATTATATTATATACTACAGGTCTGTTTTCTTTCATGCTCAGATCATAAGTCACCCTTGTATTTCTGTCCTTTTGCGTTTCCTTACAGAGAGCTGCAAAGACATCCTCGCTGCCACTGGAAACTACGCTCAGCCAGAGGTCACCACACTGACCTGATGCTGATTGGCTGTGAAAAGGAGAAAGAGCATGAACTTGCGGCGGAATACACGCTGTGTAGAGCTTCAGCTCTCGTCCCTGCTTTTGTGTCGTTCCTAGATGAATGGCAGACCGGATTTTTTTTTTGTTGTTGTTGTACATCCTAAACCATGTGGTACAAAATCAGCTGCATAGAAGATGTACCACATGCACACTCATTTACATGTTACAAAGCATTTTGCATGTATTGCATGATATGGCATTGTATAATGTACTGTTGTCTTAAAGGTCCTGAAAACAGATTTTCTCAGTTAGCTTCTTGTTATGACCAACAGGGTCCTACATGAACACATTTTCTGCCAGTTTTGTAACATTTTTGGTTATTTCACATTTTTGTACTTGGTTGGAAAAAGTTGATGTCATGTGTGTCTGTGCTCCAATCAGGATTTAGCAACATTTGAATCAGAATCTGATGACAGTTGGAGGGTTGTTGTTGCACTGTCAATCAAATCTTATCAAACCAGACCCACACAGTCCTGATGAAGCAGATTAGCTGAGTTTTTGGGCCGTAAACTCTCAATAAATATCTATCTTATTATTTGTTGGTCAGCTTTGACTGTTGCTTTTTCAGTCATGAATATTTAATGTTATCGAGGAAGATTTAAGATTTTCAAACAAAATGTTCGAGGGCTTTAATCTGAAGTGTGTCTGTTTATACCATCTGTCAACATCTTTACTAATGAGATGTCGGTTGCATTTGTTAGCCTGATTCTTATTTTTTTCTTTCACATTTGGAGTAATATGTACAGAAAGTCAGTTTGTGCTCATTTTGGAAGCAAAAAAAAATCTAAACTTCATCATTTAGATTAATGTCTCATATCCATAAATGTTGTTCAGTGTCAAGTAAGAACTCCCAAACTCTAGTGAATATGGGTTTGTACAGCAAAATGTTACTGTGAAGTAGGATTAGATAAAAACTTGAATTCGTTGTTCGATCCTCATCAAAACAGACCCAGAGTTCTTTGTAGATCATCCGGTCTCTGCCTCTGCTTTTCAACACTGACCACAGGGACAACATGCAGTTATTTTGATGAGAAACAGTGTGGTATGAATGCTGCTCAGGCAAGACATTGTTTGTAAATCCTTTAACAATAAGAGAATTTAACAAAAGAAAAAAAAAAATCTTTGGAGCAGTATTGTCTACTACATCAGCCGTATACAATTAATGCATCATTACTGGTTGAGTCTGGACCAAATGTAGTCTCTTAGGTTACATGGTAGATTTTCATTACCATTCTTAGTAAAAAAAATAAAAAAATAAATACATACAGTGCAATGCCATCAGTTCCACTTGTGCCTCATGTTGAGTAATGGAGCTTAAGTGTGTGCAGTAATGTAATTAGATTTGTTCCTCAACACTTCTGGTTGTGCCGGATCTGTAGAAAATCTGTGACATGTTTCCACAGAGAGAGAAGTAGGAGGTGTGGTTTCTTTCACTCGTGGCTTATAATATATTCCTCATGGTCTACCATAGTGGCCTTATGTTTAATAAACAAAGGGAAAGTTCAGTTAATCTTCATTAGACTCCAGCTTTGTTTCTATGCTGACCCAGAGGTCTGTAATTATGTATAAGCACAGTTGTATGTATGTAGCAGAGTTCACCATTGTGGATCATTCATTAAACTCATTTCTCCTCTGTATATGACATGCTTATGCACCATGAAAGAGCTGTTAACCAATAATGAAAGATTATTATTTTGATAATTCACCTATTTAGCCTCATTTCCTGTTTTCTCTGTTGTATATAATGTGCACACAGCACATCAGTTTCATATCTACCCCATTATGGATTGTATAAGTGACTGATGGATTTTAACCCAGTCCAACTGTCAGATATGTGTGTGTGTGTGTGTGTGTGTGTGTGTGTGTGTGTGTGTGTGTGTGTGACTGTTGTATCATGTAGGCATGTGTTTCTATGCAGAAATAGAAATAAAATCCATTCCCCCCTGGTGTTGAAGAGAAAATGTTGTCGTTTTTTTAAATTTTCATTCACAGTTTAAATTTTTATTTTCATTATGTAATCTGTATCCCCCCCCATTAAGCGCACAGTTTGCTGCCTATATAATGCTACTCCTGTCATCTACTGTACAGCTATTTACAGTGGTGACACAAGTGTTGTCTAGTGGTCGATCTTGCTTAAAGTGGTGTAACGGCAGTCACAGCTGTGCCTCCTGCTCTCCTGTGCCTCCATGATTATGTACCAAAGGTGTAGATGGCATACAGAACACATCTCCATGGAGATCTGGGATGACAGGCAACACTAATTACTGTTCTGCTGCCTCCATCTCCCCCTCCCTCTGTCTTTCACACTCAAATAAACACGTCACCATCTCTCTTTTCTCTCTCTCTCTCTCTTTCTTGCTCTCACTCACACACACACACACACACATCCTCATGGACACACTCACCTCAGCTCAGCGTGATGATCGTTAATGTTGTTGCTCATGAGGAACGTTTTGATGTTGAGGGATGCATTGTGCAGTGGACTGAGGTTGTGGGGGTAGGGTGGGCAAGATGTCACAGGTGAGTCTAAACCACCAAGGCTGCATGAATATGAAAGCAGACACAACGTGTTCATACAAAAGTAGACAGTCTTTTACTAAAGCTATATGTGGACTGAGAGACTGTTCAGACAGAAGCAGGGGTATGAGATGAAATAAAGACGCTCCTATTCTGTCTCTGAAACACAATATCTGGCTGATATTAACTTGACGAAGTATGTAGATGTGCACAGAGAAATTTTCAGCTCATCTCCACAAATTGGCAAGCTACTGGAGTTGTGTGCGTGCATCGCATCTGTTCATGTGATGACATCTCAAGACCTGGATCTGATTAAAATCATGTACATATTGTGATGCGTTGAACACTTGTGTGACAAGTGGATTTTGCTTGAGGGCTTTTTCATAAGTGTGATGCAATAAAGCTCAAGACTTAAAGGGACATTTCACTAGTTTTCTCACCTACCCCTAGAGGCATCCAGTTATACAGACAGTTTTGCATTTGTTTCTCCAGGTTGAATTAAACATCGCTTAGATTTCTGCTCAGAACAATAGTGGTGAATGGAATTTAAGGTGCTCATAGTACTGAAAATTATATCTTTCCAGAGACTGGTCCTCATTACTAAGAAAAATCAACAAACCAATTTCATAGGGACTATTTGTGGAACAGTGCTTCTTTTTCATGTTACTGCTTTGCATGGCTGCATGCATGCAATAGTGGATGCTGTCATTCTATTGTTGCTTCCTGTTGCTCTGCATGATTTCCGAATGCTGTTGTCATTTTATTATCTTATGTTTGTATTTCTTAACCTGTAATTTCATTGGTTTTAGAACAAAGTGCCAAAGGACTGTTGATAATTAGCCAGCTAACTAACACTGGCACATTTAAAGAAATGTTGATTAATGTCAGTTGTCCCTATAAATGAAGAAAAGTAATTTCTCGTGGGCACCATCAACACAATTCCATTCACCTTTGATTGTTTTGGGCTTGGAGGTAGAAATCTAGTAGAAATCTAGGAGAAGGATATTTCAAAACATGGGCAAATAAAACCAAACATTTCTGGAAAAAAGTGTGAGAAAATATTTATGTAATATTTTATTTATTTAATATTTAAAAAATTTTATGTCATTGTTTTTTGTAATTTGAATGAACTTTAGTACACTGTAATTTTGCAGCCTTTTCCTTTGCTACATGAACAAAATCTTATGATTTTTTTTTGTGTTTAGTCTAGATTAACAACTCACTATTTTGTCATTAGACAAATGACATTAGAGAAATTGTGGTTCATGTTGCTATGGCCATATTTCAAATAAAGCATCAGCCTGTCTGTAAGAAAGATGTTGCAGTTAAGTTTTCCTTTCAGTGGATGTTGGTTGGTGATTAATGCATGAATCATATGTGTTTTCTCAGTATGTAGCTGGTGCCACCACAGTGGATAAATACAACACAAATTAAATCACTTATTCCAAAGGGAAATACCACCTTAACAGTCCTCTTTAAACGTGCGTACGTCTCTGTGCTCAGAGGTGATAATTGCCCAGCTGGATCCTTTAATTTGGTTGAATGCCATATTTTGATGACTCTATCAACACAAAGCAGTCATCATGCTAGTAGCTGATAGTTTTTTTCACACCTGAATAGCTCCATTAGTGAAGCAGCATCTCCTGCTCAGAGTGCCCAGAGGAAAGATGATTGACAGATTTGCGGGGCTGGGATTCATGAAACAAGATGAGCTCGGGCAGAGGAGAACAATTCGGAACTGAAAGTTGAGAGAGAAAATCTGTCAGAACTTGTCCTGTCGTCCTTGATTACTCCATTTCATTGTTTCCCCTCACTCCTTGTTTTATTTCCCCCCTCTGTTGAAGGTTGTCATGACAATATTGAACAGTTTCTATGGAGAAAGGCTGAGTCATTTCACCATTTCATAAATTTCCTCAACCCTGTGGAAAAAGGGACCATCTTGACTTCTTGTCTTACCTCTGGAATAACAAACTTTCACTTATGGCTTGATGAGGATGTAACATAGAGGGGCAATGGCAGGCAATGTCAACTTTCCACTCTACATAAGCAATAAGGAGCTTTCATGTCAAATATAAATGATGTATTATTATTGGATAGCTGTGGCCTGTAAATTCTGAGAGCACTTGGAAGATGAAGGCAAAGGGATTTGGATCACTGTATTGAGCTCACTTTGTGCAAGTCATTGCTTTCAGAATACCAGACTGTCCATTAATCTGTTTTCACATGGTTGAATTTTCTATCATGAATCAGAAGATATTTTCAAACAGTAGGAAAGAAAACGCTGGCTTTTCCTTCTCTCTTCAATTGAGGATTTCAAGCAGAAAGTTCTAATGTTGACTGAATGCTTCAAAATCATTTTTTGAAGCAGGATTCAAAGCATTAAAAATTACAATTCGGCCATGGTAATGCCCTGCTTTGACAGTCCAATTCCATCCGGCTCTTAGGGAGGAGGCGGGAAACAGAAGCACAGTGTGGTTGCCATGCAGACCGAGCTTTGGGGCTGTTTTTTCCCTTTTGTCTCTCCACTTTCCGAGTTCAAGGGTCATCCCCACTTGAACCTGAGTGGATGTGAGGCCACAAGAGCTCTTCACTGCTGCCAGTTATGGGAAGCAGAAGATCTCATGTTGTTTTTAAACTGAACTCACAATTCATTATTGAGGATGTTGATTCTCACTTTTAGTAGTTGAGTCGATTCCAAATCGATTAACAGCACAGGGAAGAAATATTTGCATTGGCCTGAATAATTGACAACCCTGATACTTCCATTAAAGCATATAGGTTCATTAAATCACCATCACATACTCACACATTCTCCTGTCAGGCTTGTGGAGATTGACAGAATCATTTTCTCTGACAGTGAACATTTTACAGACTGTCTTTTTGAACTCCTCATTTGCGACATTGGTAACTCTTAGCTGCCTGATAGTTGAATGGGTCACTGTAATTGTGATTTCCCAAAAATTACGTAACGCAAGTTTTTTTCCATACACTATCTCTTATATGAATTCCAGTGATAGGCAACTAGAGGAAAAAGATCAAATAGAGAAAAACAGATTGATCAGGTACATGTCTCATTAGTTAGATTAATCTATTGCTTTTTTTATTGCCTGCAGTATTTGTAATCGGGTTGTAGCCTCGCATAAAAATAAACCATTCACTAGCTTTCTTGGTTACCTCTGACGGCCTGTATACTGCTTGCTAAATTAACAAATCAGTTCGGACTTTTTGCAAAATCTATTGGTTAACATAGGCTGTGATGTTAGTGCACATTCCTGAGCCTTTTAGCCTGCTGATGCTGAACTCCACCCAGCAACAACAGCGCAGCTAACCAAATGGAGTCTGCTAACAGCAAACACAGACTCCAACCCCACATAAGGATAAAACAGCAAAAAAGTTGTGCTGAAGCCTGTCAGGCCAAACAATAATCAGATAAAAAAAATTACCCAGAGTTGGCTTTCATCCTGTTACACAGGTAAACTAATTACTGCCAAGCATGTGAAATATATTGTGGTTTTGTGCTTTGGCTGGCTCAAGTTAGATAGCATGACCTTGCTGGCTAATGACAACCAATTGCTAATGTTGTAACGTTGTGTTAGTTGTAACATAATGGTTTTCCACATTACTTCACCAGCTAACGCGACCCATATTACTATCCTTTTTTTATTTTTATCACTGCCCTCATGTGGAATTAAAGGTTTAACAACATTGTGGGTTACCAAGTTAATTGCAGAGATTTGACAATGCAGCATTGTTGCTAAAAAATAAATAATAAATATATTTTTTTACATTTTTAAATAAAACTCATATTAAAACAACACTAATTTGCATGGTTCATTGATACAGAAGGAATATGAAATAGAAGGCTATTTACAAGGTTGATGTGAGTTTTTAGAGCCTAACCTTCTGGCAGTCGGGCAAGCAGAGAGTGGAGCCACACAGTCTTTCAATCTCTCTCCCTCTCTTTCTGACATTTACAATTCCTGATTCTGTCATTGTTCTGTTGCTGCTACCAATTTTTTGTTGTATGTAAAAAGTAAAAAAATTATGATAGAATATTGATAGAAATCATCTCAGGATGAAGCAGGTCTACAGGGTGCCATTTGAATGCAATTCAGAAAGAGTCAAAGAATTGCGATATAACTATGTGCAAGTGAGTCCCACAATTGATGCATACACAACACTGTATACAGTAAATTATACATATTTCAATATTGTAATCATAATGATTGTGCTTCACAATAGTGACCACTCCATGTCTATTTCTGATATTGTCATGTGTGTTTCAGAGAGTCCTTGAGCTAGAGGTGGAGCACCAGTTCATCTTCATTGAGGTTGGGTTCAACATCACAAAAAGATGAAAGAGGGGAAGGAATGTCATCAGCCAGTGTGCCATTGTTGAAGTCCCTGGCCAGCGCGGAGGGAACATCACAATGTGTGCAGCGATTACCCACCACGGCGTCAGCATAGGGGGGGGTTTGTACAGTAAATTCTTCTGTTTTTGTATGTAGTGTATGTGCAACTTTGTGTTGGTTGGGAATGGGATGTACATTGTTTTTGTGGGACAAAAAAATATATTTGTTACCGTGTATTTGTGTGTTCTGAGTATAAAAACAATATTCTCAAATATTTTACAACACACTTATTTATGTACGTCTGTAGTAAGTGTAACACTGAACAAAAAAAAGGCCTAAGTCATTATGATGAATGGAGAAGAAGTGTTTTCCATTCATCATAATGTTTTACATTGAGCACATCAGTGTTCAGCTGGTTCTTATGAATGTGTATTCATATGATGGTTTTTGTGTCATTTGAAAACAAAATACCATTTTGAGAAGAAATAACACTGTTTTGAATGTAAAGTTTAATTTTGCAGGAGAATTGAGGGGTTTTGCCCATTGTGTGTTTTTTGATTTGTGTGTAGAGTTCTGAGAATATGAGGCATTCTTTCAGAAAATGTGTGTAAACAATCGAGGGAAAAACTCTAAAGAGGTGGTATTGTGCATTTTCAAAAAACACCATATTTTTGTCAGACTGCAGCTCCTCTTTTCACGCTTTGTTTTAGCAATGGAGTGATACATCTAGCCTCTACAAGATCTTTGCTGGGATTGCACATGCGCAATTCTTAACTCCCTTTGGGGTGGACTTTGGGCTTTTTCACTTTGCAAACCTATTACATCCACAAAAAGAGAGAACTCAAGGGGAAAAAGACAAAAAGCATAATACCACCTCTTTAAAATTATTGCTAGGGACAATTCAGAAATCACTGGATATTGGTGGGGACATGTCCCTATCATCCCTACTAAATTCGACACCTTTGGCAAGCTGTAATAAACCAGAATAATCCTGAAATTACAACCAAAATGTCTGTTTGCAACTACAATGTCATCAGGGTACCAAATCAACATTTTTCACAACTGATAACTGTTCTGCCAGAGTGCTTCATGATCATCACTGTAGTAAAGTGAAAAGCCCACTGACCACAACAAAACCCCGAATAATCAATCCTGGGAGCAGGGATGGAATTGTAATGATCTGTGAAGAGCAGGAGAATAATTCAGACAGCTATCCTAAAGGGAGTCCCCACCCGCCGCAGAAGCATTATTGTGTTAAGCAGAAGCCCAGTCTCTTGTGGGCCACTAATGGACAGAACTCCCTGTTCCCTGTGTACAGTGTGGTAGGGGCAAATAGTGGGAGCTCTATAAGCATTGACCCTGGTGGACTACACAGCACTCCGCCACCGCCGCACTCTCTTTCTCAGCCACCTTTGGTGTAATGATCAGACAACACACCAGCTGAACTCACACGAGCACTGTAATAGGAAATGCATTTTATTTGAACTGGCACATTAATCCTGGCTGGTTGATAGTCTGGTCAGCTGAGGATGGATGTAATGTGTGTCTGGCCACTACTGACATAGAAAAGTACTGATGAAGTTTACTGTTTGCAAGAGGAGGCCAAGAACAGTCATCAGGGCATGTGGGAAACAGCTGAATCACTCACAAACAGCTTGTGACTGAAACAATACAAGAAAGATTTGATCACTGCCACTTCCTCACAGACCACAGATATCATGGAATTAATTAAACATGTGCATGAAGCCCAGTAAATGATTTTATGTGTTTATATTTTATGTTTTTGTTCATCAGGTTGAACATTAACACCAGTGTTTGTAAATAACTGGCTGTTTTCTCTTTCCATCAGCTGTCCAGACGACTCAGATGTTGTGCATCCACATTGTAATGAGTGACTGAGGTGCAAGCCAATGGAAAGCCAGGCAAGTGGGATTGATCGTCTTATCCAAACCTTGGCAAGAAAGTGAACAAACGTATTTTCACAAAATATTTCTTTAACAGGGTTTTTTTTTAATTGAACCTTTGCATTTTAAATTTCTTTAAAACAATCTGTAAATGCTGTAAAATGTATGTAAAAAATATGTTTTACATTTTGTTTTGCACATTTGTGAAATGAGGATTTACATATAGCTATATACTGGCCAATGTGTACTCCACCTTTAACCCCACAATTGTCGACTCCTGATTGTCCACCATTTTGGTCATGTTCTTGAACTGGATGTCTCAACAATCAACCTTCACCAAGTGACCCGGCTGATTGGATTTGTGCCAGCCGATGGAGAAAAAATATCTGCTGCTTCTTTATGCTTTTCTGAGAAGTCAGACCCTCATACTTAGATATCTCCCAGGTGGATTGTGCATATAAACAGTCATGGGTGCTTTTCCAAGAAACATTTATGTGACCTGAACAAACTTACAAACAATATAATTAATCAAAGTGACAAGTAATTATCTGATAATAACTTTTGCAAAACATCTGGCTGCATATCTTTGTTTTGAATCTAGAATCAGCTAAACAGCAGGAAAGTTTAAATTTAAACTTTGAGCACACTTTGAAGTATTTTCGGAAGAGCCTCTCTTAAAGCTTTTTACTACCATTTAGTAACTTCATACTTGGGAATGAGAGTCCTCTCAGACTGGAGGGATGTCTTGTGCAAGAGCTTGGCTATTATGTCTAAAGACAGGCAGGAAATAACACAACCATTAGTATGTGCATTTGTCTTTTCGCTGTGCTTCTGACATACTGTGTCCATTTAGATACATTAAAGGCAAGAATCAAACAAAAGGTACGCATACTGCATAGTTCCCAGCAACTTTAATTAAGTAATTTAATTTCAATCTAACAGAGATCTTTGTCAGGCATTTCTAAAAGCAAAGCAAAATAAATTCATCACTCAGGTGATTGTGATCTGGATTTGGACTGTTATCAAGAAATGAATCAACAGCCTGATAATCAAATGTTTATAAGAAACTCTGCTCAGATCCACCTGCAGATTTTAAAAACACAATTCACAGCACATTATCATGTTATTTTGAGAGTGGAGACATTACTTATAGCTAGATAGCAGAATTTAGGAAAACTAGCAGGTAAATCTACAATAGCTGGTATTGCCGTCACATCCCTTCTTTGCCTTCATATGTAAAAGATACCATTAATATAAATGGTAATAGTTGGAATAAACAAAACATTTTTTTCAAAGTATCAGTGACAGACCCTACTTTGTCTCTCCCAAATGTTTGTAACGGATGATGCAGATTGTCCTTCTCTTCTTTTTTGTTTGCGTTCTTTTTGACTGAACTTGACTGAACTTGCATGCACTGCCAAAAAATGGGCTGAGTAATAAATAAATGTATTTTTAATTTATTATAATAGTTTTTATGATTAAAATTTTTTACCTGAAGATTTACGATGTAAATATGACTCAACTTCTGATGTGTTGGATTTTATATGTGGCTGTATAATTCTAGTCGTGTAGGTTTTCTTGTAGTTTTTTCCCTTTCGGCATGCTTTGTCCACCCACTTAGGAGTATCAGACAATATTATCCAGCTCTGCTCTGATTGGTCCAGGTTGAGATAGTGTGACTCATGCATGTGTTTGTGTCTATATATCTATCTATATATGTCTTGTTCTGCTTTGTGATGGTGATTTGACAATTCCTGATGAAGATCTCTGTTTGATCAAAATGTTGCTCAATTCAAATAGTTGGGAACTATTAGTACATAGTGCAGATCTTTTTATCTGATTCTTGCCTTCAGTTTGCAGGAGTTTTTCAGATGTGCAGATGTGCATACCTTGGCCTACATCCTGTTTGTCTTTTCCAATTTAAAAACATTCCCAAAGGAATTGAACAGGAATTTTCAAAAATGGATAACAGAAGGGAAAAGTGGGAGCTCATGAATATTAATTGCTCCTATTGGTTCCCTCAAAAACACTTCAAACGCTGTAAAGTCCTCTGTTAAAATGTGACAATCTCTTCTTTATAGTAACACCACATTTTTAAACATACAACACATCATTGCTCATACAAAACATTTTTTTTTTTTTTTTTACATCATTCTGAAATCAGTGAGAATGAGAAGAGTGTTGTTTCTCAGCAGAGGTCTAATCAGTGCCCACTGCTCCTCAGCTGTCATTACGGACAGGGTGTTTTAAAGCTGCACTCCAACAGAATGGTTGAATGAGTGCAATCATCCCTTGTGACTGGGCCAGCACACACTAAAATGGCTAATGCATTAGTGATGAGGCACCCTTTCAGGTAGGCAATGAATCATTAAGGCACCACTGTTATTCATCAAGGAATTATTGTGCTTCAGTTCCTCAGTATACATATATATGTGAAGTTGTTGATATTTGTTGACAATTTACTAATTGCAGACATGTTAAGTAAACTCCTTTGATTGCATGTGGGTGGATTATTTAACGGGTTTGAGATCACTCCCGGCGGATCTGGCAAAGTGAATAACAAAATCTGTAGGCTTAAGACTTGGACTTGAGTGAAGCTTACCTAAAAAATGGTCTGTTTCTGCAAATTACAAACCAGACTCAGAGTCTACAGAGTCCCTGTGAGGCTGTAATTAAGCACAACCATGCTGCATTCTAACACATGCACAATGCTAACATGCTGATCTTAAGCAGATCATGTTTACCAGGTTAAATATTTCTACCAAAATTCCATGGCGAGCCATCCAGTAGCAAAATGTCAACCTCATGGTGGCACTAGGGGAAAAATGTTGCTTGGGAACCATAAATGTTTGGACAAAATTTCAATCCAGTTCCAAGATATCAAGACAGTCTCAACCAAAGACTGGAATTGATCGACCGACTGATATTGCCATCATTGAAACCACACTGCTAGTGTCTACAAATCATATTTCCTTAATAACCTACTGGTATCAAGCCCTGTCCAGGGTGTACCCCGCCTTTCGCCCAATGTCAGCTGGGATAGGCTCCAGCCCCCCTGCGACCCTGTACACAGTATAAGCGGTTGACAATGGGTGGATGGACGGACAACGTAGGTAAATGGAATCTCACTTGAAATTCTTGACTCTTTTAGCAGTGTGGTCCTGGAGCACAAGAATCATGCAACTGAAGAATCACAAAAAGCAAACAAGCACAATCACAAGCGTGGCCTGACAGACCAAATTAGCTGATTAATAAACCTGGTGATGAATGACTGAAGGATTACTGCCTGAATAGCAGGTGTGAGTGACCATGGAGCATTTCTTCAGAAAGCCCTTATTTCAGAGGAATATCTCAAACTCTGACCAAATTAAACCAAAACTATCTGCATGGCTAGATACCACTAAATATAGGTTTAACCCTTTAAAGCATAACTAATTTCGTTGAACAGTGAAGACCTCATCATTACGAAACCTGACTGAGAGACTTTGTGCAGGATTGCTGATATGACAAACAAAATTTAAAAATACATTGGTAGTATTCATATCTTTTACCTAAGTAAAAGTACTAATACCAAAACGTAAAAATACTCTGTTACAAGTAAAAGTCCTGCAATGAAAACGTTACTAAAGTAAAAGTATGCAGGATTATTAAGGAAAATGTTCTTAAAGTATTAAAAGTAAAAGTAATAATTGCAGAAAGAATGTGACTGTTATTATATTAGATCATTTTTTTATCATTACTCATGATTTTAATGTTGTAATTGTTGAGGGGAGCTAATTTTTACCTATTTTGTATCGGAGTGCAACTAATGATTATTGGATTAATTTGCTGATTATTTTTTTCTATTAGTCAATTTTCAAAATTCTGAAAATAATGTAAAATGCCGTCATAATTACCCAGAATGACACCTTCACAATGCTTGCTTTGTCTAACCAAAGTACAATGTTCAAAATTATTACAAGAAATTAAAAATCATTAGAAACGAAAAGCAGCAAATCTTCATGTTTGTGAAGTTGGAACCATGAAATGTTTTTACACAAAAGATTCATAAAAATTCACTTGACCTGGACCTCACTGTTTAAAGACTTGTCATGATTTGAGACTAGCCTAAAACTATAGCAAGCAATGAGGATCTCTATAGGAGCAGCTTCAATCAATGCAGTGATCAATGCAAGAAATCAGCCTCATCAACCATCTGAACTCCCAAAAAGGAAAACCACAAGACCCGGCACCTCACCCCTTCCAGCTTGGGTGATTCCAGAAATAGGAACTGCATGGATGGTTGTTTTCTAATGTACCTGAAGCACGAGTCACATTTACACATTTCTTGCAGTAAAATACAGTTTGTCACATTTTTGAAGCCGTACCCTTTAGGAAATCAGAGGTAAAGGTCACTCAAGTGGGAAATACATGTCTGCCTTTGAAACTGATGTGAGTCATCATAGTCACATCATTGATGAATGGATGTTGTTTTTTTATTAACATGCCTGATTAAGTGAGATCAATATCAAAGCTTTGACTTACAGGATTCCTGCCAAGCGCTGCTGGAGAACAATTTGAAAGAATGAACAAATTTGAAATATTTCTGCTGCCAGAACTCTCTCTGTCCCAGGAAGCCATGTTGATACTTCCATCTGCCCATCGGTCTGGCCTTTGCTTTTAATGAGTAAGTTGTCAGAAATTGTGTTCCATATGTGTGTTACAAACCCTCCACTTGAATTTTTGAGATTATACCAGCGACAGTTTGTGATGGTGACACCAGAAGTTTTATACACATTTTGGTGTGAAAGAGGTTAACCTGAAATTACACACCTCAAATTTGTGCTGTGAATCCAAACATTGCATAAGTCTTTAATTAGATTCTAGTGGCGATCTCAAAGCTACCTTGGTGAATATGTTGGGCCAAGTTTTGGGGGAAATGATGCACACGACATCTAGAATATTTCCATTTGATTGAATGGTGCAGCCATAGAAAACATGGAGTCTTGGATTTAAACATTTAAACAGTGTAAATAAAATACTAGATAGCTTTAATGAAGATATTACAAGCAAAGATCACTAAAAACTATCTCTGTTTCTTTAGTATGAGCATTTCATAAAAGATACGTGGGCTACATGAATTGAGCTATTCTCCAATGTGTCAGATGTCAGTTAAGTGTTGCGGGAGGGAAAACCCTCAGACTGGGCCAGAGACTTAATGGGGCGCTGCTCTCACAATCTGAATTCTTCCATGTAACTCAACCAATCTACTTGCAAAGGCCAATTGTATTCATGTGTCTAGTCTTATATTTCATCACGACTTTCCGAAGGCCTGAGTGCTAGTGCTAGCAACATAGCAAGCAAAAGCCTCATTGTCCCTCGGTTGGATGTTCAGTATTAATTCAGAATCATGGCCTTCACCTGAGCCTCTGACACAGCCTGCTAGCAACACTGTTGTGTTGGCCACAGTCTGAGAACAACAAGGCTGAGCAAGAAGACTGCAACATAAAGTTCAGTATAACCCGATCAATAAACATCTTAAATATTATCCTAGTATTTAGTAGTTATCAAGCTAGCCACATTGTATTAAAAACAGCTAAACTGTCTTCTTGCCTCAGTTTCACAACAAATGTTTTCCAGATAGACTTCCATAATACCAAGAACTGATGATGCAACGTTTGTTTATACTGTATTACTATCCTGTGACCTCTGCACTCCCCCCTATCTCTTCCCGGTGCTCTTCCTGTTTACCTGTGACCTTTCAACCTCACAGACACAGATAGCTTTTATGTGAAGATGTGTGTGAACATTATTGCTAAAAAAAAACAAACTGAGCATGCTCTCAGAGTGCTGTTTTATCTTCCAGTATTCACATACTGTAGACTAGAAGGTTTTTTATCCAAGTTGGGTTTAAATCAAGGGCATCTGGACTTGGTTGAAGATACTTGAGAACTGAAGAAGCCGCTTAGATGAGAGGTGGAACGTCTTTGTGTATCTTCTGTGATTTTGACCCACCTTGGATAACTGTGACATGGGTGACTGAGAATCTTCACAGACAAGGTTATCTATCCACCAACAGCTGCTTTCACAGGCCAGTCAGCCCTGCTTTGTTAAAATATTCTTGCTGAAAACACAATCCTCTGTCTTTATTGTTGGTCCAGAGATATTATGACTCCTCTTCAATACAGTGCGAGCGTCAGTGCAAGTGAAACATGATAAAAGGTTCTTCTCTTTGCATTTCACGGCAATCCTGCAGTTATTAAAGGTAGCTGGTTGTCAGCGGGTGACTGGGAACGCTGTGGCCTCAACCA
>NW_024041198.1:0-5667 GCF_014851395.1 Micropterus salmoides
CTTGGTCAATGTACTGACTGGAGAAATGAACCTAACATGCAAACTCTACATAGAAAGGCCCTACCCCTGTGGGGAATCAAACCTAGGACCTTCTTGTTGTGAGGCGACAGTGTTAACCACCGAGTTTGGAATTTAGACCGTCACCGTCTTAATTTTTTTTTAGAGCCAGAAATGGGGAGGGATAGGCATTATTACGCCTCAATCCTGATTAACAGGTCGCCATGGTAGTGGCAACCACCCCAAGTTCTCGTCAGTTTTTACAGAGGAGCAATAGAAAGCATCCTGACTGAAAACATCACTAACATGAGATGTGCCTGGCTCAGGACCGGAGGGCTCTGCAGCAAGTGATTAAAACTGCTCAGAAGATCATTGGTACCCATCTCCGGAGCATCAGTGATATCGGTGAGGTGAGGTGCCTACACAGAGCCCAAAGGATACTAAAGGACAGTACCCACCCAGCCACAGCCTGTTCACCCTGCTGCATTCTGGGAAGAGATATTGAAGTTTCAGCTGCCGCACAACCAGACTGCAGAGCAGCTTTTTCCCCCAAGCTATCAGACTCTTAAACTCACATTCATCCTCAGCACTGCTCCGGTGTTGAGTTTATTTCTGCCATTTTAATAATTGCTTATTGTCTGCTACATAGCAGAAGGGAGTTACAAACTCAATTTCACTCTACAACCTGCTGTTTTGTGACAAATAAATCGAACTTGTACCTTTTTAGATAAACTGGATGGAAAAAATTATTGCAGCAGATAAAAAAAAAAACGTCTTGCCCTGTGTTTTGTAAGATACTCAAAGCCATTGCTGGTTTGATTCAGTTATTGAAAAATCATTAAAACAAAAATCCAAGTCTAGTGTTAAACAATTTATGAAAAGTGGATGAAACATAAATGATTCCAAATCCAATTACAAAATGATAGAGAGCAAGGAGGAGCGTTGTTCCATAACAAGAAAAAGGTCATTTTAACTGGAAGAGAACCTGGTCACCGTCTTTCTTCTCCTTAAAGCATGAATGGTTTTTTGTTTGTTTGTTTTTTGTTTTTAAATGGATTAAAACTAAACAAGCCAGATTGTTGAAAAGCTACATTTTAAAAAGATAAACATGGCGAGTTTTAACACCATTTGTCATGCGTCTTTTTTTTTTTCTTGGACAGGCCACTTGTGAAAGTGACAAATTAAACGTTTTGGTTTAGCTGAATTTCATTCTCACTTCTCTTATTTCTTCTTTCTTTTCAAATCATAAAAAAAGTTGTCTAATATGTAGGCTACTAAGGGTATTTGTACCATATTTGGGGGCATTCATTATTTCTTCCAACAATGTCTGATTTGGTTTATTTTTCACGTCACTGAAAGGACGGATGCTATTCATTTGCCATGTTACATAAGGTCAAGATTATCTTTATTATGTTTCATTACAGACAGACTCACTGGCTCTTTGTAGAAAATGTTGCATGTGGCATGAATGACACACATCATGACTTATGTGTCAGGTTATGGAACTTATATGTAAGGTATATATGTAGGTATGGTAAGCATGGTATCTTGTTTTGAACCAGTATCCAATAATAATAATCTTCACACATGTACTTGCCATGTGGGGTGAACAATAACCCAATTTGGACACTTAATGAATCTCTGTACGTCTAGGAAGGAGATTCCTAAGACAAAAGAAAAGACACCTGGCTCGTTTTAATTTCAAACGAGCCAGGCATCATCACCCATTTCTGAATGGCAACAGTATTTGGGATCTTGACAAATTTTTAGTCAAGAAAGTTTTGATGTCTGAACAATACCCCTGAATACTTGACTTGCAATCCTAGGTATGTTTCTACAATATTAAATATTGTACTAAATAAGCAACAATCAAAGTTTGTCAATAAAAAACAGATGTGGAAGTGGTTCTATTGACAACAAACCAACTATTTTGATTTTGATACAAATGTTACTAAATTGTGATTGGTGCATGAAAATTGAGATCATTCCCCCCCCAAGTGGATATAATGTCTGTACAGCCTGCGTGAGTAGCATGTGAACAGAGCACCAGCAGACGCTTCGGTCCTGCTTCTTTGTCTACACAGGATGCATTCAGGCACAGTATTGAGTGTTGTTCACACGCATTTTGGCAGGTCTCAGAACCCAATACACAATGACAGCAGTTACCCGTGTAGAATGGTAGGAAATAGACTTGGAGCATAAAAATACACTTGAGCATGAGACATACGCAGCCTGTGTAAACAGCTGTATTCATTGATTGTGGTGTGCGTGTTCTGTCAGACATGCGTGAGACAGACGACAGAAAAATGCAGCTGAAACCCCTCCTGTGTACACACGAATCGAGCCTTGCTCACTTCAAACGAGTGAGAAGGCACAGAGAAAAGAAAAGAAATACAGAAATGTGTCATCTGAAATAATCAAAAACTGTCCTAACTTCTAAAGGAAAAAAACTGCCATTAAAAAGTGTGTGGCGGGGGGGGGGGGGGGGGGGGGGGCACTCAGGTATTTATTGATTATTACAACATAAATTTGAATAAGTCATTTGGGGCCTTGCCATTCTTGCTGTTCTTAAGGCGTAGAGCTCTGTGGTTATTATGCAGGACACAGATGTTGTATAACCATGGTATAGTCATTGATCACATTCAACTGTGACCATTAACAGAGCAGGTGGCCACTCATCCTGCATATGCCAGTCCTGCTGTTTTGTTACCTTCCACCACAAACTCCATTTTTCAGTACGTATACATTAGTATTTATTAATTCTGTATTGGATAAGTGAGGGTATGTACTGCAAGTTGTCTTTATAATTGCCACTTTGAGCATTCTGGGATCATAGCCACGTACTTTATCACAATGAGAGTGCCCTGACTGGAAGGGAAAAAAATTGGCATTGCACCCATTTAGTACTTTGTTTTTATCATGACCTCCAGTAAACCTGCTTTACATTTTGATTCAATAAAGACATTCCTGCACTTTCATTCATGGCATTGACTGTATGAGCTTGGGTATTTAGTATGATACAAGAACATCTTTTTTTGTTAATCAGAAAAGCAGTTGGCATCTTAAGAATATATTAGTTTGAGTTTGGGTTTTGCATTGCTAACATTAATTAAACCTTTGTGTAATTATGCACACAATGACACACAGTTACACACTTTAATAATAGGGCATCCATTTCACACTGATGACTAATTAAATGGTAATTAAGCGCTATAGCAAACATAAGATACCTATACAGTGGGGAGAACAAGTATTTGATACACTGCTGATTTTGCAGGTTTTCCTACTTACAAAGCATGTAGAGGTCTGTAATTTTTATCATAGGTACACTTCAACTGTGAGAGACGGTATCTAAAATAAAAATCCAGAAAATCACATTGTATGATTTTTAAATAATTAATTGCATTTTATTGCATGACATAAGTATTTGATCACTACCAACCAGTAAGAATTCCGGCTCTCACAGACCTGTTAGTTCTTCTTTAAGAAGCCCTCCTGTTCTCAATATTAAATACTTGTTCTCCCCACTGTATATACCAATTTAGGTGAACTTCACAAAGCTAGCTAATGCTGATTCCTCCAAGTCTTAATCAAGGAGTTAGTGTATAAAACCTTAAAGGAGGCCTGTAACACCATCAAGTCTCTGAAGCAGGTGTGTTACCATATGCTGCATTAATTAAACCAAAATCTTTAATGACTTATAACACTGCGCGTTACTGAGCTGCATGGCAATATGCCCTCTATCCATTTCTCCAGCCCTGATGTTATTTATAGAACACATTACAGCCTAAATAGACGGGGAGAGCATGAGTGCCTGGTTTAAAGCAGAGAAGTGGAATTTCATGTTCAAGGATGCCCAGGGAGGGTATGAGATAGAGCAAATCCAATTGTTTTCAAATTATTCCCATGTAGAACAACATCAGAGGCAGGGCAAGAAAAACCAAATAGTCAGAGGGAGTATTTTTCTCCATCTTTATGAAGCAGCTGTGGCATAAAATTACCCCAGTTCAAGGTTAAGAGAATCACCATGCAATTCTTGTCATACTTCCTCTGAGTGCACACATGTAGTTCTGGATGTGTTTTTCAGGTCTGTTCACTCTGTAGGCAGTCAGAGTGTGTGTAAGAGCTGGTACATGCTGTGTACATAAAGACAGTCTACTGCTCCCTGTAAGGAGGACTTTCAGCACCACGGACAGCACCGCTGCAGAGAGGAAAGAAGTTCTGAACAACACACCAGCTCCCACTCTGTAATCATCTAGTTATTTTATTTCATTCTACATTAGGACAGGAAAATGACTGGCTGGAAATGTGCTGAATTGCTCACTAAATTAATAAGAAGCAAGTCATTCTTTTGTTGAAGGTTGAATTCCTGGCTTCCCGGTGGTTGAACAACACGCTATAACAGGACTGCAATTCATATGGTTCTGACAGTTGGTTTTCCATGTACTGCCTTCTTTACTGGAGCAAGAAAATCCAAATTTCATCAAAAGAGGAGGAAACCTGTGTGGAGTCTTTTGTAGGCTACTTTCAGTAGCTCTGCAAGCTAGGCTACTTCTAGCTTAAAAAATAATGAGTAAAAATAAGAAGGTAGCACTTTATAATAACTACACACTATAAAGCATTAGTAAATACGGAATTCATCATTTTTAAAGCATTGTTCATACATTAATACACATTAGTAAGACATTTATAAACATAGTTATACATGTTGTATTCTTTATTAATAAACTCATCTATAATGTGCTTAATAATTGTATTTCATACTTTATATATGATCGGTTCACTATTTATAAATTAAGTATTATTTTAATGACAAAACATTTATGTATGAGTTGTTAATGGTTCATAAGATCATTTGGAAAGTTTAAAAAAAAATTATGACATAGGTTAAGTGCCTGTTTTTGATACTTCGCGGGAAAGAATCTAAGTATAACGCCTAAATCTATCAGTGGCAAAGCCCAAAGGATGCAAATGATTACAAATGAGATGTCTCAGCTTTATTACGGCCTGGGTTAACACCTATAACTTCCGGTCAAGCTAGCAACAATATCCAACTAAGGTTAAAATCAAGGGCAACTGGACTTGGTTGAAGCTACTGGAAGACGTTTCGTCCCTCATCCAAAGGACTTCTTCAGTTCTGACTGACTGGCAGGGAAACTGAGCTTTAACCTCAGTGGGGTCGTTGGCCCGGGTCATCGATACCGCTGGTTCGTTAGTGTTCCTTGTTGCTGTGACGACAGTCGTTACAGTCGTTGAGACTACCGGTGGCCAAGACTGAACGACCATCGTTGGTATCTTCACTGAGGCCAATAGGTTACGTTTGTTGAGTTTCCTGGGAAGTGATGAAAGCAACAATAAATACACAACATCCGGTTACGCTTTCAAAATAAAACTAGTGACTAACATTTTGAAACAGAACGACTTACGTTCCATACGCAACCAAAGAAAAAAACTCAATATTGACTTTGTGTTTAACACAGAAAAAAAGTGAAAGTATGGTTTCTGGTCAACATGTCCTCCTTACCATAGACTGTAGCCCACATAAAAATATGGGCCTTAAAGCAGCGCTATTTTGACCCTTGGTGCATCCAGTAGTCTCTGCAGCGTGCACTCACTTTAGCGCCAGATCGCACCAGGGAAGAACAGAGAGAAGGCTAAGTTGGAAAAAAC
>NW_024041199.1:0-21670 GCF_014851395.1 Micropterus salmoides
AGCCTGATATATCAGTTTTATTGACCATTGGTTTGAGATGTCTCTTGTGATCGCTGCTGCCACCTCAATATAAGAAGATGAATGGCCTTTCACTTGTGATGCTGAACATTGAAAAGTATATTGGGTTTTTTAAATCTACAGCAATGTGTCACAACACACGGTGAGCCTTTTTCAGTGGAACTACTTTCTTCCAAAGAAATAGTACCATGGTTAAAGCAGTTTTGTTGATTAGCCAGAGTAACAACATGGAAAATGCTGCTGCTGAGAGATGTTACTGTTGATTTTTGTAATTGAATTTTTAATGCCGGGAACACCACCATCAAAATGTCCTTCACTTTCATTGCACTGGGCTGGAGGCAGGGAAGCAGGATAGATATATAGGATAGTGTAAAATGTTGTATAAATAAAACCAAAACCATGTGTGATTTAGGTGAACAAACCCTATACATTAAGTACAATTCTATTGTAGTATAAATGAAGTAATTCTTTTTTCACCTGTGTGGCTCTGTTATAAGAGCATTAATGCTCAAAATGGAAGTGGAATGTGTTCTTTTCAGTGACAGGTTTGCGTGCAGTGATGTATGCTTGTAGCATTTCATTGAAGAGAGCTCTAAGCATAATGACAGTAATAGGGCCTTTGATGGAAATAAAACTGCACTTTATTGGAAAAGTAATCTCCAACAGTATCTTTTCCTGGTTATTATGGATTCAAACAAGTCGAATCCCAAATTCTTCATCTCTCTCTGTTGTTTATGAGTAGACTGACAGTTAATGATTCCCTCAGATGTTCCTTAACTTTTCAGTGCCGACTTTGTCAGGCCAGGTGTTGTTTGTACCAACCTGTCCTAAAGGAAGACAAATGGCTCTGTTGGACTTTTTGTCCCTCTGAGTGAACATTTAGTTAAGCCTCATCTCTCTCTGTTAAGGTTTATGGTAGCCACATTTGTGGTCTTTGACAGAGTCAGAGATGAAGCCAAAGTCTTTGGACTGAAAAGTGAACTTGACTGAGTGACTGTTTTTGGATTTACTGGATTGTCTCCATCTTTCTCTTCTCCAGACAGAGGGCCCCTGATTGACTGCACAGCTGATTTTTTATAATTGTCAACACCTCTGTTCGAATAAAGAGGTCCCTGAGAAGAGTGAAAGGTCTTTGCAGAAGAGACTCTCTCAGAGGAAAACAGTTGTCATTTATATTTCTGGCACAATACTGGGAACTGGAAATAAACACCAACATGTGGGAGAATGTCCAGCAAGAAAATCTCAGAGGAAAAGGTTGTCATAGATAGAGATATTTAAAGGTCTCAACATTCCTTTTAAACTTTAGTGCTGCTCTGCGACTGAACATGATGTGCAGGAGATGTTCTACCCGGAGACATATAAAAGTAATGTAACATGGGTTATTGTGTTACCAAATAAAATTTTTTCTGATGGTGTTGGTACATTTTGCTAACTTTGATATGTATCAAAAATCTGAGCAAACCATTAAATATGTCCCTGTCACACATTCAAAGTGATTTCCTTGTTTCTTTGTTGCCGCTCCTTCCACTTTCTCTTGCTCATCAGTTTACATGTGTAGCTGTTAAATGAACAAAGTGCATAGTGGATTCATTTCACTGCTTTACCACTGTGTGACGAAATGTCATCCAAGACCAGAGCAACCAAGATGATCATATTAGGGTGATTCTCAGGGAGCTCATAGCCCCACCTCCTCAGCGGCAGGACAGAATGGTTTGACTGAGGGAAACATCTGATGTGAATCTAGCATCACCGCTGGAGGAAATCGGCCAGGTCTTCTGACATCATGGGACAACTAGTGCCTGCTGGCCTGGGATCAATGGCTTTGGGCTAGACAGACAAACAGTGACCCATGGACATAGCAAGCTGTCTATCTGTATGTGTGTGTGTGTGTGCTGTTGGGGGGCACTGAATAGGAATGATATAATACTTGTAAAATGTCAATGAACCACAGTTTCCGTGTTAACTTCAGCTTTTAGGGAAAAAGTAAGAGGAAGCTGCAATTTACTTGTCAAAATAAATTTGGGTACATGGCCGATATTTGCCTGTTTGGTTGGATTTTTGTGTGTTTTTGTGCATAAGAGTGTGCGTCTGTGTGCATGAATTTATGAATTCATTCATTGTGTACACCTGTGAGTGTTTGTGTGCATGCTAACTGTATTTCCTTAGCATCACATGTGAGTATGTGTTGTGTGTGTGAGAGAGAGCCTTGACATTAAAATTTAAAGACAGCAAGTTTTTTTTCTTCTGTGCACTAACCTTCACTGCTCCGTGTGTACACCAAAGGCGTGACCCGCTGATGGCCCGGCTGACTCAGCCAATCGGCATTCCTGGATAGGTGTAAGGGCTCCTGTCCACTAGCAACAAAGGAGATGGAAGGCAACAGAGCACAAAACAGGGGACAGCTTTGAATAAAAACATGTGTGGCTATGAGTGACTTACACCAGACATTAATCAATTGCAGTGAGGGGACGTCCTTGTTTGTTTACCCTCTGCTCTCTCCTAGTCACACACACACACACACACACACACACACACACACACACACACACACACACACACACACACTTCAAAACGAGTTTGCACATACACATGCACACACACGCATACCCCACGTGATGTGCACATGCATATAAACCCAGTAGTCTAATTGTCCACCTACCTCTCTCTCATTCTCTCTCTCTCTCTCTCACACACACACACACACACACACACACACACACACTTAATATGTATGTCTAACACCCTCCCTCCACTCCTGGCTGCACGCTCCACCCTCAGCCTTATAGAGGACAGGCTGGTTGACCCAGGAGGAGGGAATAGGAGGGGGGAGGAAGGGGGATGTGAGAGCAGACGGAGCTCGGATTCATTTCTGCTGGTGGTGCTGGAGGCACAGCACATTGCAAGAGCATATCGTGACGCACAAGGAGCCGGGACATGCACGGCTATCAAATGGATTACTCTGACATACACTTGTGAACTCCAACACAGTCAGCAGGCACACAAAG
Source organism: Micropterus salmoides (assembly GCF_014851395.1). Lineage (NCBI taxonomy): Eukaryota > Metazoa > Chordata > Actinopteri > Centrarchiformes > Centrarchidae > Micropterus > Micropterus salmoides. The sequence goes on from NW_024041199.1 coordinate 3,024, forward strand.
GACTTGCAGAACTTTGTTGTCACACAAGAAAAACTACCCGGTTTTGATGAAGACACACTGACGTTTTTGCTTGCGCTCTCCCTAATTCATCCAGGAGCTAGCTGATATTACACTGAGCACAGGGACCTGGATTGACAGCTGAAGATATGAATGTGATGATGAATTTCTGAAAGCTTCTTGTCAAAGAGCTGCACCACTGAAGTGGATCACAAGTAAGTGTCTTTTAATTTATTTACTCCGTGGAGCCTGTTTGATTTGATTTTCTAACATTGATAGTTATTTTTATACTGAAATTAGTACAAATACTTTTAATCATAATCCTTCACTTATTATTCTCTATTCACTAAGCACACTTTACAACCCTTTACAGGTATGTTGGAACATGTTCACTTTGTATGAATGGATTTCTTCACTGACTAATCTAGGTCATCTCTCTGTACATCTACAATATCCCAGGACCACACAAGATGCACACACGCAACTCAAGCTCTGTCTTCAGTATTTTACACTTGATTTTATTTTTGAAATTTTCTGTACAGGCTATTTGTACACAGAGTTATGTTGTCATCATCAGTATCATTAATCTTACTCTTTTGATTAGCATAACATTTATACTGTTAACGTAACAGTATAGGTCTTGTTTTTCTTGAAGAAAAATCTTTAAAAAGAAAGGATATTGAAAAAGAGGAAAACAAATCAAATGTGTTTACAATAACACTACACCTGTTTTGGAAATTGCACCTATGACTGAAGTGAATTAATGTATGGAAACAACAATATTTGGAAAATGTGCCGCATACTTTGTTGAAAAGAAGGCATGAAAAGAAGCTTACATGGCATTGATATATGATTTCTACATACAATTTTCCAGGTGTGGTCATCTGTTAAATCATTGAATATCACCTTCAATCGATTTGACAAAAAAATAGACACATGAAACATTCAGCTTTTGATGAAGCAATGATTTTTGACTTACAGTGTGTATTTGTCAGGCCTGTCAGCCCTGATTTCAACATATGTAATATATGTTAACATATACAGAATGGCACGAGTATGCTTGATTGTAAATATTTTATGGCAGAGCCTAATTGAAAAGTCATGTGGTTCCCATAAGTTTTTCCGTGGATTAAAAGCTCAAGGGAACTGTCAGGTTGTTAATGTGATCTGTTCTAGCGTGTAATGTTAATGCGCTGTAATGGTGACGGCTCTTAATGCTTTGTCCCTCAGTCACAGAGACCAGAGCTAAACGCACCAAGAGAAAAGGACACGCGTGAGAAAGCTTACCATGCACTGACAACAAGGTGAGAGGGGACAAAAGGCGTATGTACTCACCTTGGGGTGCTCTTCTTTTATGGGCATGCGCAAGTTTGTATGTCTGTTTATTTGTGCATATGTGTGACTTGCCCTTATTTTAAAAGGCAAATTGAGACGATAAAAAGGAGACTCTGAAAAGGTCACTTATTTAGTGCTCAAAAGGTTTGTATAACTAACTACTTAAAAATATAAATGGAAATTAACAGTTTCTTTTCACAGTGAAGCAACGATCACAGCAAAATTATAATTAAATCTAAACAAAAGCCTATATCTCTACCGTCACAGCAGTTTGTCTTGTCAAGTCAACTCAGTTCAATTCAGTTTTATTTATATAGCACCCAATCATAACAGCAGTTATCGCAGGGCATTTTTCATAAAGAGCAGGTATAGACTGTACTCTTTGTGATATTATGTACAGAGACCCAACAATTCCCACCATGAGCAAGCACTTAGCGATAGTGGCAAGGAAAAACTCCCTTTTAACAGTCACTTTCCACTTTTGTTAAAGCATTTAAACTATTAAGGAAATCTCACTAGCTTGTAAGTTGAATCTCCAAATCACTCTTGGCAAAATATTTTTTATGATTGAGAGCATGAAGCTGTTTGTATCAACCAAAATACTTTATAAGGGTTTTCCATTAATCATACACTTCCTAATTTTTTTTCTTTGGCACGGTCTATAATATGCACAAAATGACTTCCTTGATTGTAGTCGCCATCAGGATAAATCATCATCATCATCATTACTGTTATTTTCATGGTCAATTTAGTCTGGTCCCTAACGGGGAATCATTTTATTGTGTTCATTTCATCATGTGGCACGGATCTGACCATATCAACTACAAACTTCCAGGCCTGTGTTAGCTGATGTGGTAACACTCAGGCCCATTTTCCACACTTCAGAGGGAATACTCACATGTGTGACATGAAAAGGGCCCTGTTTTCTTTAGGGCACATGCTTGTTGGTGGTGTGCTGGTTAATGATACATGACAAGAAAAACAGTCAGTGGTCTTATGAACAGGATTTATCAGCGGTGATAAGGGGACTTGGACCTTCTTCCACACAGTGATTTCTGTCCACTGGCCACTGTATTATGGAAATAAACTCATGATGACGTTTGCAAATACAAAACTCAAGGAGTGCTGCAGCACATACACAGATGAAATGTGGGCAAGTAATGACTGTATCAGTGTGCAATGAGTTGTGGTTCCACATTATTAACATTTAATGGGTTTGGCAAGACAGTAAAAGAACAAAGTGTTACTTTTGTTTCTCCGATGGGCTGCGGTCTGCGGTAAAGAATATAGATTGAGTGACACACAATCATAGAGAGGAATAAATAATGGATACAGAGCTGTGAATCAGATTTTTAATGAGTACAGCAGGTGCCTCCGCAAAGTGAGATGCATAAATATATCCACCTGTCACTGAACCATTCAGATGGTGAATCTATGCTGAATGTGAAAGTGCCAATGGGGATCTAATTTACACACATGTGGGGCTTAAAGAAAAAAAACATGGTCATATCTGCTTCATTATGCAGATGAAGTGCTGCACAGCCCCGCGAGTGGAACCACCTGACTCATCCAGATTGTTATTGTGAAAGAATCTATTGATTGGTATGTAAATAAAGTCTCTTGCAATACTCAGAAAAGCAGTATAAAATACCAAAGCTTAAGTATATCACATGGTGCGATCTAATACTGGATTCATATGTTTATTTTAAGTCATCTTAGGTGCAGATTGGGTCAGACCATTTTAATCCTGTTTCCTGCTGCTGAAGTCTATTAATGAGGATGATAATTATAATCAAACAAAATTAACAAGCATATCAGAAACAGCTTCCTCTGCCGGTTTGATCCTTAATGACAGGAGATGGTGGATTGGTTGGGACAGAAGGAGAGAGCTAGAGTGGGCGGATGAATGTGAAAAATTTGAGAAAATAACAGGACAGTTGAAGAAATAGAAAAGAAGAAGAAGAGCAGATTAGAGAGGGAAATTAGCAGCAGGTTGTTTGAATGTACACTAGACAGATAGGTCCTCATTAATCAGACTGTTCAAAGGGAACTAATCAAGGGCATGCACACACAGACAGGCGAGCAAGTGATGGATCGTTCATTATGTTTGGATTATTGCACGTAGTGCTTAAACACCATGTCTTTCTCCCCACTGCTGCCACCACTAGTTCACCTTGGCTGCTAAATTGGCTTGAAATCTGCCGACCAAGTTCATCCTCATTGTCAGTGTCTTTAAATGCAAGTAAGGCATTCTGTGCATGAAATAGGTAGAGAAATGTATTTCTCTGCCACACAAGATACGGCAAGACAGAACTAGAGACGGGCAATGGTTTGTAATCAAAACACAATAGAGAGTAAGCACAGGAGGTTCAGAGTGTGCCTCATGTTTTCTACTTTTATTACAATTTCAATTTCTTGTTTTGAAAAAAAAGTTTCTATTCCTTTTTGACCATGACTAAAACCTCAACTTGGAGGGCCATAGCAGCTGATTTTTTTGTTACTTACTAAATTTGAATGTACTTTGTCTGCTACTCCAGATATCCATTGTATTCCACTCATTTTGAATAAGTTATGTGAACCTTCAAAGTTTGCAAGGATTTTTGTCAAAGCTGCGTTATTGTGAGCTGCAGGCATCATATCAAACTGTCCTCAAACTGCATTACCAATATGCAAGCAACACTGACAAATATATATATATATATATATGTATTAATAGACTTGATGTATTAATAGACTTGATTTTCACTGTGGCAGATTATGCAATATACAGTCAAGTCAAGCCTGCATGTTAATGTTCATATCATACAGAAAATAATGAAAAACAATGACAGGTTTGGGCTGTAAAAAAAATTGCCCCCCCAAAAATCTTACACTGTATAATAGTAGAGCCTGTATTGGCAAATGATCCACAAAAATGAAATATATAATGAATAAGATACTGACATTTGGAAACATCCTGGTATTGTTCTTAATGTGTACAATTTGTGTTGTGTTGTTTAATATGAAGAGTATTAGTTCAAAATTGTTTCACAAACTCTCCAGCTGACGAACAAGTGAAGTCCATGAGTCCAATTCACAGGCAATCTTGAAATTATATGCTTACATGGAATCAGAGTTATGACCAAAGTATCCTTTAGGCTTGAATTATTTTGAATATTTGTTACATTATTGTCAAAATGGCCAAATGAGTAATTTTAACCAAATAACACCGTTGTGATTATTATTTCCTGCCAGAAATCTATTTCTTTAAAACATTTGGCACTCAACATGCTTTAGGATTGTTTAAGAGGACTATGACACAGACAGTGTCTAGTGATGATGTAGTTTGTCAAAGTAAATGACCAGGTAGCTATAATGTTTTCTTGCGCACTTTAATTACCATGTGCCTGTCGTCCCTGAGGCACTGTAGACTTGTGTGCAGGAAAGCGGTATAGGATGGAGAGGACATGAAAATATGTGCACACTAGTTTGCATCTGGAGAGTAAAGCAAGGGAGGCTCCATCATTAATCATAGTGAAGTAAAGGGAGGAAGCAACATACTGCATTAACTACTAAAAGCTGTGTCTACAGTCCATCCAGCACAGAGAGATGGAATAATTTGTGCTTAACATTAAGTCGATCAGACAGATAGGAATGCTGTGCTTGTGTTATTAAAGAGAGCAAAGCAGAATACATTTTCAGAGACAGGGGTATGTAACGGAATACATAAAATTACCTCCAGCACTTCTGCGGGCAATGTTTACCTTTTCTATGTTAAATTTAGGGAATTTCCTCTGAGGACAGAGATCATCAGTGCCAAACTTTTGAGCTATGCATGGGCCTCCTGTAGTGGAGCCATTGAGCAATTTGAAGACAATCCATCTTGATTTCTTGGATGCACAAGCCATGCAAATGAGACATGAGCATATTTGCAGAAAATACTTGTGTCCTTCAGGAGTTCAGGAAAACAAGGGCAAATCCAGAATTGATCAGAACAAGACTTAGAGATGAAGAAATCCTCTGTGAATCCGTTCAGAAGGAAATGCCTCACATGCGTTCCCATATACTATGATCAACACATAAGTCTTGACACCATTAAAGAAGGTTCTTCATACCAACTATTTATCCTTTTATTTCATTTTATTGAGTACTATTTGGGGAAATTATTTTGGTATTACTGTAATACTGTGTGGTTCCTTTGTCATTACACCTTTTCTTGAAAAAGCATACTTGAAAAAGGGATTTCACATCAGAAATTAGTCACATGGGCAAATATATTTTTTTTTTTTTTTTTTTTTTTTTTTTTTTTTTTTTTTTTTTTTTTTTTTTTTCAGGCAAGATCAGACGTTTCTGTTAGTACAGCTGGAGCGCTGGAGATGATCGACACCTTTGACCGGCCTGGTAACGCTTATGCTGCTGGTACCTATGCAGGTGCCGGGACATATGCAGATGCATTTGAAGATAAACCCATGAAGCGCCTTCCCAAAGCAGGGGCGTATGCTGGTGCAGGAGTGGGCCTTGCTCGTGCTGAATGGAGCGTTTTTGATGCTGAGGCCAAAGGGCCCAACGCCAGCGCAGGAGCCACAGCCTCTCTGACGTCAGGTGCCAAAGCCTTTGCCAAAGCAGAACTGGCCAGCGCCTCAGCCTCTGCTGGTCCGGTGAAAGCTACAGTTGGTCTGGCAGTAGATACTGGTGCTGGCATCAGTGCAGATGGTCTAGAGGTCAAAGTGCTGGGTACTGGCTTCACCCTGGACATGGTGATCTGGTGTTGAGATCTGAACACATTCCAGGAAGGAAGATGGCCGCGCCAGGTACAGCAGGGGTAGTTACAGCTCTCTTTATACATGTACTTCTCATGAGTCTTTCTGCCTTTTCCGACACCGGTCAATTACTGACAGATTCCTATGATTTGAGACCGTCATCCTCACACTTGTTAATAATAAAGCAAGCAAACAAGCACTTTGGATTTGGAAAACACGTCCTGGCTGCCACGTTCATTCATCCGCACCTCTTCGGCCGTCTCTCAACACATACCAAAACTACGCTTAAACCACAACAAACCCTCACATTTATCATCGCAATCTGCCTCCTGCTATCCGGGGACATCCACCAATGTCCAGGCCCGCTGAACTGCCCAACAGATGAAAACCATGTCAACACCACTGCTAACAACAGGAGCATCATCAACAACTTACAGGTATTCTCACCTTGTTCATTTCACACTGCACTACAACAATCTCATCTCCGTCCTTGTGTTCCTCCTGTGAGCGATGCGGTGTCACCGGAATCCAGGACAGACGAGGCGGTCAACAGGACGGAGCCATTGGAGCTCGGGAGCGGCGCGTCTACCTGGGACAGACCGCGCACGCCAGCCTCGCTGCAGCGACATCCCGGACCATCACATCACATCCGCGTAGTGGAAAGCAGGCCCCACCGCCGTCGACCCCAACCTGTATGCAGACCGTCCAGATTCGAAAAACTCGGAGACTCCATCAGCTCGTCTCCACCTGGACCTCACCCTCACCTGCTGCATCTCCGCGGCGCTCACCAAACGCGTCACTGGCAATTACGTCACCAGAACACGACAAACACAAGGACCAATAAAGGGCTGCGTCAGAACGGGCAACACCGGAGACATGGAAAACGTGGAGTAGATTTCCGCCTTCTTCGCACTCTTCCCAAATGTAAGATCATCTCAGAAATAAAAATAGACCTTTTCAATACCCAGTCACTGACAAACAAAACCGGTTTAATATCTGAACATATTCTTGAAAAACAAATAGACATGATGTGCCTCACTGAAACTTGGCACAAACAAAATTCATATCTCGCACTAAATGAAGCCTGCCCCCCAGGATACACATACCTGGAGAAGGCCAGAACCACCGGCCGGGGTGGAGGTCTTGCTGTCATCCATCGCAAAGACCTAATTGCCACCCCCCTTCCACAGCCAGAGCTGACCACATTTGAGTGTCTTCCATTCAAACTCAGATCACATAAAGAAGTAATAACAATACTCCTCATCTATCGCCCCCCAAAACCACACCCTGGATTCATCACTGAGCTGCAAGATCTACTCACATCTTTCTGTGCAATTACCCATAATACACTCATTATGGGAGATTTCAACCTTCATGTTGACTCCCCCACAAACCGCCCTGCTGCAGAGTTCCTTGAACTCCTGGACTGCTTACATCTCACACAACATGTCACAGTACCCACACACACAAAAGGCCACACTCTTGACTTAGTCATAACAGACACCGCCCCCATCACCAACATGAGAGTCTATGACTTGGGCGTGTCTGATCATAAGGTTATCTCCTGGAAGTGCCCCTAGCAAGTCCCTACCATAAAACAAAACGTCAAATCCGGTTCAGAAATTTAAAAGCAATAGACACCACCCTCTTCAACCAAGACATACAGCAAATTTCACTAGTCACACAGTTCGCACCAGTTAATGGCTCTGTTGACCATTATAATTCCAGCCTCTACAATATTCTGATTTACATGCACCAATCAAAACGAAAACAGTTACTTTTTCCAGGTCAGCCCCTTGGTACACAACAGAGCTCCGGAGGATGAAAACGGCTGGCCGTGCCCTGGAACGGAAATTCACCTCCAGTGGCCTACAAGTACATCAACAGGCCTACCGTGAACACCAAAAATCATACTGCAAAGCACTCACCACAGCCAGGTCTCAATATTTCTCTCAAAAAATCTCAGAGTGCTCTGGAAATTCAAAAAAGCTGTTTGCGTCAATAAACCTCTTCTCAAACCTCCCACATATGCACATTTTGACACCAGTACAGACCAGTGCAATAGGTTCATGGACTTTTTCACCAACAAGGTAGCTTCAATCCGATCCAACCTTTCTGCCACAGTTTCACCCTCCTCCAAAATTAGTCCCACAAACCCATTAAAGACATTTTCTCTCTTCTCAGGCATTTCTCAGACAGAGGTGGAGAGGATCATAAGGTGCATGAAATCCTCCACATGCTCACTGGACCCTCTCCCCACATCATTATTAAAATCCAATATTACAGCCATCAGTCCATTGATCACAGCAATCCTCAACCAGTCACTCAAATCCGGTCAGGTCCCTCCAGTTCTCAAAACTGCAGTTATCCGCCCCCATCTGAAAAAGCCGTCACTTGACCCCGACATCCTGGCTCATTACAGACCCATTTCAAACCTGCCGTTTTTGTCCAAAGTCCTGGAAAAAGTTGTTGCAGCCCAACTCCACAATCACCTTCACATCCATAACATATATGAAAAATTTCAGTCCGGTTTTCGAGCAGCACACAGCACGGAGACAGCCCTGGTCCGCGTCACAAATGACCTACTTATGACTGCAGACCAGGGCTTACCATCTCTCCTCCTCCTACTGGACCTGTCGGCCGCCTTTGACACTGTGGATCACAACATCCTGCTTCACCGTCTCCAGTTTATGGTAGGACTTTCTGGGACTACACTAGGCTGGTTCCAGTCTTATCTCACAGCCAGGACGGAGTATGTGGCTCTAGGACAGTCCCAATCATCACCCCACACAGTCAGCTGTGGAGTGCCACAAGGGTCCGTCCTTGGTCCAACCCTTTTTACCATCTACTTACTACCCCTCGGTCACATCATCCATAAACACAAAGTTTCATTCCATTGTTACGCAGATGATACACAACTATACATAAAAATGGACTCTACACTCCCCTCAGCTCTGCCATCTGCACTTCAGGTTTGCCTGGAGGAGATAAGGGCATGGATGGCTGACAACTTTCTTCAACTAAATAGCAGCAAAACCGAAGCCATCCTGATCGGTACTCCACATCAAACCCAGTCCTCCTCCCTCAGCAGTATATCCATTTTTGGTCATCACATTCCCCTGTCTACTTCTGTTACAAACCTTGGAGTCAGACTTGACTCAAATCTCACATTCGACACTCACATCCGTCACCTCTGTAAGGTCTCCTTCCTCCACCTCAAAAACATCGCCAAACTCCGCCCCTCCCTCTCACAACTAGATGCTGAGAAGTTGATCCATGCCTTTATCTCCTCCAGGCTGGACTACTGTAATGCCCTCCTCGTCGGGATCCCTGGCAGGAGACTGCAAAAGCTCCAGCATATTCAGAACTGCGCTGCCCGGGTCCTGACGAGGAGGCGCAAATATGACCTATCACTCCAGTCCTGAAATCCCTCCACTGGCTGCCCATTCAATACAGAATTCAATATAAAATCTGTCTCCTTACCCACCAGTGCATACATGGAACTGCCCCTGCCTACCTCAGTGAACTCCTCACCCCACTCACCACCTTAAGAAACCTCCGCTCCTCCACCTCTACCCACTGCCTGCACCAACCAAGGACTAAACTCTCCACCATGGGAGACAGGGCCTTCCAGGCAGTCGCCCCACGGCTCTGGAATGCCCTCCCAGAGCCCCTAAGGGCCCCACAAACTCTGGAGGTTTTTAAGAAGGGCCTAAAGACTTTTTATTTCAAAAGGCCTTTTAACAGTCATGGTTTTAAATTTTTGTTACGGTGTTTTATTGCGATTGTTATTTTCTGGTACTGTTTTTAACCCCTTGTTGTTGTAGCACTTTGAGATTTCCCTGAAATGTAAAGTGCATTATAAATAAATGTATTAAAAGTATTATATGCATAATGGGATTGTATGGAGGTATAAAGGACACAGCACCGCAAAGAATCCTCTCATCAATGATACTGTATTACAGAGAGGGGTACAAGGCTCCTCAGGTCCTGACAAAGAGAGGCCTGGATATTCCCTGATAAAAAAGGTCTTGTCTAAACCCCTAATTTAAAAAATTACTTGAAAAGGAAACATAATAAACAGATAATAAGAAAGTACTCAACTAGCTTTGATCCAAAAGACCTTTGGAGAGGGCCGATATTTGAGTAGAATTCCAAAGCAGAGTTAGAGGAAGGTAATTAAAGTTTGACTTGGTTTAGCCATTTATACAGCGTTGAGTTCACCTGATGGGACGCAGGTGATTCACTCAAACCAAAGACTCGTCGTTTGACTTAAGAGAATGGTTCCACTTGGATTCTCTTCCTTTGACTCATGTCCCTACCTTCGTGCTGGGTGGAGAGGTCCAGCTGGCCTGGCTTGTCATGCATTCATCTGAGCACATTCCTCTGGCAAAGCCAGCATGTAACGCTTGACAATATGTTCAGCTGTGTTATCTCACACACTCAGCAGCAGCGGCGTTGTTAGCCCTGGGCATTCGGGCTATAGCCCCGGATGTTTTTTGAAAAGCCCTGGCTCTCAGAAGGATTTTTAAAAAACAAACAACAAAAAGCCGAAAATTTTACTTTACTCGATTAACTAACATTACGTATGCTGAAATTAACTTGTGTGGATTTGTGGTGAGGTTAATCACCTGATAGGCAGAGGAGGCATTATACATGTTTCATTTCAAAATCTATGTTTTGTCCCCCCTCTTTCCTAATGTAAAGTTTTATTTCGCATTGCCTTTCTGGCTCAGGCGATTTCAGAGCTGGCTCATATAGGAGGCGGTTTACTAAGTGACCAGTCAATCACTCACACACTCCACATCAGTCGCGAACAAAATGTAGCCTGTAGAAATGTTGAGGGAGGGGAAAAAAGTTGCTGGAGGCCAGTGCAGCAAAGTGCCCCAATATTACATATTAATATTATTTCTTTTGTGCTGCTGTTACTTCTAGCTGAAGGCAGCAGTGATGATGTCTGCAGCAGGGGTGGGTACATCTAATGTACTTTTAATTTTGCTACATTTTCCATTCATACCTTTTATAACTTAACCAGTCTGTAATATGAATTTTGCTTCATTAACTGAAATGAGCTGTGATCCAGGCTGTGCGCGCAGTAAAGCGCTGGTCGGGCGCTTGTCACAGTCACAGAGCTGGGCAGATGCAAACATTTCGAAAATCAGGCAAATATCTTTTCAGTTTAAGGCTTTATTGTTCTACTAATACAACTGAAATCCAGTGAACGCACACCATGGCACTGCAGCCTGTGTCGCTCTTTCACAAGTCGTCAAGTGAAAAACTTTCACTTTCCATTAACGGCGCATTAAAAGCGTCTTTAGTCTCTGCATAGCAAATGAAGACTACACACTGTAAGATCTATGTCAGATGATCACTGCATTGACTGAGATATATTAAAAGTGTCCTGTGGACATTAGCCTGTTTCTTTTCTTCACACACTCTATCTATTTGTTTTATAGCAACTCCATAAACAGAATGTCACTCACATTTATTTTTTGCACAGCTTCCTCTGTATGTAGGTTTACCTGCTTCAACAACGAGCTGCTCTGGTGTTACTGCCACAATAATTCTTTGCATTGTCAAGTTGCCTAGTCTAGACAGTCCATTTTTACTCTGATAGCCTATCTTGACCTTTCCTCATGTGGACACATAGGGCTGTGATCCTGCACAACAAAACATGCAAGAATTAAATCCCCACACTACCATGGATAGTAGTGGTGTAATGGGTTGCAGAATCTGTGGTATGGATCCCTTCCACATGGTGCGGCACGCAGGTGGACCGCGGATTGATTTCAAAGTTTATGATGATTTATCCTGTTTGACCTCTGAAAATATCCTTTATTCTGGAAACGTCAGAGAACCCAGTTAGATTCTGAATGTGCAGAACTTTGAATATGAGCGGAAAACCTGCTGAAACACAGGAGCTATAAAGTCCCGGAGTTTATAACTGAATTAAAACTCACGCCTGCATGTGTGTTGATTCAGCAGTGATGATATTAAAAGTTGATCTACAGGAGAAACATATCTGAAAGCTGAGAGCTGCTCTGCATTATATTCTATTACAATTTTAGATTTTGAATTGTTTTATTACACCTTTATTAAACCAGAAAAACTATTTTTCCAAGAGTGTCCTGGCCAAGGCAGGTGGTAGAACAATTTAAGATGGGAATACATTTTGTTTAATTTTTTTTTTATTTACAAGGTCATAAAATATCAAAATGTTCTTAAATATTCACCACAATTCAGCAACAAGGACAATCAAACGAGTAATCAGTCATAACATCTGAAGGCAGAATTGCCAGCCTTCAAGTCATTTAAAAGCAACAGTGAAACAAAGATACAGCCCCCTGCGGGCTACCTGAATTTTGTGTGTCCCTTTACATAAATAATGTCCACAATAAATTGATGCAGAAAAGGCAGAAATTGGTGCAGAAAAACACCAGAATGCAGGAAATTAAGTGTTTAACACTCAAAAGACCCCCCGCTTCATACTGTCGGAGTTTTGTTGTTATATAATTTGATTTACACACGTCACATTACAATTTAGCAGACATGACACAGTTAACAGTGTTGTTGTGAGTTTTTGTTGTGCCGTATAAGTAGAGGATGTTTACTGTTGCTTTACTGCTTGGTGGAGGGTCATTATTATGTGAAGATATGAAGTTTTATGGGCTGGGCTAAGCCCCCAATGTTTCAAGATCCTAAAAACGCCCCTGCTCAGCAGTGAGTCCGGTATTACAAACAATTGGCCATTAGGTCTCAGTGGAGTAGTGAGAACAACACTTAATGTCTTCTTAGTCACACTTAATTGGACTACACTGTCACCGTAGTTTTCCTCCTATTTTTAGAAGTGGAATGTCCACCTAACCTAACCTAACCACTCCTTGCACATTAGTCAAATAATACTAAATGCTATCAGTCAACACACACTGTGACAAGTAACAGGACATAGCCCTCTTTAGAGATATATTGGCCACCCACTGTTTTCTTATCTTATCATCCCCTTTTCCCAAATCTCTTATTTGACCTTTTCTGGGCTGTTTTTGTTCTTTTCTTGACCTTTGTCCACACTGCCTTCATCACTCTTATTCCATCTTCCTTCATTTTTCATCCCAGACATTCTTCTACGTGCAGTTTATTTGACCAAGGCTGCCCCCTGCATCTCACGACTCTGTTTCTTAAATTGTCATCTCATTCCTGTCAACTTTCTGTTCTTTTGAGCCATTTATTTAAAGCAAAGGAAAATAAACATGAAATTTATTGAGATCAAGAGAGAGTGTGACTGGGGAAGAGAAAAAAAATGCCCGGGTGTATGAATAAAAGTTAGAGGGGGGAACAAAAACAGGGGGGAACAGGAATGTATGGGGGTAAGCATGGGATGAGAGCGATTATGAGAGCGGAGGTGAAGGAATAAGAGGGGTGGGAGAGAGGGGAAAGCTGTCAAATCAACCTTGAGAAATATGAAAAAGAAAATAAACCTTGCTGGACTTGCGTCAAACAGAACTGGAAGCTTTGAGAGCTGGACAAACAGACATGCTGAAGACTTATTAAAAAATTGGAGCCCCAAAACACACAACATTCACATGGCAGCACGATTGGTACAGTCTTTCATAACTTTAAGTCAAATTTAATAAATTACACAAAATAAATATTTTTGTGTATTGTGAAAATGAACAGCACCAAAAACAAAGAGCCCCTGTGATTAATCTCTGCATCAACATGTGTCTTAAATAAAAGACCCAAGTGTTTTGGTTTTTGATTCTCAGCGGTGCGATAAGGAAAAAGAGCAAAATTACTCAGCTGACAAATTTGAGGGCAATAAGAGGAAATTAAATAAAGAGGCCAGACATGATGCTAATATTGTCACAAAGAACAAGTAAATTGTTTGTTGATAAAAATGTGCTCTTGGTTAAAATCTGAGCATAGACAGTCTCATGATCTTGCACCAGTTTGGCTCCTGGTGACCATTTTGCGCAGAGCATCGTTTAAACAAACCAGAAACAACAACAGATTTTATTGGCTTTCCCGCAAACAGTTTGTTTGTCTTTCAGGAATGGAAAGCATCAGTGTGGAAACGGACTGGGATGGGTTAGCCCTCTCCTCTCTGGTCGCCACAGGAAGAAACAACTTCTCTTCCTCGTCCCTGTTTGTCTCTGAGCTGAACTCCCTCAATACTTCTCACAGTGGGGGATCCTTCTTTGGGATCTTCCCTGAGAATGGTTCCTTCACCACGCCTCACACCCTGCCCCAGCCCAGGATTAGGGACCTGGGCCTGGCCCGGGCAGAGATAGCAGTGCTCGGGGTGGTGCTGGCTCTTACCACCCTGGGGAATAGCTTTGTGCTGTGGGTGCTGCTGAGGAGGAGGAAGCACAATGCTCCGATGCACGTGTTCATGGTCAACCTGTGTGTAGCTGACCTGGTGGTGGCCTTCTTTCAGGTTAGTTCACAAGTTACTTGAGATCACTGCTGGAATGTTTAGTGTGAGAGTGGGCAGAATAACAGTCAAACTTTCACATACAACAGCAATGCAGCATTCATCACGTGAAAAATGTTGCCAAATTATTGTTAAATGGGACACTGTACATTGATCAACATTCAAACAAAATGTAAATGTACTCGAGTTAGCTACAGGCTACTTTTCATCGGCATTCCCTTTGCCTGATGTTGTTAGGGATCCTAAAATAATAAAACTAATACAATATACAATTGTTGATAATTACATTGTGTTAAAAGCATAAACAAGCCATTTCTCAACATTACCCTGAAATGAGTAATAGGATGGGATAATGTTGATCATGGTACTGAGTTCCATTGATGCTCATAAGTAAAGATGGCCTGGCTAAATGTATTATTTATTTTTAAACTTTTCTTCTTGCTGCATTATTCCAATTTGTTTTTATTCATGCATTAATTCAGGTAGCAGCAACTCGCCTTTTAGTGGGTAGTAAGTTGGTAATAACATGTGTTTAAGATGACATATAGTGCAAATTGCATAGATGGTTAGCTGAACTTGGTTGTGTAGCTGATTTTGTAACTTTGGTTTAGAGTATTAATGTGATTGATGGTATACTGTCTGGACTGCTTAGCTACAAAACTGGCATTGGATTCAGTGATAATAAATTCAACAGGTGTTTCAGCTACACTGTTTCAGTTACACTTTGTATGTGGCAAGGCTTGTCCATAGCAAAAATAGAAGACCTTTAAACATGGCTGGTGTTATTTATATTTTTCTCATTGTCAACACATCCAATGAGAAACCAAATCCAACAATGTGTTAGTCAGTCGTTCAATACTTTGTGACCTTCCCATCCTATCTGTAGAAAGCCCTTAAGTTCCTGGTAAATGTAAATCTTTCAACATTACTCACAAACATGTACTTTTATCATTTAACCGACTGTGATTTCCTGGGCACATTGCTCAAACAGGAGTAAAAATGATGTATTATTACTATTATTTTATTATTATGATTTTCTGTGGAGCAACTGCAGGAAAGTGTATGTGTGCCTAAGTCAAAATAAACTGCAACGCCCATATTCATGGTAATTAAGGAACATGTCATGCAGTGTGCAATGGCCTGGCTCTTTAATGTTGATGAAAATTTGGACAACAATGGTACAATAGAGAGATAAGCTATATATACTTGTTAGCCTGATCAATTCATTGATGGTTTTGGGCTTTATATTTCTTTGTTGACAATGAGAAAATATAGAATATCCCCGACTTGTCCTTTAGTGTTTCTCTTCTACATTTCTAAGGGCCAAACTAGAAAATATGCTCCAATCTGCTAGGAGCCACTGTTATATAAATACATTGACTGTTTTTTTTAATCTGTGTCCAGGTTCTTCCCCAACTAATATGGGATATCACAGAGAAGTTTCAGGGGCCTGACTTGCTCTGCCGGTCCATCAAGTACTTGCAGATTGTGGGCATGTTTGCTTCTTCTTACATGATAGTTGCCATGACAGTAGACCGGCACCATGCCATCTGCTGCCCATTGCAGGCCTACCGTGGTGGAGCAATGTCCCGCTGGAACACCCCTGTCATGGTGGCCTGGGGCTTGGCACTATTCCTCAGCATACCACAGGTAGGGGGGCGAACACACATGCAACACAACCTCACACAGACAAAAAACTGGCGAAATAGGAAATGAGACCTCAGCGGGTATTCACACCCTGATTTCTACAGTAGAATTCAGTAGGTTGGCCTATTTTTAGCCCAATGAGGTCACTGCGGTTCAGCAAACTGAAGAGGAAACTGACAGTCATGTCTATGGGTGTGCTAACCACCCTTCTTTTGTTCGGTCTGGTCAGGTGTTCATCTTCTCTCGCTCAGAAGTGGCTCCTGGAGAGTACGAATGCTGGGGTCACTTTGCTGAGCCGTGGGGGCTGAAGGCCTACGTCACCTGGATGACTGTGGCTGTCTTCCTCCTGCCTGCCCTCATTATTACCATCTGTCAGGTAATACTGGTTGTACTGGCTGGAGTCGCAATCTCTACACCATCCACAAAGACCATTGACTAGGATTACCTGCTGTGGGCAACATTATCCAATACTGAAGCGTATGGCATGAATGAAATTGTGTTTTGTTTTCATGGAGGGCGCATTTGGCATGCATTGTTCAGTACTCTTTGGAGGACTGTGGTTGGTATTATGTAGCATCCCATAGTGGATAGGCATGCTGGGCTGTCTCCCATCAGCCCTACTGCTCTATTTAGGGAAAGATATTTCCAGGGTCCAGTTTTTCCCCTAATTAACACAGCACTTGGAGGACCACTGCTGTAGCGTCTGCACAGAAAATCTGCCCACTCTGAGAACCTCCTGCCAGGAAGTGGAATGTACTAGATCTCAGCCAAACATAGAATCCCTGATCTTTTTTCATTATCGGATTTCAAATTGAGAGGCCTCTTTAGACACTTCTTCTAAGTATGATGTAGTTTCTGCAGAAGGAAGTTTGACTCAACTAAATATCAGTGTCTAAATTTGTGCTCTTATAAAACTATTTTTAAATCTTAAAAAAAGGCAGAGGAGCAATGGTTGGCGGGTTTTTTTGGTTTTTATGGTTTTGGTTTTATGGTTGGAGTTTAGGAATTGCATAAAAATGTCAGACATTTTGTTTCGTTTTAAATTTCCTGTCACAGTTCAAGCAGAAATGCAAACAAGATTGTCTGCAAAGAGCAAAGACAAGCATCTGCATCTTGTGTATGCCAGTCTGTAAAATTAGTCGTCTTTGGGTCTTTGAATGGTGGAGTGTGTTGTCACACTGCTACCCACAGAACACTGTGCTAATTCTTGAAAATATCCTTATTTTTCAGATAAGAATCTTCCGAGAGATTCACAATAACATTTACCTGAAGTCAGAGAGGATGGTGATGGCTGAGTTGAAGAAGAATGAAATCTTCTTCCGCTTCCAGCCTTTTAAGAAGGAGGAAGAGCGGGCCAGGGAGAGGGGAGGAGGGCGTCTGGAGAGGGGGCAGGGACGGGAGAGGACAGCTCTTAAAGGGTGTGAATAACAACCCTCACAATAACACCCATAACAACCAGTAGGCGAGTGTTACAACTATGTATCATCCGCTATTCACTACAACAGCTGCCGTGGTGAACATGTGACAACAACATCGCCAACACAACAGCAAACACTGAGCGGCTCAGATTGCCAGGAGTCCTACACGTCCTACGAGCTGGCCTCAGGCTCACCCCCCTGCTCCCTTGACTATGCCCCCCCTCACCCTCCAACCATTCCGCCTCCAAGCATCACTAAGGCCATGTCCAAGACAGTGAGAATGACCCTGGTCATCGTGCTGGTCTATACTATCTGCTGGTCACCTTTCTTCATCGTCCAGCTTTGGGCGGCCTGGGACCCCAACCCTCCAGACCATGGTCAGTCAGATACATGATTTATACTTATTCACGATTCACCTGCAATTCACCCTCAAAAAGCAACAACAACAGACACTGGTAATAATCATTGCCAGTGAATCACTTAAGTTGTTTTCTTCAGATGGATTGATCATCCTTAGCCCAGTTTATCCATTTTAATTGCCCTAAATCTGTTTTGCACAGGCAACCAAAAACAAAACAATCGGATCTGGTTTCTAACACCTACTTCTGATCAATACTGTTGTCCAGCTCATCAAGTCTGAACATGATATCACTCATTATTCCAAGATAACCTAACTGCAGCTCAGATGTGGTAACAGTTAGTGAAATACAAGGTCAAAAACAACATTTGTTTTGACCAACAATCAGAAACCCCTGGATGACATCTCTGGCCACTGTACATTTTGGCACACAACCTCATCTGTTGATGTCTTTACTGGCAGCCGTGATGGAGCAAGCAAGGCTAGTGTAGCCTTAAGTTGTGGCTGAGCGGGTGTCCTCTGATCTGAAGCTGACGACAAATATCAGAGGCCAGTAAATTACCTGTTTATATCCCCTGCTGATTTTGCAACACGCCAGATGTTGATATTTCATCAGCAATGATCCGTGCCAGCAGCTCGCACACATGCTCAAAATCACAAGCAGACGCACGCAGCAATGCATGTAAGCTTGCACACATACACACACGCATGCAAGCACACAT
>NW_024041200.1:0-40090 GCF_014851395.1 Micropterus salmoides
AAGGTAAGATTCAGTATCTGAAATGCCTTATGCTTACGTTATGCGTCAGCCTGATCAGTCACAGCTAAGAGGGCACACCAAACTGCGTTCAAAAATCTACACAAGTTTAAATTAACTGTTCATTTATTGGCAACCTATTTGAAGGCAGCATGATTTAAATATTCACAAGCAGCGTCTGCTCTCCTTAGCTGTGCGGCATACAGGCAGTACACAGAATACTTTCACTTTGCCTTCACAGGACTGTTGTTGTCTGCGTTAGAGCTAGCGCCCAGCAGGTAACGATAACACTGTTTGAGTTCTATAATGCTTAAAGTTTCTCTCGTTAGCTTGTTCTGATGCAGTGTAGTACTGTGCAGTACTGTGTAACTACTTTAAAAACCATCTCATTACTAAAGTGGTTATTGCCAGTTATTTAACTCTGAACAGCACATTTACGCCGATGGCTTAGAGCAGACTTAATTTACAAATAAGCTTTTGCATTTAACTGATCACACACATTTATTTATGTATTTCTTTGATTTTATAGTCCTGTCTGCTACCTGTTTACACTTTTAATACCTGTGTTTTGTGCATGCTGCTGTATTTATTCATTACTCTGCTTAAGTGCTGGTGTATGTAAACACAGCTTATGTCTGTAAGGTGCTATACAAATAAAGATTATATTATTATTATTTCAAATGTGTTGCCCATTGACCTATCCACTGTATTAATAAAGTGTAACATTAATTAATATATTCATTATTATTAATATATTAAACTTATTCTTGTAATTATTCCACGTTTTCTCCCCAATATTAGGCCTATATATAAATAATATTAATAACAGCGATGTTCCCTCTCAGTGTGACGCTCCATCTGCGCTCCATGGCTTCATCAGAGGTCAGCATGCAGGAAATGGGTGAGGTGGTCATCGTTACCATTCCAGAGTCTGTGGGCGAGGACCTTCCATCTGTGGTGGAGGACGATAAGGCAGTGCTGGTGACCGCAGAGCTGACTCCTCAGCCGGGGTAACGTGTGCACACAGCCTGCGGGTCAGCTGCAGAGACACACTGAACTGAAACTGAGTGTTTGAGCTCAGTTTGCTAAATTGAAACTTAAACACTGTGCGGTTCTTCATGTGGTTTTGCAGGGAGGACGTCCTCACAATGGTGCCAGAGGAAGCAGAAGCTGGAGCCAGCAGAGCAGATTCACTGTCAAAGGAAGAGACTGTCATTGGTAATGTGACCTGCAGGTTACATTTCATATCCAGAAAGAACTGTCCTATCTTTGTGTTAATCATTTTTATAATGTTGTAAATCGTCTTCAGTTTGTTCGCTCAGATAAAAGAACTGGATGCGTGTCTGAGGGAGCTTCTGTCTGTGTCTCTGCAGTGAAGTTAACTGAGGAGGTGGATGTGGAAGCTGACGTCTTCTATCCGATCACCTGTGGAGACGCCAAAGCCACGCTAGTGTGGAAGAAGTTTGTCTGCCCTGGGATCAACGTGAAGTGCGTCCAGGTATGTTAGAAACAGCAGAGGCTGTGTGACAGCAGACGTCTGAACACATTATTTAAAGCCATGTAGAGGAAATGGATCAGCAGCGGCTGTTGACGGCTTTCTTTCCCCTCTGATCAGTTCAATGAGCAGCTGATCAGCCCGAAGGAGTTTGTGTGTTTAGCAGGGAAATCCACTCTGAAGGACTGGAAGAGAGCTATCCGCCTCAACGGCACCATGCTCAGGTCTGAGTCTCACTTGGTTTGATGTTACTGGATACCAAAAACATGTTTATTTTATTGCACGTTTGATGGAAATCAAACATCTTCAGTTCTTTTTATCTATTAGCTCTTGATCATTTTGCAGAAATATTGCAGGAGTTTGACAGAAGGCCTCAGGATGGCGCTGTTCCATCACACACGGCGGACAGTAAAGCCCGGTACATCCTGACGTTGTGTCTTCTTAAGTCTTTCATCTTATTTCATTTCACAGGAAGATCATGGACTCCGGTGAACTGGACTTCTACCAGCACATAAAGGTGTGCTCCAACACCTGCCGCAGCACTAAGATAGACCTGGTGGGAACCAAAGTGTCCATCGGCGGTGACCCGTCTGCCGAACTGCTTCCTGCCACCCCCTCATCTGCTGATCGTGAGTCCCACAGCCATCAACTGATCTCTGATTCAGACACAAAATGATTTAAAACGAACGAGTTGAACTAATGATGAGTAGGGCTGAACGATTTTGGAAAATAATCCAATTGCAATTTTTTTTTTACCAATATTACGATTGCGATTTAATATGTGATTCATTTTTAAGCTCTTTACCTCCTTATTATATATAATCTTAGATATTAGATAGATTATTACATAGATTAAACATACACTGTTCTTTCTTGTGGGTCAGGCCTATGTTATGATGAAATTAGGTGATGCAAGAATTGCATGAATTATTATTATGAGCAATGGTGTAAGTGGTGAAAGTATCAAATTATAATAATATGAGAAAGATAATTTGAGAGTCCTGTCTTGGCATTAAATAATATGATAGAATATCATCAGGTCAGACCACAAGAAAAACTAGGTTCACAACAGTGGATTATACATTAAGCGCTCAATACTAAACCCACAGTTCAACCACCAATTAATGAGTCGATCTCAAAAACCTCAAAAATACTCAGTTTGAGGTTCAATTGAAAAGTTGGCCAACGAAAATAAAACCAAGTGATGCCTCTCGTGTTTAATAGACAAGCTTGGTAATTCTCCGACAATGCTGGAGCAAAAAGAAAAAAACTCAACAGAAACTCAAAGACAGGCGAAGCTGGGACATCTGACACTAAAACATGTGAAATGATTTAACTTTGCGATCAAAGCTGTGTTTGAGAGATTTTACGACACCACTTGTAGTTTAACCACCTTCAGCATCATATTTAATAATAATAATAAAAAATTGATTTTATATAGCACTTTATCTTTCTTACTCTAATCACTTCAACAATGATCAGTGTGTGGAAACCGTGTGAGCTCGATGTAGAACAAAATAACATCATCAGCAACGCAGGAATGCAGGAGACTGAGACTTATGTCCATGAATCTGTTGCCCCAGTGCATGCTGGGAGGCTGCCCAGCACACCAACCCCATGAAAGTTTAATAAGCCAATCATATGAATGGTTGGCTTATTGGCATGGTTTCAACTTATTTTAACTAAGTGATAACTTCATCCAGGATTAAACTGTGTTCAAAGAACCCAGTTAGCTGGATTAGGGATGGTATCGTTTCACTTCGAGCGATTCTGGTTCTGTACTGTACTAGAGGGGCGTCTCTGGGGACTCATCTCTAAGGAAAATATCTATTGAATCATTTGTAGACATCATTGGTTTCCCTTCAGTATAAAAGGTGAACATCCGCTCACCTGTGTTTTGTACCTGAGACGTTGCTACTGTTAGCATTAGCTGTATCTGGGGCGTCATTGGTGCTGGGAGAGCGCGACACATTGAACACGGTGCGTTCCTTCAGATTCACACCATGTTGAAGTAAATGCTTCATCATGTTGGAGCTGCTTCCTCCCTCGCACCAAACCTCCTTACTGCAGCTGTTGCATTTTGCTGTGTCGTTCTCTTTTTTAGTGAAGCTAAGCCAAACTTTGGAGTGTTTGCTGCAGTTCAGTCAGGAGCTGAAATATGTAGAAAAATAGGAACTGAGAAGCAGAATCCAAACGCACGGGTCCTAACGAATCAATGGGTCTTGGAAACTTGGTACCGGTTCCTGATACCCAGCCCTCAGCTGGATGGGAACAAAGAGGATCATTCTAGCCTGATAACATTTTAGGCGGCTGTGTCCCCCTGGCTGCATGTCGAAGTGTCCCTGGGCAAGATACTGAACCCGAATTGCCCCCTGTTCTGTTTGAGCACTTAGGCTCAGTGAATGAATGTGAGTGAATGCAGATGTAGTGTAAACGCGTTTTGAGTGGTCGAAAAGACTAGAAAGGTGCTATACAAGTACGGAGCATTTACATTAGTCTGAATTAGTTAAACCACTTTTGAAGAACAGGGCTAGACGTGATCAGTGATGAGGACATGACGTGCATCGTGACCCAGACTGAGCACTGAAACAGCTCCGGTGTTGTTTTCTGTCTGTGTTGCAGTGAACGGAGCAGCGGTCTCGTTTCCAGAGGTGATGGAGGAAACGTCAGAGTGGGTCACAGCCATCGGAGGTGATCAGCACCCTGCACACACACTCAGTCAGCACCATGTAACTGTGTGAACCAATTGGGTGGAGTGTTGTAGTCTTTATTGTGTGTGTGTGTGTGTGTGTGTGTGTGTGTCCAGAGGACTCTGTGGCGTTCTGGCGTGGGGTGAAGGAGGCGGGCCTCCTGGAGGAGGTGGTGGAGGACTTCCAGATAGAGCTGCAGGAGGTGATGAAGGGGCTGCAGGAGAGGGCGTGTGACCCGCCACTACAGGTCAAAGGTCAGAACCATACACACACAGCCAGCTTCATCTGGTACCTGCAGCACCACACACTCTGCTTTTATACTAAACTTTCAAAGTGGCGGTTCCGTGGACTTGGGATCTCACAGAATCTCACGTGACCAGACGTGACAGAAACACAAAAAAAATACAAGAAGAGAATCAAATTGTGGATGAACTCAAGGCTGGATGAACAGAGGGAATCAGCAGTGTAAAAATTCACCTTACACCAAAACAGCAAGGGAAAAGTACAATACGCAAAATACAAGGTAACGGGCGGATCTGATACCTGCTGAGGTGATTACAGCCAGTGGCCTGCTTACTTTAGTTAAACAAATCCTAAATAACCCCAATAAACACTCAATGTAAACAGTGAAGTTACTAAAACAATACAACATCAGCGCTGCAGTAACACCTTTACAACCTAAAACATCCAGAGTGTGGAAGCATTTCTCTCAGCCGAAAAGGTTGTTAACTGCAGCGTCTGCAAAGCTGAGCTTTCCTGGAAACACCGGAGCATCTGAAGAGGAGGCGCGTAACGTTGTTGCTCTGTGGACGATGAAGGCTCGTCTCGGTAAGCTAGTTAGCGAGCTAGCTTCCCATTAAAGCCGTGTTACTTCACGTTATGAGCTGTAACGGTTTCTATACAGTTTTCTTTGGACAGATTTCTTTGGACAGTTTGATTGATTTTTAATGGCGCTGAGAGTAGCACATAATTATGATACACAACGGCCGCGTTCACATTCCAGATGTGCCCTCACTTTACAATCATAAACGATGCATCGCTCATGGCGACGTTCCCAGCTGGAGAATGTGTTGCTGCCGAGTGCGCAAGATTAGACAACACCGGACAATTTCATACTTTCTAAAGAAGAGAAAACAGTTCTTCTATCTATGCGTGAGGCGGTGGGTAATCTGCCCCAAACTCCCTTAAATCAGTCATAGTTTTATGAGTTGTTGAGTTAGGGGAAAATATATAAATGCTGGGAAACGCTGTCTACTATAAAATTGTTATAATAATTATTGACCCCCCCTGTAAATTCAGCAAATGTGATGCATGACGTTATTCCTTTCTTTGTATATGGTGTCAGTTTGTCCCGGTGTGTTGCAGTACTGGCGTGTAAACTGCTCCATCACTAAACAACAGATCCGCTGCTCAGATCAGGACTTGATTTCAGTTGAACTTTCTGTTGATGCAGCAGAAACATTCATTAAAAGATTCATTTTTGAAAGCAGTATTTATTTTATTGTCGTAACTTGTAATTAGCACATGCCTAAAACAACCTCAAGTTTAATTTAAAAGCTGATAGCTAAATGAGACGTATTGTGTAATTTTGCAATTCATAATCCGAATAGTCGATTATTCGTTTCAATAATCGATAGATTAATGCACTATGAAAATTGTTGTTAGTTGCAGCCCTACTGGAGGCTCGGCCGCATTTCGACGCATCAAATAAACATTGCAAACATTATCACCGTTTCCCACACACATTTATCCTTCAAAACCCCGATGTCCCAGCAGATCAAATGTTCATTCAAATAACTGAAATTGTGCGGATTCAAATAGATCTTCTCCTCAGTAGAAAAAAAAACAAAAAAAGATACCAGGTGAAGCCTGGCGAGACGCCGCAGTCAATAATATTCCACAGTTAACTTACGCAACCTGCCACAGTCTGTTTAGCCGATGGGATGATGCAGTAGTCCAGAAAAGTAAACATAAAACATAAAATCCACCAAAAAGTGTTATTTTCTTTGTAGAGTTCGTCTGGCAAGCCTGTAACACTGAACCCACTAAACTCCTACCGCTTCACCTGTTGCACTCCAGAGTTTCCCCCTCAACGTCACTTCCCACTCCCTATCCGGTGTCAAAACAATAATGAGAAGAAAAAAAACCAACACACAGAAAGCATGTTCACCATCACATTAAAAGCTGTACATGAAGGCAGAATAGCCGACTATTACAACCCCCCTCCATCCCAAAGCCAATGCAGCAGGGGGACACATCAGTAGTCTCATGCACGGCCGTAATGATCGCCAACCGGAACTCAGGCAGCCACCGATCCCAGTCCTGATGGTGTTCCCCTACAAAGGAGACGATTATGGTCTTCAGGGTTAGGTAATGATGCCAGTATTCCACTGCCCACACTACAGCCAAGCACTCCTTTTCTGTGGTGGAATACCTCAGATCAACACCATGGAGAGCTCTTGAAGCAAACACAATGGCTCTGTCTTCACCATTGATTGTCTGCATCAGGACAGCCCCCAAACGCACATCACTGGAGTCACAATGCACCTGAAAGCCAGCGTGGGGCTTTGGCTGAGCAAGCACTGGTGGGGACTGCAGTAACCCTTTAAGGTGTTCACTGGGTAGTAGGATTAAGAGAGTTTAGCTCTGAGGGTTTTCTGTATGTAGGTTAGAAATTATACTGTAGATTGCTACAAATATTATATTTGCTTAGTGTTTGGGCCCCTATGTACAAGGTGTCCCTTTTCACAAATCTGCATTTTTTTCTAATGATTTTACTTGTATTTTAATGTTTTGGTGAAAAAACTAAACTGGACTGAACTAATCTGAGCTTGGCATCCTGCGGCAATAAAGAATAAAGTAACACTAAAACTAATAAAAACTAAACTTAAACTAAGCATTTTCAAAAAATAAAAACTAAACTAAATTAGCAAACCCACGTTAAAAACTAAAACAAACAAAAAGTAAGTAAATAAATAAAAAATAGAAACTAATGAAAAAGCCAAACTATAATAACCTTGATTGAGAGTCAGATGTGCCTTGTGAAGTTTTTTAAAGACTGCCTCCAGGTCACACAGATGCTCCTCCGGAGTCCTGGAGAAGAAAATAATGTTATCTGCACTAACCAGCTCAGGCTGTGTGTTCAAAAGGGAAAAGGGGCATCACCTGTTTCCTCAGGTGGGGCTTCAGGACAATTTGGATTACGCACATGAAATCTAAGCCCAGCAGCAAAGGCACGCAAAGTTGATCATCACTGAGTACATGTATGCTGACGATGACATGGGCTTCGTGAAGGGAGAGGAGCAAGGTGGTCGTCCCTATAGCTTTTCTCTCTTGCCCATTTGCAATGATAAACTTTGGAATTTCACTCGCACTCAGTGTCTCGCCTTACCTTCTTTGCGTTGTTCTACAGGGTTTTACTCATTAGGGAGTAAGTGCACCCTGAATCAAGGACAGCATCTTCACTGCAGCCTCGGATGGCTATTGGCACCACCAGGAGATTTGGAACACCAAGAACGGTGGCCACATCCGCACTATGCCCCCGGCCTTGACCATGCTCAGGTTTTTTGCTGGGTCTTTTGGAAGAGCGGTCTGAAGAGTGTGACTGCTGTACACGAGACCAATAATCCTTAGAGTTACTCCAATCCTTCTCAATAAGCAACCCCACCTTGACCATCTGGTCCACAGTAGACACGATGCCCTGCAGCCCACTGGCCAACCTTGGGTTACATGCACGATCTGGTCTTCTGGCACATCTGGTCTCCACTACAGGCAGAGTGCTCGATGATCGTAGGCCAAATTAGTTAGTTAGTTATCTTGCCGCGGGAAGCTAACCACCAGCTTCGTGCAGGACCTTTTAGAACAGCATTGAGTGTGCCTATGAGGTCAGGGTGAGAAGGTTTTCACACTGCTCAATGAAATCAGTGAGATCAGTAGAACCCCTCTGCAGGTGTTGAGAAACTAGCTGGCCTCCAAGAGGAACAACTGTTGTTGCAAGTCTTTTCCAGTTCATTACCCCACTGCTCATCACTTCGCTTTAAGCAGGCCACCACAACCTGGTCAAATGTCTGCATCTTAGTGTCAATATACTCTTTAGCCTCCTTAGCCATTGTCTCAATAGCTGCTCTGAGACCCTCCTCCCGATTGAGTGTGCTGTCAATTGTGTCTTTGAGCCGATTTTCCAAAGTCTCCACCTTCAACTGAAGTTCCTTTATCTGTTCCACCATCGATACTGCCTCAGCATCCTCATCATCATCCCACGGTGGTTGTCGTTCTTCTTCAGGTGGATCTAGATACAAAAAGTCAACATGGAGGTTATTTCTGTGATGCCGCTTTGGTTGTGTCTAGTGGTGAGGTGACTGTGTGGGTCTGTTTCCTCAGGAAAGCTGGCATTTGGTTCCTAGTCTGAGAGAGGAGGCATTTTCTTCATGCGCATCACTTCCCACCATGGTCCCCTGCTGATTTGTGGCAGCCATTGTTGGTATGAACAGCAAAGCAAACAAGGGAGTGCATGTATGTAATGTAGCTTAGGGTGTGTACGGCTATAAAGGCAATGCATTAATGTACATGAGTGAATGTACATGTACTGTTGACTGTATGTAGGTCCATTGACTGTAACCTTAGTAACCTACTACATTTCTGACCCTGCCGACACATTTCATTCAACAGAAAAAAAGTAGTATCCTCAAAACCTCCTTTTTTACAGTACAAAAGGTGTCTATGAAGATTCTCAGTCATCCAGGTCATAGTTATCCAACGAAGGTTAAAGTCAAGGGCAACTGGACTTGGTTGAAGATACTGGAAGACATTTCGTCCCTCATCCAAAGGACTTCTTCAGTTCTGACTGACTGGCAGGGAAACTCAGCTATTTAACCTCAGTGGGGTCGTTTGCCAGGGTCATCGTCATCGTCATACCCAGGAAACTCAACAAACGTAACCTATTGGCCTCAGGTGAAGATACCAACGATGGTCGTTCAGTCTTGGCCACGGGTAGTCTTAACGACTGTAATGACTGTCGTCACAGCAACAAGGAACACTAACGAACCAGCGGTATCGATGACCCAGGATAACGACCCCACTGAGGTTAAATAGCTGAGTTTCCCTGCCAATCAGTCAGAACTGAAGAAGTCCTTTGGATGAGGGACGAAACGTCTTCCAGTATCTTCAACCAAGTCCAGTTGCCTTGACTTTAACCTTCGTTGGAGTACAAAAGGTGTTTGTGGTGAAAACCAAGGCTGTGTCAACTACTTAACATTATTTTACAGCAGGACAAGCAGGTGTACAACAACACCAAAATTAATTAATCCAGATCTCCGTACAGTCAACCTCTGTAATCACCTCAGCAGGTATCAGATCCGCCTGTTACCTTGGATTTTGCGTAATGTACTTTCCCGTTGCTGTTTTGGTGTAAGGTGAATTGTTACAGAAGGTTTATACATTTTATAGCGCAGATACACAACACACTGGAGACGCTTCCCGCTCAGCTCGCTCTCATTGGCTGCTGCAGGGTTCTGATCGGAGGCTCCCTGATTTCAAATTGTAAATATCAAACGAGTTTGAAATCGGGGAACCTCTGATCCAGTCTGCGACCTTCAGGTTGTGTCTGTAAACCCCTCTCACTACAGGATCATTTGGCTCGATAATCTGTTCTGACCAGCCTCTGCTCAAGATTGTTGGGAGGACGAATTGGACCTCGAAAAGTGTCAGATGGATGTGATTTGAGACATCGCTTGAGCACCCTCCATACAGCTCCCTCTGAGACACTAAAGGCTTTATGTTGTTTTAAAACATGTACAGTAGAACTGGAAACACCTGGATACCAGGGCTCTACGCTTTTTCCCAAGGAGCACATGTGCCCCTAAATCAAAATATTTAGGAGCACAGAGAAAAATGTTCAAGTAACATAGTTTAACAAACTATTTATTATATAAATATTTATATTACGTGTGTGCTCCTTCTTCTTGTGAAGGCGCACAGCCATGTGTGAAACCATTGGAGGACTATGGATTTGAAGACCCGTGTATCTGGACACTTGGCATTGGCCTTAATATTTTTTCGAAAGCTTTTTAAAATATTGAAACAGATGTTTTGAAAATTTTTGAAATTTAAAACACTCACACTCAAAAATCACTCATCACAAAAGACCTTACTGTGATTGGTGCTTGTGTAGTTTTTGAACCATGGATGGATTCAAGATATACCAGCAGCACCCACACAACCCACACCATACCTAATGTAAACAAGACTTCTGAACGGTATTACAGTAACTTTAGTAAAACAGAATAAGGGGAACGTGTTGCTCTAGGGGCTAGAAGGAACACACACTGGCATCCCGTGCAGTGGAAATCTGCATTTGCCCACTGCAACTTTCCACTTTCACTAATTTAATCTAATAGTATACTGTTAATATGTTAATATATTAATTATATAATTGTTCTATATGCATTGTCATTTTATATAGGCCTAAAAGTAGGCTATACTATATAGCCCACCACAAATATAATATTAATTCCAGTTGGACCAAACAGCAGTTTCATGTTTCTGAGTAGTTTAAATCCTTGTGCAAGAAAAATGGCCTACATTGGTCTCTTAATTTGTTTATGCTACTATTTCATCAATAATCAGAACCATTCATGTAGCTGGAGTTCAACATTTGAAAGTTTACTGTAGCACGTCAAGCCTTTTTTATGTCCTGACCCATCCAGGCTGTGATTGGTCAGTTGACGAAAAGTGACTTTAACAATCACATCGATTTTATGAAAAGATTATAGTAGGTTTTCGTTCGTTAAAACATATGGAAACGCACTTGACTGTATGAAATTTGAGACATGTCTGCTTTCCAGTGAACATTGCAGTTTCGCTTTTCAGATGCTGTTTTGCTGAACAACACAGTGCAGAACTTTGGGATGTTGGACCTGGTGAAGAAGGTTCTGGCGAGCCATAAGAGCCAGATGGACCGTTACAGAGAGCAGTACACGCGGAGCCTGGCCTGTCAGTAGGACGCTCTTCTATAGTCCTGTTGTTAGAACCTGTATCTGTAAGTGTTCTGTCTGTTGCTGACGCCTCGTCTCCTCCTGCAGCTCTGGAGCAGCAGTGTGACGAGCACAGGAAGCGAGCCAAGGAGCTGAAGAGCAAATCCCAGCACCTGAACAACGTCCTAATGACCCTTACCCCGGTCCCTGCACCCCCTGCACCCAAGCGTCCCCGGCTGACCCGTGCCGTCTCCGGTCCGGCCTCGGTCAACGCCACTCCAGCCCAGATCACTCTGCCTCTGAACCAGCTGACCAGCCTGCCGCTGGGCAAGGTGCTGACTGTCGCGGGGGGCCCAGCTGGCACCAACCTGGGGGGCTACACACTCCTGACCTCCTCGCTCTCTGGGTCGGAGTTGACGGGCGACGCCTCTAACCTGACTGTTCTATCCGCGGCAGCAGGTCAGGAGGGCACCGGCTCCTTCGTGAAGGTGGTCGGCCCTCAGTTCCAGCTGGTGACGCTGCCGGCCCCGCTGCAGAGCTTGGCCACCGCAGTGCAACAGCAGGTCAGCAGCATCAGTGTGGTGGACGCCACGGCAACCGATTCACAAGAGGACGACCAGGCGGACGGCGATGACGAAGGCCAGCCAGAGCAGGTCAAAGAGGAAGAGGGGGAGCAGTGAGGCAGCTGCTCCTGAACGGCCTTCACCTCATCATCCTGGACTCTGGACTGAGTGATGGCTCGTCCACTTTCTGACTTCAGACCGCGGCGTGTTCAACGCTTGAGCCTCCCTGTTACACGTCCTTCAATGCAGTTTGTCAGAGTGGCGTCTGATGTCCGCTGTAAATATGGATTTGTAAATAATATATTTGATACAGCTGTTTGTGTAGGGATGTGATCCATTTAAGCTGGAGACAGCAGCGTCGTTCAGTTTGGTAATAAATGTTCAGTTTTCCAGAACAGTGTCTTTACGTCCTGTTCAATATTAATATCATCCTGTCTTATCAGTGTGAAGTGGATGCAGAGGAACTGGGACTTTTTTACCTTTTCCCTTGTCTCTTTTCATCCCTCTAAAGGAGGAGAAAAAGAGAAAGCAGCTCGCCATCTTCAAGTCTTAATGACTTACCAGATTCTAAATTCATTAAGACAATAAAAAGGTTACCAATGTTTTGCCACCTCCAAACATTAACTTGGCATTTTCCCCTGAGAAGAGTGATATTGATCATCAAGCTTTTATTTATATAATTTATATTTCCCAGGAAGTTATCAGATGAATAAAGAGGGCAGTTTTACACTCTGCGTTGCATCTAGACTTAGATGTTAGGAGGTAATGTGATCGACAGTTTATACCATATGACTGCAGTTTCATGGGGTAGGTGTGTTGGGAGCCCTCCCAGCATGCACTGGGGCAACAGATTGTTGCTCCACCATTTTTTCACCCGTCACTGCAGCTGTCTGACTTTCAGTGATTATCAGAAATCAATCAGATACAGGCTTAATCACATAAACTCTTTTCATCAAAGTGAGTTCTGCAGTTTTAGTTTTTAAATTAGAGCTCTGTCCCTGCTGGTCTTTAACAGTCAGAATCTTTGAGTTTAGTTATATGGTTCAGTTTATTAAACCACGTTTTTAGTGTAGAGGCTTTTATTTTGTTGAATATTTCATCAGGTATAAGTGCAGGTACCTCTTCTTAATTAAAGTTACACAGACAGATCATCATGTTTCTCAGTAAGCTGCATGTTTCCATCTCAGAATGATCAATTCTTTGTGGTTCAGTCTAAATGTCTCTGCTGTCAATGCCCCTCTGCAGGTTTGGGTTTAAGGACATGTTGCTATGATGACAGTTCCAGATTACTTTTTAACCAGCTTCTAAGAACCAGAGGATCCAGAGATCAACTCCATAATGTGGATTCCTCAGTTACCTTCCCCTGCTGCCTCAGCTGATCAAACAGAAGATGATTTATGGATCTGCACCATGTGACCAAAACACCAGCTAAACCAGGATGTGCCGGACAGTCATGCAGGAGACGCACTGATCATTTCAGCTTTAATGTAGCTTCTTAATCAGAATACCAAAAGCTGCCAACAGAACACAGTTGTCTGTTTAATGAACATTTTTTGACCCAGTAGGAGAAACGTGCTTGGCCACAAGATGGCGCAACAGTCTCCCTGTTCAGGGGCTCCCTGCTGCTCCGACCTGGTCTGGCTTTTTGGTTCTCCTGCTCCCAGATGTGCGGATCTGTCGTCAGGCTGCCCGTTGGAGTGTTTGCATAATCATTTGATTGATCAGGCTGATGAACACCGACTGTGAAGGTCTTTGATAGACTGTCTGACAGAAATGATCAGTGATCAGTGTGAATTCTGGTTTTGCTTTACAGATAGATCAAACTTTAGGCAGCAACACCGTATGGTTGGTGGTTTGACAGTGAAGGTCAGGTAATGGGCAGGCTGTACATTTGCCAGTTCTGAGATTAATTTCAAAGATCAATAAGCTCAGGGTAAATTTGGCACAAACGCCCCCCACCCTACTGCTTTTCAGTATTTTGTTTCACCTTCATAGTTCCCCAAACAAGCCAACCTTAAATCATAGGATAGGCCTACAATTAGGATGTGAACCACATTTAGAGTAGAAATTTAAAATGTATTTAAAGTGCCGCTCAGTGTTTTTAACGTATGCCGATTTTTTTCTATCTTTTTACAGACACTCGTCACGTCCAGGTCTGTCAATAAGAAAATCGCCTTTTTTCTAAATGGAGTTTGGCACGGTGCAACGGAACGCACTGAGGCTGAATTCAGTCGCACAACTTCTTCTGAACTTGTTGGACAACAAAAAAAACGTGTTTTTATTCATAGTTTTATGAAACAAGCATCCTTTATTGAATGAAAGACGACGATGCCAAGAACACAGAGATGAGAGCAGTTATACAGAAGGCAACCGAGCAGGCTGGAAGCAAGGCAGGCAGGTATATGATGCTTGCTGGATAAATGGGGGTTATTTCACGTGAACCTGCACAAGTTCGTAGTAGTTTTTTCTCTCAGCAGATTTCCTCTATAGGCTCCAGTCGTCATAGGAGTAATACGGCTCCTCCGCTGAGCGCACTGACACTTTGAACTGGCGGCGCAGAAAGCCTCCGTACCGCTTGTCCCACTTCAGGTTGTTCAACTTTGGTCGGATTCTCCTCATGAAGCCTCCGTAGCGCTTCTGCAGCTCCTCGGGCTCCTCGCTCTCCTGCTCCACAGAGCTACTCCTCTTTGACTTGGGGCCGAATTTGCGTAAAAAGCCGCCGTAACGTTTAACCAAACTGTGGAGCATCTGATCCGCATCGCCTGCATCGTCTGCAACACCCCTTTCCTCCAGGCTCTTCCACAAGTCCTCGTATTTCTTTGGCATCCCTCCGGCCTTCAGAATGAAATTGTCGCGCCATGGAGAGGCGAAGATCTTGTTCTTGTCGATCCTCTTGATGAAGCCGCCATAGCGCTTGACCAGGTCGGCCTGCTGGCTCTCCTCCTCCGCTGCAGCCTCCTCCTGGCTGAAGTCCGCCAGCCCCGGAGCCCGTCCGCAGCTCTCCAGCTGCCCCTCACACTCCGGACCGCACCCCTGCAGGAGACGCACAGAAAGGCGTGAAACACCCGACATGCCTGCGCACACGCGTCAACACAGTGAGGCGCTACTAGAAGGCAGCCTCACACCTTTATTGTTTGTTGAGTACATTTTTAAGGGTTTAATGGTCCGTTTGAGCAAACAATCTGAACCCCAAGTTTCTCGTTAGATTTACAGAGTAGCTGTGAAGAGCTATCTTTCTAATCTTTACACAGTCCAAAGCTTTACTGCTTCTAAAGAAAGATTCACACCCAAGATGCCATGACTTTACGCCCCACAGATTCTGGGTGTTTACTCATTCAGTCGGACACATTTGGTGTCTTTAACAACTGGATTTAGGAAACAAAGGATAAAAATTAAATAAAAGTTCTGTTGGACAAATAAAATAATACTTTTTGAAGTTTCATGATTTCAGATGTCAATTCCAATGAGTGTAATTTTAACTTTTAAAAAATGCAATAAAAGCCCGATAAATCCTTCAACCAGCAAGAGTTCGTTTCCACTTGTCTCGGAAAACGTAAAGTCAGTCAGGTGAGGCTGTCTCTGGTCTTACCAGGTTGTTAAAGACGGCTTCGGAGCTGAGCATCTGCTGCACGCATTGCTGACACTGTGAAGAGCAATCTGCGTGGATGGAGGGCGGCAAGCTCAGCATCAGCACCAGGACATACCACTCCATTCTTCACCAGATCCCTGCCACACACACAAAGAAAACACACGCAGTGTCGGTGAGTCTGGATGAGATCAGACCCGCTTTCTTTGAGGACTCACAGACCCCAGACATTTATGGCATAACTTCACCTGCACTGATGAAAAGACTTGTTTCTTGGACACATCCTTAATTTAGTCAGTTTTAATAATAACTCATTAAACACCCCATGTTTCTGATCAATGGAGATCGCGCGCGGTGCGTAATCGCGCACTGGCGCCTTTGTTATTTAACACCAAGCAGAGAAAGAAGTTCAGACAGACAGTCACGTAGAAAGTGTTGAGTCAGTACCTCAGGAGTTGGACAGATACTTCCAGCCGTGTTAAGACTCGCAGAGGTGCATCTACCATCAAATGGAAACTCGCTGTCCGCCTTCCAACACTCGTGTTTCTGTCTTTTATCGCCGGAGACTCGGCTGTGTCACCGCAGCGCATCACAGCGGCTTCAGCTGAGGGACCAATGGGAGGGAGACAGACTGCGTAAATAATCTCACCGCCTCCCGGCTCCAGGAGTTTTTAACAACGCCCACACAGAGAAGGTAGCAGCAGCGCACTTCATCCCATCATCATCATCATCAGTCCGCCTCTGGGGAGACTGGATCAGACCCCAGGCTGTAAATCACACAGACACCAATGAACTAAGCGTTTATTCTCTGAAATACAGAGAGAACAAGACCTGTACTGAAATCTGAACACTGATATGAAAATACGTGATGTTTTATGCGTACACCTGGTAGGGGTGGGTATTTTAATTAAAATGCTCCTGCAGTAAAAAATATTTAAATTTATTTATATTTATTTAATTATATTAAATTATTATAAAAACAATTAAGTCCTTATATTAACATTTATGTTCACTGTATTATTGTATTTCATTGTATTGTTAAAGGGGCATTATGGAGTTTCCGGTGATTGAGATTGCAACCAGGCGTGCATAAGCACTTTCACACAGAAATACCACAATACAGGCAGGAACACCGGCCTTTCTCCAACAGGTTCAGGCCATAGGTTCAGGCTCTGTTACTTCAACGTTCCCGCCTCAGAGGCAGATCAACACCAGTACCTTTCATTCAGCGCAGCGAGCCGCATATCGGCACAATCCTCCTGAAAAAAGGCAGAGTGACAGCGGCTATAGACAGACAGGGAGAACAGACAGAGCTGGAAACTCAGGTAAACTCCCACTGCAACGTTACAGTAATAGTATTATCAGCTGCAGGCTGAACTAACGGTACATTTACTGCATTTAGCCGACGTGCTACATCGTTAGCTCGCCTTCTTTACTATCTGTCAGAGGTGGGACCAAGTCATCGTTTTACGATGTCCGAGTCAAGTCTCAAATCGAGTCCCAAGTCCAGACCGATCATGACTGGCTTGTCCGAGTCAAGTCTCAAGCCAAGGACCAACAAGTCCAAGTCAAGTCCAAG
Source organism: Micropterus salmoides (assembly GCF_014851395.1). NCBI lineage: Eukaryota > Metazoa > Chordata > Actinopteri > Centrarchiformes > Centrarchidae > Micropterus > Micropterus salmoides. Next base: position 16,882 of record NW_024041200.1, read on the forward strand.
TCTTAAACTTTGAGTTTCGAGTCCTAAACTAGTCATAATGCGCTCTTCACCAAATGTAAAACCATTTCAAAAGTTAAAAATAAAAATGCATTGAATGAAGCATTAGCCTGTACAGAAAGAAGGCAGAGGTGCAGTTTCACACAACAAATGTTCTATAATTTCATGAATTAAATAAAATGTTCATGTAGGGCTGCTGATTATTTTGGTCAATATTAAGATCACAATTATTTAACAGGATTAGACCTACTCCTTAGGAAACATTAAACTATTGAACTTCTAAAATGTAAAACTTTATTTTTAAAAACTATTTTATATGCATTACTCCAAAATCTCATATAGCCCATGAAATAAGAAACGATAATCCAACATTATTAATTTTAAGCAGCGTCTAGTGTGCAAGAGGACGACAGCTGCACAGTTACCCCAAGTTGACAGCTGTGGGTGAGGGATGGGTCACTGAGGGGGCTCTGTGTGTGTGTGTGTGTGTGTGTGTGTGTGTGTGTGTGTGTGTGTGTGTGTGTGTGTGTGTGTGTGTACACGGAGGGGAGCAGAGCAGGTGACAGGTGAACTATTGGACTTGACGAAGTTACGTTACAGAACGCTGAAATAAAACCATGGTGTTTTGTCGGGAGATGCAGTGACAGAAACCAGCGGTGAGAAAACTATAAATCACTATGATGTTAGAAGCTGCAGACACCGTGGATATTTTACAAGCACCGATCAGGTAAAGCAACACTGAACAACCGTTGTGAAGTTAGTTTTAAGTTGGATATTCGACAGACATTCACCCAGGATCCGGTGACTGCTTCTTACTCAGTTCACCCAGTGTCGGCAGTATAAATGTGGTTAGCTCCCCTCCGACAGCTCGCTTTTAACCACCGGGGACCCCCGCTTAGGGACCATCAATAAATTACAATTGTTAAAATAGTGTTATTGGAAAATCATCATTTATTTCAATAGCTTCCATGTCATGTGATCCAAAGACATCAAACCCATGCTGAACTGTAGAGCTACACCTCTTTATTTTAGATTTGAGTTCATATTTAATTTAATATGAATATTTATTAATATTTTATGGAAGAAAACGCGCCTTTTTTCAATAGCTTCCATGTCATGTGACCTACCAACTCCAAACTAATGCCGAATTGTAGTACTACACTAGGCAAATCAGACACACCTCTTCATATTAGATTTGAGTACTTGTTTTATTTTATATTAATATTTATTATTATTATTTTTTTTCAATAGCTTCCATGTCATGTGATTCATGGACCAATTTTCTCCAATAAAATATTATTAAACATGGAAGCTATTGAAATAAATCATGATTTTCCAATAACACTATTTTAACACTTGTAATTTATTGATTTTCCCTAAGCTGACCCCCTGTGGTTAAAAGCGAGCTGTCGGAGGGGAGCTAACCACATTTATACTGCCGACACTGGGTGAACTGAGTAAGAAGCAGTCACCGGATCCTGGGTGAATGTCTGTCGAATATCCAGCTTAAAACTAACTTCACCGCGGTCACTGAACACACCTTTTAGACAAGGAGGAGCGGCTCAGCTGTAAAGGAGAGGTGTGCTGGATTTATAATACAAAACGAGTGTCGTTGTGAAACAGCACCCGGCGCTATTATCGTTTTATCTTAATGAACTTGTTTTTATAATTGGTGGAAGCAGCTTCATGCAACAGCTGCGGCATTCTCTCTACACTGTTTCGACCTGACCTTTCTTTTCTCCGTGAGGTGGAGGAATTTAGAAAGTTGTGTGGCACTGTGTCAGCTGAGCTGTTGCATGAATTATGCGTAAAATTCATCCAGCCAGAGGGTCCGATCACAAATGGTTCACAGCGTGCCGGTAGTAGGCCTACTACACAACCCATTGTAGGTACCGGAGAGGGGGTCGCTGGGTCGCTGGGGCGTACAAGGCCAGGGACAGGAGATAGCGGAGCAGCCGGCCGCGCTTCGGACAGTCGCGCTTCGGACCGTCGGTGATTGTTCCCTCTTGCTGGAGGAAGCCACACGCTCCAGTCTAATTGAGCACCGAGCTATGTTGATGCGCTGCGCAAGTTTATATCATAATTTATATTTGGGCATGGGGAGTCAAGTCAGCTCAAGTCAAAAGGCTCAAGTTCAAGTGAAGTCACGAGCTTTACTAATGCTCACTATGTTCTTACTCAACATCATCTGAACCCGTTTGGTCTGATGGGCTTCAGCACGTACACCTTTATTGTTGTTTTGGATCCTTACGTTATGGTGTTAGTGGACTGCATGTCGTTAGCTGCCGTGTTGTCCCTGTAGTATGAGAGGCTCGGGAGCGCGCACAGGGCTGAAAAGCAGAATAGTGGCTGATGCAAGCAACGGAGAAAACAGGCATGTGCTTCATTTTTAAGTGAGTTTTGAGCCCATTGGCAATAAGGCAATGGAAATTTGATTTATTAAAATCAAAAACAAACATATAACCCCTTTAAGTTTCATGCATTGCAATTTAGCTTGAAGGGCACACTATAAATAAAGTCTGGCTTGGATTGATTAGATTTTTATAGCCTTTAAGGAATATATTCACATGAAATCTGATGGAAGTAGTTCTGTGAAGAACCTGAGAGAGAAGTTTACACCCTGCCTACACACTAAAGTGGACGTGATTATCAGACTGTCTGTTTAAAAGCTGTCTGGTGCAGCCACCCCTGATGTGGGGCTGTTGGAGAGGAGGTTGGAAGCACTGCATATGAAGCATACTTAGGCCTTACTTAGCATAATGCTGGGGCCAAGGTAGAAGAACCGCCACTTGTGCCTCTGGGTTCCAACCAATTCTACCACCACCGCACACATAATGAATGTTCGAAAAACAAACTATAAAGCAGGATAGGCCGCCTTTCTTAAGACCTGCCTTGACAGCAATCTGTGCAAACGTCAAAGGCTTTTCAACTGCAAATCAAGTCATCGTGGTGGAAGTGTGACGTCCTCTGTCTACAGGGGGCTCACAGAGTCAATAAGACAATAAACTCTCAACCATACCTGGTGTGATCCTAACAACTGAGTGGCCCCATCGACAATATGGCAAGTCAAAGAAGACTGCGTCAAGACACTTCCCACAGGGATGTAGAGTGGAGCACAAACCAGGACTATCCAAGGAAATGAAAGAGCTCTATGAAGAAGACAATCAAGACCCTGGAGTCACAAAACCTCACATTAGATGAGTTGGAAGTCTGCGACTCCTCACTAAAAGCAGGAAAAGTGATTAGACTTGATTAAATCTCAGCTAAGCAGCTAAGACACTGATGTGTGGACTGGAAATGCCTTAACCGACCGGGACCTGCAGGGGCCGACTGGGGGAAAAATGGCCCAGGAATTTGTTTCCGGTCAGCCCACTCTCTGGACACAGCATTGGTCAGGGGCTCCGAGTCTTTAGAGGTTTTATTCCTGCATTCTTGAGAATTTTAATCCATCAGGCAGGTAGGCAGCAGTAGCAGAACAGTTTCATGTAGACAGCAGCTAAAGCAGGTTGAGAGTTAACAGCATTTATCATTTCAGTAGTTTTTGTTTCCTTAACCCAGAAACAGATCTGACTTGTGGTTAGCCTCTAAGCTAATCAAACCATAAACAGGAAGCCATCATATTAACGTCTCATTGATCCCTGTGGAGCTGCTAGTAACTGATGTAACGGTTGAAGCAGCAGAACCAAAAGCACTTTGCACCTGCCTCGAGCCTATTCTTTTTTTCCCCACCTTTATGTTCCGTGTTTTTTATCCATGATCTTTGAAGGTTAGGGGTTAGGTCCACTTTTTCTGTTTGATTATGTTCTGACGGAAGTTTGTGATTGATTGACATAGCCAGTCATATTAAAACAGCCCTGCCCGGGCCCCATCCCGTCTGGGCCAGTAACCACACAGTATGGGCTAGTCCATCAAGGCACAAAACAATCGATTTCAACTGTAGTTTTTTGTCTCTATTTTAATACTCTGTGGTTTATCGGCCCAATTGTCTAGCGGCTGACTGGGAAAACTCCCGGTACTGCCAATGACCAGTGCACCCTTGGTGATCGGGAACTGGGAGATGCAAGGTAACACTGCAGAAATGGGGTTACCTGGGGATCAAAGACGTGACGTTCAAATGTGGTACAGATCAACATACCATGGACCACTTACTATGCTGCCCACTGCTGAAACAGCTCTACACACCTGAGGACTTCACAGAATAAAAAACAACAGTGCAAAATACTGTGTTCAGATCAGGGTAGAGTTTGTGTAGACACGCTGAAAGGAAGAAGCTTCTTGCGATTCGAGAGGTAGCCGACGGTTCTCCTAAACTTGTTTTTGTCTTTTACCATTGACTTTCTTGTTGTTTGCTGTGTCTTGTTTGTAATGATGATGCAATGTGTCAAATGGAAAATGTAATAAAACACATACAGCCATACTTTGTCCTCAAGGTAAATACAAATGCAAGGTTTTCAGCCAGCAGAGACAATAATACAGAACGTACCCGCCTCTCTGCAGATCCAGACCTACTGTAAGTCACCGTTAGGTCCCTGTGGTCCGTAAATGCCTTCAGGTTGCTTTATGTTTGACAATACTTACAGTGGAAGGACCTGATGAAACGAGTCATACTGTACATGGTGCACAGTTTTCACTCTGGTATGATAACAAGCCTTTCACTGACATTTCATTCTGTTTGCACATATTATTTCAAGTTAATTCTTCACCTAAAGTTAAAAATGAATCTCTGTAACTACCATGACAACTGTGTTCAACATTTCATCACTTACTACACTGACGGTTTTCCTCTAGACCACAGAAGCTGCTGCCTGCAGGACTCAGGGGGCTGTCACCTCCTGCAATTAAAATTTATATCTTTCAACACACAGAACATGATGTTCACACACTAGTGGCAGGGCGTAAACACGAGGCTACAGTCTGCTCCACAGCTACTGGCCTGGTATTCTTGGTGGCCAGGAGAGGAATCCTGATGTTTTTGGTGATTGCCTTCCTCTAGCACCATCAACAGCACACATTTCCACACATATCAAAATATAATGGACAGGTTGTTATGAAATATCCCCAGAGGATGGACTCTCTCCATTTCCCTTCCTGTCCTTCTTTCTAGCTACACCCTCAAAATGTTATGTTTGTACATGTGTGAACAAGTACACATTTCCACATGTTGTGGATATTCATGGCCCCCGGGGGATGGACCGTAAACACAGATAATGGTAGGTCAGGTGAACCCTGGCAGAGTCCGGATCAGATAACCATTAATTTAATGTCTTAGTTGTGAAAATATTCTGCCTCTCTGATGCCCGACGGCCTGGTGGGAGGTTAAAAAGGCCTCCAAAAGGGAAGGGGTGTAGGGATTAACTCAAAAAGGAAGTATTCCTCTCCTGCCTGATGCCTTTCCTGTCCCGCCCGAACCTGCAGTGTCCTCATCGTCCCCGGAGTCAGTGTCCTTGTCACACTAATCGTGGTCATGGTTAGAAGCCAATACTGACAGTTTCCTCCTTTGTTAAATTCTAATCTTCTGTTGACCCATCGAGCCTCCCAGACCTCCTTCCTTGCTCTTAAAGAACACCACCTCACTTCCTCTTTGGCTCCTGACAGACAAAATTAATTATTCCTACGGCTACTGGAGGGATTTGTCTCATGATCATAAACAGATGTTGTTTTGACTACGTCTGTCATTACTTTTAGCCGGGACAGTCTACAAAAAGTGTCCTCCTTCAAAAAGCTGCTGTTGTCAAAAAACTTGGTAGCGAGTTTTAGTGTCTTCTGATGACTTTTCAGAAGCTTTAATAGATGTTTTATCCTGTGCTGTGAGGAACATGGTGGAGCTCTGTTCTGTCAGAGTTTGACACTCTTTGTTTTGATGACGCCATTTAGACACAGTTGTGTGCGATGTGACTGATCACTTTCTGGACAAATAATGGATGCAGGTTGGGGAGTCTGAGCCGGACTTTCTGCACAGTATTGCCTTTTGCAGACACTGAACACGCATTGCAGCGTTCTCCACAAGATAAAATCTGAAACCACAAAGTAACTCTAGTGGAGCTCACAGTGAACAGCATAATAATTGCTGTGGTTACCATGGCATACTTTTTCACCTGCATCTGTCCATTCTTTCTGTCTTTTTTTTTGTTGAGGGCAGAGTTCTACTCTGGATTTTCTTTCTTTTCTCTTTTTTTAAAACCTTGGTTATTATTATTATTTTGTTGGATTGGTCAGAGCTAATAACAGCTTTTATAGCAGCATGTCATCCTGACACAGACGCTTCAGCTGAACAGACTGGACTTTATGCTGCGATGGGTTCCTTGTAAATGTCTGCCTATGAGGAATATTCGATCAAATATAAACTCACAGCTAATTTACTGAAATTTCAAATGATATTTTCCCCCACTAGTAGGCATTGCTGGATCAATATGAGCTGTGGGGCCCTGTTGACCCCATGTTTGTGATAACGTGGTTACACACAACTGTATTAGGAATGTGCACTATTTAAGACCCTGGTTTTGAAAGCATTTTTTTAAATATATGTTAAGGATGTGTTCAAACTAAAATGTGGGATAAAGTTTCCTTCAGCTCTATTCACATCTTTTTAGCCTCTTTCAGCTCATTGTTTTCGTTCAGTTTTGCAGTGTTTCAGGAAAACAAGCTGTAATAAGCTGCTGTACACGAGCCATATGTTTCCCTCAGGAGCTGATGGAGACCAAACACAGAGCTAACAGAGAGAGAATACTGGACTCACCTTCATAAGGTGACACAAACATGACTCCACATAAGGGATTGTCTTGCATGGGCCATGTGCTTGTCAGCTCACTGTCCACAAGAATAAATGTGTATGTACTTGCACAAGCCACCTCCTTGTTCATGTAGTTGCTGTTGCCAGTGAAGTAATTGTATTGACGGTAGGTTTAACAATAATGAGCTGACAGGAAATGAGGAGAAAGAGATGGAGAACGCTTTGTTACAAAGGTCTCCAGACTCGAACCACAGACGCTGCTGTTCATGGTCACTGCCTTTCTGAACACATGCTATGCTCCATAAATAAAATACAACAATAACCAAAGTGACAAATGCATTGCAGTGGATGCACCAAACGTTTGACGATTCTTCATCGTAAGGGAGCCATTGTTTTTGATACTAGACTCAAAGAAAACAGCTGGTTGGCTGGTTGCTGTTGCTGCTGACCTTGCAAGCTCTGTTTTTACTACATTCATATTTAAATATGATCAAGAAGCTCTGTTGTTGTTCATCTCATTGTGTCTCTCTCCAAGGGCTCGACCATCAAGTGTTTGAGCTTCACGTTATCTCATTGTCAGTCAGCGTTTGTTTCTGGAGTGGGCTTTCTCTTTGTTCATGTCTTGATCTGATGCTCAGTGTGGTGTTGGCTGAGATGCTGTGTGACGCTGGTGGCTGCTGCATTGATTTATCGGCTCCTGTGTACACACTACTGTCATTAACCTGTAATGATCGTATTCCCACCTTTGGGAAAGGGGATCTACCATATACCCTTAGAGAAATTACCCCAGATATCTGTCCGTGTCCAGATCTTAGACCAACCGTCACTCTCCAATGTACTGCACAAACTGAGTGACTCTGTTCTTATTCTAATGGGGGATTTGAACTGGGACTGGCTCACATCAGTATCAGACACTTTTAAGGGCTTATGTGACTCTCTGAATCTTACACAACTGATAAATGCTCCAACAAGACTAAATCCCCGTGCTCCTGGTATGTTGACGTTACTAGAGTTGATTTTAGGAAATACTTCCTGTAAATATAATTCTGTTGGGGTATTTTGTAATGATTTCAGTGATCACTGTGTAATTGCCTGTGTGAGAAATGCAAAACTGCCAAAAGTTAAACTTTGTTTTATTTACAAGAGGGTTTTTAGGCATTTTGATGTACAGACTTTCCTGCATGATGTGAACCATAGTGGGATTGTGCAAACCACATTGATTCCTGATATTGACCTTTGAGCATTTTAAAATGTTTTTTATATTTATTTGTGATAAACATGCCCCTATGAAGAAATTCAGGATTAGAGGAAGAGATAATCCATGGTTCTCTGAAAATTTGTTAATAGTTAATCAGACTGAGAAATCTTGCCTGGGCCAGCAAGACAGTCAGACATACTGCGGATTGGATTTCATTTAGAACTTTGAGAAATAAATGTACTGAAATGATCAGGAAATCAAAATCAGAATACTATTTGAAAAACATTACAGAGAACCTTAATAATCCTTCCAAATTCTGGAAATTCATAAAATCTACATCTCATGCTCAAATGCCCCCTCAGGACTCCCTGACCATTTAATCATCGACTCTGAGGAAGTAAAATCCAAAGCTAATATGGTTGAAATATTTAACAAGAAAACTGAAAAATATGGATCAAAAAAGTCAGCTGGACCTTACAATCTAGATCCAAACTTTTTAAAACTGGCTGTGGAATTTATTGCAGAGCCCGTTACCTATATTTTAAGACTGTGATTGGTTGGTTGTCCAAGAAGGAAAAAAGAGTGATTTTAAGTATAGGTTCTATTCTAAGCCTTCGCTTTGGAAATTACATGTGTAATATTTCCTATTTGACCGTTCTCACACACACATTATATATGTGTATATAGATCCTGTTTTTTATTTACCATGCTGTTAATTTCCCATAAGGTATTTGATTGGCTTAGAATGATAAAAATTGTTCCACGCTTTCCAATTACACTGATTGCTGGCATGTCTATTTAAGTGGTGGTTTGAATGTTGGTTTTAATCAAACATGGAATCAAAACCAAGAAGGGTGAGAAAGGCCAAAAGGACAGAGTTAGCCCAGTTAGTGAACACAAGGCCATTCTAAAAGGAAAATTCGGGGCCGGGTGTCACAGCACGGGGCAAGAAGCAGACGTGGGAGCGTATAGCACAAACTATTAACGGTTCATTCCCCCTGCTTATGCGCACCAGGGAAGCCTGCTATATTCATAAATGCAGTTTTTTGAGCCTGCGAGGTGGGAATGTCCAGTTGAAACGAAATGAACTACGACACAATAAGAGGTTCTGAAAGTGCTGTAATTGTTTGTGTGATCACTCTACTTACAGAAGGTTGTGATAGACCCAAATCATCACGGCTGCATTGTTGCATTTTCCCAGTTGCCAAATATTGTAATGTAGTGATTACTTTCATTTCTGGCACTATGGCATTCCTGTGCTATGTTGGAGATGTTAGCGTGTCTCTAATAAGATCAGTCACAAACATGATCCTTACATGATCTAATCTATAGCGTCTGATTAACTCACTGTCATCCAATGTCTGCAACACATTTCTTTTTGGTTTTGGTAAAGAGGTTGTGAATTGGTTTAGAAACTATCTCACTGATAAATCGTCTATGTTGAAAATCACAAGTCTAAACCCCTTGAGCTCTCCAGAGGTGCTTGATCTTGGCTCCCATTTTATTCACCATTTTTGTAAATTATACTGGAAAACATTTGCATCGAGCCAAGTTGCATCTCTATGCAGATGACACAGTTATATATACATGTTCTCCCACACTGGCCCAGGCTGTCATGGAGCTTCAGGTTGCGTTCTCTGCATTGCAGTTCTCATTGCACAAGTCCATGACATTCACTAGAGCTCGCTCTCAGGAGAACCTTAGCCTTTGCACACTAAATGGCACTGTTATTGAAAGGGTAACTTGCTACAAATATCTTGGTATTTGACTGGACGATAAATTAGCTTTTAATATACACATAGATAAGCTTTAAAAGAAACTCAGGCCTAACCTTGACCTTTATTTTCGAAACAAGTGTTTCTGTCGTTCAGCTCCAGGGAGAGGTTCATTAACTGCTTTGCTGATGGAAGTAAGTGCTGTCGAAATGTACATTATACTGAATTTATACAGACAGGTAAAGGTAGAGGACGTTTGCGTCAACAGGAGCAGATCAGAACAGGATAATGTTAGATCCCTCCCTCTGCAGGGAGGGATGTAACGAGCTGTAACAAGAGATGAAGATGAATTGAAAGTAAAAGAGAGTGGGATATCCCCGAGCTTTACACAGGCTTAGAGTTACTGAGAGAAAGTGACTGTCACTGTAAAGTCCTAAAGTCATGACTCACCGTATCATAATACGATGTGCAATGTTTGACCTTCAAACGATTGACTTCATTGTATCTTCACCGCTACTGTTAGCAACACGCCCACACCAGCACAGCCCCTCAAGCTTTGTAAAGGCAGCGTTGGTCTGAACACAGCCTGAAAGGCTGTCCTTGAGTGTGAATCAGGTTCAGAACAAAACATTTGTTAACTTTAGTTCTCTGGTGGTGAGCTCTATGAAGATGAGGATTCACAAGCGAAAGGGTCAATATTGTTAGCTTAGTCCAGTTCATCATGGGGGAGTTTCTTTTTTGTAAAGCTAAAGCTTCACTAATCAATATTTTACTATGAAAAACGGATCAGATGTGTGTAAGAACCCACAGAGAATTCTTCTGTTTTTATCCTCTTTTTTTTTCTTCCTTGCTTTATTGTTTTGGAATCAAACTTTATGACTGCGAGTGGTTCTGTTCAGCTTTTATTGTTTATAGAATCACATCCAGATTTTTCTTTAAAAATAATAAAAAAAGAAAGAATAATGCATCAACAATAAAATGATGCAAGTAAATTAAAAAAGGATTCATGCAGAATTAAAAAAGAGCATTTTGGGTTGTAAAATTCAAATTCAATGACATAAGAAGAAATGAGAAGCATTATTTAAAAGCAGTCAAGCTGTTGATGGGGTCGGTCTCTTTTGGCATATTGCTCTAAACTGTAATCCACTTTCCACTGGTGCACACTAGAGGATGTTCAGATCTTAATTGATGTTAAAAATGTGGGATCCCACAGACGTAACGACAGAATAAACCCATGTTTAATATTTTAATCTTAAATACGCACACACCAGACTGTACAGTCCAGACACAGGACCACACACTCGGCGTTTATACTAAGTACTGTACTATACTATATAGTATACTATAGTATACCAGACTTCCGGGTACTTGGGTTCTCACAGAATCTCGTGTGATCAAATGTGACTTCAGACCAAGCGGGAAGCTTCCGGTCTATTTATTTTATTTTTTATTTTTTATTTAGAGAAACAGGGACAACGTACAATAAACATTAACCTCAAAGGGGAAGATGCATTGTACCGGGTTTTAGCTCAAGAGCAAATTTTCACCCGTAGTCCCTGGGCAGGCTGATGTTAAGTTAAGATACATAAAAAACATACATGAATAATAAGATTTACAATGACAAAATAAAAATGTACAAAAGGAAATGTTCACACCTTTCATATACAGACCTTAGAGCACACACTTATATACACACATACATACATCTGGTCACATATGGGAACAAAATTGATTTAATAAAAGCCATTTCTTTGCCTGGCGTGTGAACGTGTAAGAACTTGTACTTTTAAACAACTCTGTAGGTAACATATTCCACTGACGAGCGGCCACACCAGAAAAAGCAGAGTTTCCAAATGCTGTCCTGCATTTAGGGATCCTGCATTCCCCTCGCACTGTAGATCTAGTGGCTCGAGAGCCCAAAGAGATAAATTGTTTTAGAGGAGGAGCAGCGTTGTCATAAAGGATCTTATACATCAAACACAGATTGGTATGAATTATCAAATTTTCAAAGCTGAGAAATTGGTATTTTACAAGAATATGACAGTGATGAAATCGTCTGCTTTTCTGATCGTGAATCTTTTAGAGAGGTTTTATATAATGACTCAAGTGGCTTGAGGGCAGTTTTAGTAGCCTGTGACCAACTTGTCATACAATATCGAAAATGAGGAACTATCATTGCATTCAGATAGACTCCTGAGGCCTTGATTGTAAGGGAATTTCGAATGTATCTGAATTGTGCCATATTAACTAACTTTTTTATATGTTTTTTAAAGCCTAAATTTGGTTCCAATATGACACCTAAATATTTTACCTGTTCTTGATTTGAAATGATTTGTCCTTCAATTAAAATATTAGGGTAGATTTGTATTTTAGAACGATTTCTGAAAAACATTGAAACAGTCTTATCTAAATTTAGAGTGAGGCATGAGTTTTTCAGCCACAAAGAAACTTTCTTAATCTCTTTGGTCAGTTTTTGAGCGACTTCTTCCTCAGTTTTACCATGTGCATATAGCACCGTATCATCAGCATACATGATGATTTTACTCTTACACACAGTTGGTAGATCATTTATGTAAGGGTAAAAAGCAGGGGGCCCAGAATGGAACCCTGTGGCGCTCCCATGCTACAGGATCTTAATGGTGATTTTTTGTTGTCAACCACAACGCATTGTTGTCTGTTATTAAGGTAAGATTGAATCCATGCTATTGTATTTGTGTCAAAAGAAAAAAATCAGATAGTTTGCTAATGAGAAGCTGATGATTAACTGTATCAAAGGCCTTTCTCAAGTCCAGAAAGACCGCCCCTACCACACCTCCACCATCAAGACTGGATTTAATATCTTCTATCAAGTAGCAGCACGCAGACTCTGTGGAGTATCTTTTCCTGAACCCAAACTGGCAAGGATGTAATGCATCAGTGTGGTCGAGATGCTCTACTAGTTGTTCTGCCACCACCTTCTCAAAGATCTTAGAGATGGCTGGCAGAATGCTAATAGGTCGATAGTTTGACACACAGAGCTTGTCTCCTGACTTGAAAATCGGCTTGACTACTGCTTTTTTTAACGCCAAAGGAAAATGTTTTTCCTTTATAGATTGATTCACAGCTATTGTTAATACAGGAGTTAGAATAGTTATATGTTCTTTTAAAAGTGATGTATCAAGTCCAAATATATCCTTTGCTTTACTATTTTTTAAATTTGATATTATTTTGGAAATTTTGTCTTCATCTATATTCTGCAACCTACAGTGAAACGCATTACCATCCCCATAATCATCTCCGCAGCAGTTCACTTCAGGAAAAGTCTCCGCGAATCTAATACAGAATCCAAGAAATAATCATTGTAATGTTTAGCCAGAATAGAGCCCTCATTTTGAACAATTCCATTGATTTTGAGTTTTAAATGCTCCTGATTTATTTTTTTCCTTCCCATTAATTTATCCATGCTTCTCCACAGATTCTTATAATTACCTTTTGCCTCTTTGATTAAATTTAGAAAAAAAATTGCTTTTGCTTTTCGAAGCAGCATGGTAACTTTATTTCTCAGAGATTTATAAATGTAATAATCAGTGGTTAATTTCGTTTTAAGAGAAACCTTGAGTGCTTTATCTCTCTGTTTCATTGTATCCCACAGGTATTCATTAAACCACGGGAGCCTCTTTTTATTTGATTTTCTATGTTTGAGCTGTGTATGTTTATCAATTTTATTCTTTATAGCAGTTATAATATTGTTGCATGTATGTACACAGCTTTCTTTATCAATTTTGGAGGCCCAATCAATTTCATTTAAATCATTTTAAAAATGTTCTTGATTTTTTTGAGGAATATGAGGAAATTTGCATTGTTTATTTGATTGTTCTTTGTTTATGTATCTTGATTTATTTAATTTCCTGGCTATTAGTACAAAATTATGATCGGATAGTCCAGTTATTAGGTTATATGTTTTAACTATCCTGTCTGGTTTATTGGTGAATATTAGGTCTATCAAAGTTTGAGACGTTTTTGTTATTCTAGTAGGTTTTTTAATCAATTGTGTCATTTGTATTGAGTTTGCAATGTCTTTTAATTGTTTTCTCTTGCCTTTATCAAGCCAATTTATGTTGAGGTCACCCATGAGCAATATTTCCTTTCGTTCATATGTTTTTAAAATTTTTGTTAAACCAGTACAAAGTACAATAAATGACATTTGAGGCGATAGTTTGATTGTAACACCAACACACTCTATAGTTTGATCTGGAATGTCTTTCTGATGACTGTCAATACTGTCTTTTACGTAAATCAAGACCCCGCCCCCTTTTCCCTTTCCTCTGTCCCGTCTGTATACTTTATATCCCGGAATCATAAATGCCGATACAGGAGTTGTAGCTGTAATCCAAGTCTCAGAAAGACACAGGTAATGTAGATTTGATCCCAACAGTAGATGTTCCAACTGTTCCGTTTTAGACATTACGCTACGTATGTTAATATGTCCTCCGAAGATTCCTTTCGGCTTCGTCAATGGGTTCCATAGGACCGACGCGTGGTTTACTGTCTGAAATAATTTCATCTGTCTTTGTTTTGAAACGGCTATAGTCTGCATAGCGTTTAATTTACCACTTTAATTTGCTGGCTTAAACGCATGTAGTGACAGACGGTTACCTTGTTGCAATGTGTTGATAAACGTGGATGCGCGTGGATGCGCACCGTTAGCAATAGCGTTACCTGATATCATCTGCGCCGTATTAAAAGCATGTAGCGTGTGGGTCAGAGCGGTCTCAGCCACCTGCAGTGGTTGTTGTAGATCCATCGGCCCTGGATTTACTTGAATATCCCCGCATAAAAGTAGAATGATGCAGAGAAAAGTTGTACGATCCCGGTAGACTGTTGTTTGAGCCATACTCCATGCTCTCGACTTGAGTTGCTTATTTGGAGCATTCGCACGCCCATCATCAAGAACTTTGGAGAAGATGACATACTGGCTCCATGAGTCGAGGGGTGCAACAGGCCTAAGTGTACCACTTGCTTGTGAGATTGATCGTTCACTGGCAGCAGTCCAACTCCCACACATTTGCATAGTGATGATCGTTGTCAAATAGAACGATATAATAAGCACATTTAACGCCTTAACTTTGATTGACTTTGATGGCCAAGATATCCAGGTTTTAGGGACAGATCTTACATCGAGTGGTTTTTCAGATGTCTTTAGAAAAAGCAGAGCATCAGCACCTGCCAAGCTGCTACCTGCTGCCGCCATCTTGAAAAACCTGATGGTGTTGATGATGCAGTGTCTACAAATGCGGAAGTCCCTGAAACCTGCATTCTATTGAAAATCCAACAGGGGGCGACTCTTCTGGTTGCAAAAAGAAGTTAGAAATAATGGGAAAATGACCCTACTTCTCAGCTGAATAATTACCCCAGTTAAACACTTTCCTGATGAGTTTATGGTCTCAGTCGCTAGTTTCAAGTCTTCTTCAACACAAAATGATGTTCATTTAGTAAATTATGGTCCCATTTATTTTAAAATAGACCATAAAGCAGAGAATGTTTCAGGGCGGGATTATCTATGATTGACAAGTCGTTACCATGGCGACCTGTCAATCAGGCTAGAACCGACTCGTACCCTCAGCACTGTTCAGCCCTGTTAAAATGACAGTTAACGTGAGTTACAGTTGCTCCGCACACGGCCGTTAGCTCCGCCGTATCGTGACTTCCGGGCACTTTCTGGTTGCAAAAACTCGACATGGTGGCCCCCTATTGGCCAAACTCGAGGCTTCAAAACGGCAGTCCACAAACCAGCGGGTGACGTCACAATGACTACCGTCACCATTTCTTATATACAGTCTATGCTTATATACAGTAACAAACATGGAGGCAGACTGTTGTCGTCAGCTGGTTGCACTGGGCTCATCATACTTTAGATTTTAGACCTGCATTCTATTCCGTAGACTCATCCACCGCAGCAAAGCCCTGAGAGCCGCTAAAGATGAACAGTCTTCAGATCAGCCGCTCGTGGTATGAGGCCGTTAGATGCTACATGATGCGCCTAAAGAAGAATTAAAGATGAGTTAACTGGATGGGAAGATCCACAGGAATCAAACCATTGACATTACCTGAACCCTGACTGTTGTAGTCCAGGGCCCGTATTACAGAAAGTTCCTATCTTAAGTCATAAGTTAAGATAGGAAGAGTCTAAGATAGGATTTTTCTCAATTTGGTATTACAGAAGCAAATCCTAACTAACTTTAGGAATCCTATCATATCTCAGGTTAAGAAATCCTAAATACTCAATCCAACATCGGTTATCAACTTTTTGTCTGTTACCTAGCAACCTATGCCACTTTTCTCATCTTGCCAAGCTAAACGGCTTTTAATCAAACATACACACAACTATCATTGAACTTACAGTCAGATGACTTAGAGGTGTTGGTAACCTCAGTTGAGAAATCCAAATTCATGTAACGCTTAAGAGAGAGTGGGCTAAAATAGCGGACATAGTCACTGCCGCATATTATGCATCCAGCGGAGCGCTGATGAAAATCAGTCCATTTACAGTGATATGAAGAGAAAGGCAACTGCTCACTCCTCACCCTCACTGACCCCGGCAGAAACCCGTAGGCTTTGCGGGAAAGTTAATAATGAAGGTAAAAAAAAAACAATAGGCTAATTAGCAAACACTACCTGGTGGAAAAGTAAAAGTAGGACAGCTCAACAGTTCTCCTAAAGTTAGAAGATTTTATTTAAGATTTTACAAAGTTAGGATGCTTCTGTAAAACTCTTTTCCTATCCTTAGTTAGGAAAGGAATATTGACTTGGAACTGTTAATCTGTGATGGCCTTTTATCTAAATCAGTTTCTAACCCTTATTACCATGGTTACCAAGCAGTTAGGATAGGATCTGCCGGTTAGGAGGTTTCTGTAATACGGCCCCAGGTCTACACATTTACATCAGCCACACCGTCCACCTGCATGTGAACCAGGCTCTTCAGATGCCGCCGAGCAGAGGAGGTTCTGAGAGCAGCAGCTGCAGCTTCCAGTCCAGCAAACCAAATAAGACCTAGATGTTTCCTAAAGGGACGAGGCTGTGTTGTTTCTGCTGTTTTCAACAAATGATTAATCCACTCCTTAGGCTTCACACATACACACTGGGGTCTGACCGATTCTAGTGTGCCGATATTTTTTTAATGACTGCCAACAGCTGATGTTTTACACATACTGAGATTCGTCTACAGGAGTTAGACAGAGCAGCCATAGTCATTATGACGGAAGTCAGGGTCAGCTAGTGTTTGTACCTGATCAGCACGACCACAGAGGATAGTGCAAGAAGGCAACCTGTCCTCACTCCCAAATAGTTTAACATTTATGAACGGAAAAAGTCGGTGTAAGATATTTAACAGAAAAGTCAAGAGTAAAGAGCTGGTTGGCCTGGATGGGTGGACCAGAAACACACCCAGGAGACTGGTGCTCATTACCTGTGTGAAACAAAAAGTCACCATCTTTTTTTAGTTATGTTACATAAGCAGTGTTACTTAGCTTGTGTAAGTTAACTTAACCAAGTACTTTGGTGTCGAAATGTAACCAAATAGTGATGTTTCACTCTGCTGCACAACATGAACCAGAAGTTTTATTTTGAAAGTCTAACCGGTCAAGGGCTCAATGTGAACCTTTTAGGAGCACAGTGAAAAATGTTCAAGTAACACAGAGTTTATTAACAAACAATCTACACATATACTGTGTGTCCTGCTTCTCCTTGTGTGCACCAGTGGAGGACTATGGAGGTGACTATGGGCCTTAAAATATTGTCAAAGCTTTTTAAAACAGTGAAATGGATTCTTTGAAATACTGTCACAGCTTTTAATCACTCATCACAGAAAACTCACATTACAGATTGTGGAGTGTGGGACTTGTAGTTTGTGATCCAGGGACAGATGCACAATACACCAATGGCATCCCCACAACCAATGCCACACTTTATGTGACTAGGATTACTGAACAGTAATTTCAGTAAAACAGAACAAGAGGAACATGTTGCTCGCAGGAGGAGGCAGCTAGAAGCAGAACATGTTAGCACAATGGCATCCTGACTCCAAATCTACATCTGTTCACTGCAGAGGCTGCAGAATGTATTTGTGCATAAAAGTGAGTGTATAAATGACTGTGTTAGTATAATATTATAACATTAAATAAAAAGTATAATGTTTATTTAAGTATACTGTTAGTACAATGTTAATTTTATTCATTATAATTTCATAATAGTATACTATATAGCCTACCACTAGTACTATTGTGGTGTCCAATATTTGTGCATTTGACTCATAACAGTTCAAAATAGCACTGTAGCAGCAGGACAGAGGGTCAGTGACCTCCTAAGGGGAGAGCAGTGATTGGTGGTTATGTAGGGACTGAACCCTTCTATAGAATTTGACCTCTAACCCCTTGTTTTGTTACCTCAGAATAGTACTGTACCCTTCTCTGGGTTTGACCTTTTATTTTGCAGACTTACACCCTTCTCTGGTACCTAACAGATACCTAAACATGTCCTATATAAGCTGTGTTTGATGTACAGAGAGACAGAGTGGCCATCGGGCTGGGTCACTCTCCAAGCTGCTGCAGAGCTTGTAATTGATGCTGAACTCCTTGATTTAATAAACTTTTATGATCAAGAACAGTGTCAAGCAGATTTCTTCTCAACACATCATCGCAGCATTATTGTTCGGACACCACACTATATTAATTCCAGTTCCAGCAGGAACAGTGCTCGTGAATCATATTTCTGGTTCACACACATCTATTTTTAGGGGCATATGTGAGTAAAATGGTCACTCTGTTGAGTCCTGCCAAGAGGTCATGACCAAGCGTCCATATGTGACTACTTATGAGTGAGAATGTGTTGGAGATGTGATTTAGTTTAACTGTGGTGATAACAGCAGATTCTCTCTCCTGGAAGACGTTCACAGTGTTGACCTCAGCAAGTGAGAAACAGAGAGTCTTCATTAAATCTGACCTGATTGTTCCCAAACCCTAACCACGTTTATTATTGCAATCCTGGCAGTGACCATAACCTTAAAGAAGTAGTCATTATAACCCAAAGTGTTTTATTTTGGAGGAGTTGTTGGTAAAGAAGCAACAAGAAATGAAAGCACAGGGAGAGAGCAGGGCCGTATTACAGAAACCTCCTAACCGGCAGATCCTATCCTAACTGCTTGGTAACCATGGTAATAAGGGTTAGGAACTGATTTAGGAAAAAGGCCATTAGAGATTAACAGTTCCTAAGTCAATATTCCTTTCCTAACTTAAGACAGGAAAAGTGTATAACAGAAGCATCCTAACTTTGTAAAATCTTGAATAAACTCTCCTAACTTTAGGAGAACTGTTGAGCTGTCCTAACTTTTACTTTTCCACCTTTCCAGGTAGTGTTTGCTGAGTCGTTTAATCCACATGGCTGCTCTTTGATTGCTTTTACAAAGTCAACAAAATGGCAACAGGAACTTAATTGATTCTACCGATGTTTTTGATGACGAAACCCTCGTTAGTAGGAAGGCTGTAGGCGATGTAACGCTGGATAACGTCTCATTATATAACATAATGTGAAGGCTTGATGTAACAAAACCTATCCAAATGCTAATCTTTGATAGAGGAGATCGTTAAATTCAAGCAATACATGAAAAACATGATGACGTTGGCCCGCAGCCTTTATTATTATTATTATTTTTTACTTTCATTAACTGTCCCGAGAAGAGTAAGGGTTTCTGCCGAGGTCAGTGAACGAGCACAGGAGGAGCCACCACCAGTTTTCCTCTGCTCTTTGGACACAACAGTTGCCTTTCTCTTCGTATCACTTGTAAATGGACTTATTTTCATTTTAACAGCGTCAACGCTATCTTAATACTTAAGATTAAGATTAATACTTAAGATTAAGATAGGAAGATAGGAACTTAAGATAGGAATTTTCTATACAGCCCCTGGAGAACAAAGTTCCCCAGCTGGACGTTTTGATTCATGGCTGGCATCTAACACCCCGAGCCCCGGAAGACCCGGCTTTTAAATGATTCAGAGGTCTACTGTCACCCCGTCACCAAACAGCTTGTTCCCGTTTGGAGAAACAGCAGCTTTTCAGTTCTTCACATCTCATTCATACTGATCCAAGAGAACTTGGACACATCGCTTCCCAGAGGAAAAATCTTTTTTTTTTTTTTAACTCTTGAGAAAACACTAAGATCTCAATAGTATATCTTTTTGAGATCACTCCAATCTGAATTGTTGCTCCTAAAACCCCTTAGGAGAAAGGGATGAGATGAAGAAGATTGAGATTTTGAGACTTGGGTAAGACAAATGGATACTGAATTGAGATTACAACGGAGATTGGAAGTCACAGATGAGATCTCCTCATTGTATCTTTTTGAGATCACTCCAATCTGAATTGTTGCTCCTAAAACCCCTTAGGAGAAAAGGATGAGATGAAGAGAGTTTCAGGTTTTGAGACTTAGGTAAGACAAATGGATACTGAATTGAGATTACAACAGGATACATGAAAGTAACAGATATCTCATCATTGTATCTTTTTGAGTTCATTAATGTCTTGCTTATTGCTCCTAAAAAGCATTGGGCTCTGGGGAGAGGCTTGTATTACATTACTGTTTATGCTTAGAGAACCATGCTGGAGGGCCCTGAGCTGGATTTGAACCCCACTCCTGCTGTTTAAAGGGCAACAACGCTGCTGCTACGCCATCCAGCTAAAATTAATAATGAAGGACTTATTGTCTTTAAATAGAGTACAATTTTCCTTTACTTAAAAGAGAGAAATACCATATCCACATTTAAAGTCCTCAAATTCTACTCAGTAAAAGGTATAAAAGTATTCCATAGTGAATGTACTTAAGTATCAAAAGTAAAAGTGCTTATTCTGTATGACAGATACTTGTTGTATCTCAGTTCTTGCGTGCATTCGGTCATTAATGAATTAATCTCTAAACATCATGTCAAAGTATTACTTATTAAGATACTGTAGAGATCTCATCTTTTGATCAGAGTAAAACAGAGATGAGTTTTTGCTCCTGAGACCAATATGAGTCAACTGAGACATATTTGAGAAGAATCATGAATCCCTGGAGTCATAGCTGAATTTTCTTTGAGCTCTTTCTCTGATCTCATGGTCCAATGTTCAAGAGACTTAAATTAGACTTATTTAAGATCAGTTAGAGATCTCTTGTCTTGATCAGAGTCAGACATAAATAAGATTTTTATGGTTGTTTCTCCTGAGATGAATTTGAGAAGTGAGAAAAGGCCTTTGGTCACACCTGGTATTAAAAGCAGCTCATTTGTGTCTAGGAGAAAAGAAGGAAACAACTATGAGATCTCGGATTTTGCTTTCCTATGGGTTATACCAAGTCCACAGGCAAAAACACAGGCAGCCAGGGCAGAAGCAGGCCGACAGGTTAGCCACAACAAAACACATTTGTGTTTAATAAATACAAAAATACATTGATTGGTCAGGAATAGCCTTACGGGAGAAGCTGGGGTGGCGGTGGGTAAAACTTCAAACTCCGCTTCACTTTTCATCTGTTTTTTTCCGGCTTTATTGCCAAACACATATTACAAACGAAATACAGTCAT
This sequence comes from Micropterus salmoides, assembly GCF_014851395.1. Classification (NCBI taxonomy): domain Eukaryota; kingdom Metazoa; phylum Chordata; class Actinopteri; order Centrarchiformes; family Centrarchidae; genus Micropterus; species Micropterus salmoides. The sequence goes on from NW_024041200.1 coordinate 38,107, forward strand.
TGATAAAGGAAGACAGGGTTTTGGATAAAGACCGTGGAGCTCAGAAGATCCACCCAGCCCAAACAACTGGACCAGGCACCACAGCGGGTGCTATGATCGCTCAGAGGGGAGGAAAAAGAGCCGGAATAGGAGCCATGTTGGTACAGCTTGGACAAAATGGGGTTGGCTAAGCATGGAAATCAGACTGCTGACCCCACTTTACAGAGACCTGCCCCTTCAACATCCGGCTCGCAGCTCTGTGAGATGTACAGTGGTGCTTTGAGCTAAAAGCTAACCCAGCATGCTAACAGGCTCACAATGACGTTTTTGTTTTGCTTTGACTAGTACCAGCCCTTCTACATTTCACTGTTTGACATACCGGGACTTTTTCTTGCGTACCCAGCACTTCTCACAAGCTGCTACTCATATTCTTGTCAGCCCTCTCCACCAGTAGAGACGAGAAGATCGGGTGCTCTTTTTATCCAAGCAAGTGTATACAGTTGTTCACAGCCTGGATGGAAAGGGACATTAAAAAGATTGACGTAGTGCTACAGCAAACTCTCAAAATGTTGAACTCGTCCTGCATGAATGGTTCTTCTAATTGACATGGAGTTTGGAGGCCTGTAACGCAGCAGGACATGGATGTTTAGTCTACAGTAGAAGAAAAGAATCAGAGAAAAAAGACTTCCTCTTTTTTTTTTTTTTGAAACGCGTTTAAGCTTTTTTCACCTACAAACAAACAAGTGGATGAAAACCCAAAGATGATGTAGTTGGCCTGCACCTAGGTAAAGAATGTAATTCCAGGGGAGAGTTATAGGAGGGCACCATCACCAGTGCTGGTTCCTGAATCTGTGTTTATTTCTGTGTGTGTTAACTTACAAACAGCTGATCCAGACTGGAACTGGACCTCATGTAATGAAGAACTGGTAGAGACAGACAGAAGAGACATCTTGTCTTAATATGAGAGTTCACTCACCTGGCCTCCTGACCTCACACAAACTGCTGCTGACGTATTGCGGTAAGCGTGTCGACTCATTTCCGTTTCCGGTGCTTGTGTGTTTTACCGTGTTGTTGCTCTCGCTAAATACAGTTACTTTGTTGATACAGGGCCAACTGTTCGCTAAACACTTATTCTTTACAGTAATTTTGCCTAAGCACTCACAGTTCTTTCTCTTTTAGTGACTGCTGTTCAATCTCATAGTTGTTCTAAAGTTTTGGTAACTGACGCTACAGTAATTTAGCTTAGCCGTAGCGACTTTAGCTTAGCAGCTAGCGATGGCTTCTCCTTCTCCCTCTCTCTCTCCTACTTTCTCCTGCTCGGTGTCAGATTTTAGTTACTCCTCTGCCTCCTTTAGCGTAATGGTACATGTAATAAGTTGTATTTATTTATGACATGAGGCGAGGCTCAGTGACTTAGAAGTCCGGCTCCGCACCTTGGTAGATCAGTCTTTAGCTACTGTACTAACCAGTCCCCGGTAGTCGGTGCGGAACGGCTGATTAGCCTCTGGTAGCCGTCCTCCGGCATCCCCTGTGCAGCCAGGAAAGGGGGGCTGGGTGACTGTCCGAAGGAGAATAGTCGTAAGCATTCAAAGTCCACGGGCATCATCAACCTGTTCACGTTTCTAACAGATTTTCCCCACTCAGCGACACACCCGCTGAGAAACCCTCTGATCATTGGCAGCTCCATTTTGAGAAACGTGAAGTTAGCGAAGCCAGCGGCCATAGTTAAGTGCATCCCTGGGGCCGACGGGCGACATTGATCTTATTTGAAACTGCTGGCTAAGGATAACGTAAATACGTAATTGTTATTCACTTCGGCGGTAATGACTCCCGGTTACGCCAATCAGAGGTCACTAAGATAATGTTGAGTCGTGTGTACATATACAAAAACAATGTCGGACACCGTAGTTTTCTCTGGACCCCTGCCAAATCTGACCAGTGATGACATGTATAGCCGCATGTCGTCATTCCGCCGCTGGTTGTCGAGGTGGTGTCCAGCAAACGA
>NW_024041201.1:0-2523 GCF_014851395.1 Micropterus salmoides
GTGTAGAAGAATAATTTATATTTTTAGACATTGGGGATACATATAGTAAGAAAATACTGTAGAACTATAGTATGTGTTGAAGAAACAGAAGGGGAAATTATGTATAATATAAATAGAGGTCAATGAAACATTACAAGCCATGTTACTATTTATTATGATCACAAATATTCCTCCTTTGAGGATGATTTGAGGATGATTTGGATGAACACCGACAAACTATGTTACCACGTCTGACAAAACCTGTTGACGTCTGACGGTGGTGACAAAAACACACTTATTAATATGACATGCACGAGTGGTATCCGGGAGCCATCTTGTTTTCCCTCTGTTGCTAACTACCTCTGGCCTCTACAAAAAATACATGTATTTATGTTATAATTTCAAATAATACTTTCTATACAAAAGAGACAGTGTTGACACATTAATGGTGGTGACATAAGCAACATCAGTAAATATTTTAACAAAAAATATTTTAAAAATTGCCAATTACAGGAGCTTGTTTGACCATTGCATTTAGTACATGTGGAGAGTGGAAAGGGGGTCCTCAGGCATATAGTTGACCATGTAGTTGCCTGATTTTATTGCTCTTTAATAAATATCTGACGGTGTTGACAAAAACGTGGGACACATTTTGAGCAATCAAAAAAAACAAGAGTAAATATTGTAGAAAATTCACTGCTTCTAGGTTTAAAGAGTTTTTTCACTCTACTCTTTCATCTGGCCTATATAATGTACATTTATCATTTTTAAAACAAGTATATGAAAAAATTAAATTTGTGCAGAAGACCCTCAGATGATCAACCCTGGTTGTTTTAAATAAGAAAATGTTATTAATTTTCAATGGAATTAGCACTTTTCTTAGTGGGACATGTTTTTGCCAAAATCTCAAGAAACAGAAGAACAGGAACTCCAGCAAAGCTTGACATATACATTTTTGCTTGTTTGCAAGACTACATGCCAACTAATTACATCTTCCTTAGTCACGCTTTCTTAGCCAGCAGCATATGATTCATACTGTACGATACATACTTTTTTTGATGTTGAAATTAAACAAATTAGATGTAGATTTTGTTATAACATATGTTTTCAGATATTTGGAAATATGGTGGAAACAACACTGAAATTGAGATGCGTGTGTGTGTGAATTTGTATTTTGATTATTAACACTCTTTGGTGACTCAGTATGTTCGACCTACTCACTTCTGTGGAAATCAGTATGGTCGTAATGGAAGACAAAGTTGAAAGTTAGCTCTGTTGTAGGTTTGGCAGCAGCTGACGATTTCCATTTGCTCATCTCAGACTGTTACCACACTAACATACTGAACCAAGAACACATATCTTTTGGCTTTTCACTCCATCCCATTTGCAATCAATTTGGCAGGTAGTTGTTTGCAAGTTAGTTAGGCTTTTTAACACTGTACATCACAGGAAATACACACATCTTCACACAACAGTAACAGACAGAATACATGAAATAAAACAACAGCACATACCAAAGACAGTTGTAAACATGAAAATGAGACTTGACAATTCCCCTAGCAAGTCACCCTGTTTAGAGCTGCTATGGCTGCAGGCAGGGTCCGAAATTAACACCCGCCAAGCGCCAAATGCTAGATTTTCCGTTTGGCGAGTAAATTTCAAAAGGCTATCCGCCACACTGGCGGGTGAATGTTCATACCAAAATAGTAATGTAATAATCAGTGTTTTCCCTACAATGTATTCATCAGCACCGCTGCAAAATCTTTCCATGATCAGTAATATCGCGACATTCACTTACACTCTTACACTGAGACACGCCCGGCCGCCCGTTTTTCCAAGCGCGCCTCTGTTCATGGTTGCATAGCACGTCGGCCACGCGAGTGCTTGTGGAAAGGAGAAAGCGCGGTACGAACTGCAAAGTCACCGATCTGCAGCTAGCTGCCACTTATTAGCTGTTACGTGGTGACATTTACCAGGAGTGAGCCAACCTTTAAAACGAAAACCCACAGACGAAAAGGGGGACGAATTACATAAAAAAAAAAAGTTTTGTGAAAATGGAGGTTTGGAGAGAACGAGTTTCAAGAGGCTGGCTACAATATGATTCTGACGCGGTCGTGATGAGTTGTTCTATGTGTCGCCAGTATGCAAAGATAAAAACAGAAACAACTCATTTGTCATCGGAAATAAAACGATGAAACTTGAGAACATTCGTGACCATGAACAGTAAGTGTCACATTGCCTGCGTGTCTGTGTCTCTGTGTCAATCTGAGCCTACTCTCGAAAACTTCTGTGACAGCGCTAATGGCAATGTCAGAGCAGACCAGCAAGAAGATGAAGCTACTGTTAGGACTGTACATGCCATTGGCAAGAAGGCCAGGCCACTTTCTGACTTCGAGTGGATGTGCGAGTAAGTGAAACAGTTTTTCTTCCTGTAATGTTTGCTAGACTAACATTTTATATGAAGCTATGGTAGGGTGACCATCAGTCCTGTTTTCCCAGACATGTCCTGTTTTCACCTCCTGTCCTGGCCGCCCTGGCTGTTTT
>NW_024041202.1:0-16125 GCF_014851395.1 Micropterus salmoides
TTTTGTTTTAAGGGCCATATTGCTGCCATTCTGGTGTTACTCTTTTATGGTCAGAAACCCTTTTTATTTCTTATATCACTTTTATTCCATGCAGTGTGACAGGGACACATAGTCTTTGTATGCTGCTTGATGTTAAGCATCTGTGCTGGAGTGAATTAGTACTTCTTATAGCGGTCATCCATTTCAGATTGTGTTAAGAATTATAATGAGAAAACATGCCCTGGAGGCTGACATTTTTTATTCTTCATTCATTACAAATTCCACATTATTCATAATTCAGTTTCCCACGACTTTGTTTTTGAAATACTGTAGTGCTGGATAAGACCTTTATTACTTCTTGATGTGTTCCAAATGAAGTTGGTTTAAATGCTGCAGTTATAAACACATTTGCTTCAGGGAACAAGAGTAAAGTTGGGGTGGTAAACGGCAGGCTCGTGAATATTCCAAAATTAGTTTACATATGAATTTTCACATGGTGCCCAATGTGTCAAAGTCACCATTATAGCATGTGAGGACAAACCTGTTTGATTTGTACTGGTTGTCATGGCACGTTGCTTCTGGTAAAATGATTTGCAGCGAGAAAAAGAGACCGATGTTTAAATAATTAACATAAATACTGCCCTTGTAAGATGAGAGAAAGTATGTTATGAATACTTGGTTAAGTTAACAGTGTGTTTCTGTTACAGTTAGAAGGCGATTTAGCTAGCCGCACCTAAATTTGGAGTGCACACGTATTCAAGCCGGCCCAGAGAGAGCTGACAGGCAGGTTAGCGACAAAGACAAGTTTTGCAGTATGAGAGTCCTACCTGAAGAGAGGCTATGAAGTCTTCATGTTACGCGATACGAGAACCACATACAACATAATTTATCAAATTGGGTTGGACTTGATGAATTTAGCACAGGGATACAAGTGACAATGTCGGTTTTCAAAATAAGGTGTCCATACAGTCTGGAATAAGATTAGTGGATATTCACAGAAAGTATAAAACATATTACATGTGTCCATTAAAAGTAAAATAAAAAACCAGCAACAATAAAATGTTAGGGAATATTACTTATTCTATTATTTCTTTATTCTTCTTGTACGCCATTATCTAGAACAGATGAGTCATCCTTACCTACACACTTCACCACTTACAAAACTTCAGCAACTCAGGGCAGGCAAAGAAACTGGCTAACGGTAGCTACTGTTAACAGCACTTAGCAGTTACTTTGGCAACAAGTAAAGCCATCCGTCCCTTACTTAGTGAATGTGCTTTTGAACATGAGCATAACATTTGCTGAAACACAGGAACTAGCCTATAATTCCAGCAGTTTATAAATGAATCAATTTATCATTGATGTAATAGGTGCAAAATGCACATTTAAATGTTACTTCCCCCAAAAAAGACACAAAAGAGGAAGGAAGACTAAATCATAAAGAAAGAAGTACAGGATCCTTGGAAGCCATATAGTCTAAACCTACTCCATTATATTTTGTTGTGTTGTTATATCGCCTCCCACCTAAGTTTTATGATTTCCTTCACATAACCTAAATAAAAACATGAAGAAGATTGAAGAAAATAACCTTATAGTGAACGCAGGGTGAGTTAACTTTTAGCTTTGGTTTGTCTCTCAGACTTGCTAACAGCGTGTAAACTGAAGCTCTCAGTGTTGCTGCTCTTGTAAAAACGCTACATGTTGTTCTGTTGCTGTGTGCGTTGGTGAGTCTATTCGTCCATGCACATGATAACACGTTACGCAGTTTAGTCAACCACCAGCATATCTATAAACGCTACAGACTGCTCTGTATTTATGTCAGTTTTTGGGCTCATTGCAGTTACTATCACTGTCTTCTAAAGACTTATTGTTCTCATGTAATTGTCCACGGGGTCATTGTATTACCTATATAATATAAAATCTTGATAATGCACACTTAGATGATTTTCATATGTTACAAAAGGTATTTGCTGTTATTTTATTTTTTATGCAAACAAAATGGCAATTGTATTTGTAGTTTTCAATATCAAACTTGTTGAAATGGTTCAGTGTGTGTATCAGTACATTTTAATCTTTTCTGGCACATTTTTACAATACCGTGATAATACTGATAACTGTGATCATTTTGGTCACTATAATGGTGACATGAAATTTTCATACCATTTCATCCCTACTTTACATTGAGTAATGTTGAAACGTTTTAACTTAAATCAAGAGACAGCTGTATGTGGCTCGCTGGTGTGTGTGTCACACCCGCTTAGCAGCAAATATAAATTTTGCAGTCCCGGGATATGACTTTTTGGCCATATCGCCCAGCCCTCGGTGTGTGACTATGTGTAGTAATAAATGCTATCAGAATAAAGGATGGCCTGGCTGTAGCTCTAATATCACTTAACAAACAGAGAATATGATTTCAGATCTGAAATGACTAAAAATGTTGACTTCAACTAAACTACTTAAAAAAGGACTAAAGGTAGCCCATATAAACATATGTAGCTTGAGAAATAAATTGAGTGAAATCAAGGAATTCCTATTATTAGATAATATACATGTTTTATCAATATCTGAGACATCCACATTTGAACAGTCTGCATTAAATATACAAGGATATAATATAGAATATATAGAAATGCATATCTATATTCAAAATCATATACCTGTTAAGGGAGGACCTACTGTCAACAGAGATCAAAGCACTGTGGCTTCAAGTACATGTTCCCCATTTAAATCCCCTACTGGTAGGGTGCAGTTACAGGCCACCTGGTGGAAATTGCAATTATCTAGAGCAATTGTGTGAAATGTGAGATAAGGTGTGTGATCATGATAATGAAATCTATTTCCTGGAGGCTCTGAATACTGACTGTAACTCATTATGTTGTCCACTTAAGACGAAGCTTCTCACTGTTGCGGAGGCATGCGGTTGGTTGTAGTGATCATAAGCTAGTGGCAATAGTGAGGAAGACAAAGGTTCCTAAAGCAGGACCTAAGATCATTGTTAAGAGATCATACAAACACTTTTGTGAAGACTTTTTCATCTAGGATGTGAGAAAAATAAGCTGGGAAGTGTGTTAATGAAAGATGATTCAGATGAAGCACTTGAAGCCTTTAATAAGCAAGTGATGAAGGTAACTGATAAACATGCACCTGTGGAAAAAAAGAACAGTCAGAACTATTAGATCCCCCTGGATTGATGATGAACTGAAGGATTGTTTGATACAGAGATGAAGCGAAGGAAATGGCAATTGAGTCAAGCTACATATCAGACTGACACATTTACCGCAAGCTAAGGAATTATGTAACAGGAAGAAGAAGTTGTATTATGAGTGTGATAGATAATGTAAAGTATGACAATAAAAAGCTGTGGAATTCTTTTAATGATATTATGGGCAGAACAAGCAAATCAACTCCATCATTTCTGGAAGCAGAAATGACTAAACCAGTTGATATTGCTAATTACTTGAATAATTATTTTAATTGTAAAGTAAACAAACTTAGGAATGAGATGGACCAAACAAATGATAAGCACTCCTATGACCTAATAACACATATCACATTATGACGGATAAAAATTGTAAGTTTAAATTCACCAAAATTACTGTGATCTATGTGGAAAAGTTGTTGATAATTTGGATGGAAACTACTAAAAATAGTATCAGATTTGATTGTTATTCCTATTTGGAGTTTGGAAATGTGTTTGTCCAAAAGCTTGGAAAACTGCAAAGATTATACCATTGTCCAACAATGTAAATGTACCATTTTCAGGCCCTAATAGTCGTCCAATTAGTTTGTTACCTTCTTTAAAGGAGACCTATGTGATGGAAATTTAGTGTTTACTGTTTCACCTTGCATGCTTGCATTATTATAGACCAATGTTTCACTGTGTGGTTTTTAATCATTTTATTAGGTTGCAGTTAGGTAGAGGTTCCCATGGGAAACTCATTAGAGAGTTTTCTTATCTGACTGTCCATGATAGGGCTTCATCTCAGGGAGTTGGTCCGGACTCACTCACTTAAGATTTATTTTCCATTACACCTATTATGCTTTTCTATATTTTATGACTTATCTACAATGTTGCAATGTTGGATGTTCATGTTAAACATGGCCAAATCTTCAAATAATGAGGTTAAAGTATTTAAAAGAAATCCCTGTGACACAAAACCTCAGATTTCCACCTGTTCTGAATGCTCTTTTTGAACTGCTTTTTCTACCAATGCTCCGTTTGATGACATGGAGCTACATGGAGCCGGTATTCCATATATAGTCATTTGCTCCGCACAGCTACGTTCAGTCTGTACCTCTCAACTGCAACAACAGCCTGGTAGCATGCTTCAGGTCTCGGCCTATCAGAAGACAGTGGGCTTTGAGGGGGGAGCCATAAAGAGACAGGAGCATCTACAGCTTGTTTCAGACAGAGGCTGAAATGAAGCCCTACATGAATCATGCAAAGCTGCCATACAGGAGTCCCAGAACAACAATATAGGACTGGAAATGCAGTATAATAGATCTCCTTTAAATAAGATCATGGAGATAATTGTTTATGTTATGTATAATTGTCAATGTTATTTTTCAGTTAATGATATGAACACAGCTTACCAACATTGAACACCAACACTGCTCTGACTCAAATGCCAGTTGATTGGTTCAGTGAAATTGACAAATTAGTAGGTGCTATATTATTGGATTTCAGTGCTGCTTTTGATATAATTGATTATAGTTTGTTATTAGAAAATCTTAAATGTTATGGATTTATTCACACTGCAATTCTTTGGCTAGAGAGCTATTTGACCAACGGGAAACAAAGAGTTTTCTTTAATGGAAGTTTTCCTGATGAAAAACCTATTCGCTGTGGAGTTCATCAAGGAAGCTGTCTAGGTCCGTTGTTAGATGCTGTGTTTACAAATGAATTACCATTAACGATGTATAGGGCAAAAGTTAGCAATTATGCTGATGATACAACAGTATATGGCAGAACCCACGATTGATGAACATTCAAGTGTCTCAAATAGGGAATTGCAATCGGTAGTTGAATGTGTAGCAAATAACAAACTAGTTCTTAATGTCTCTAATACAAAGAGCATTTTATTTGGGACAAATCATTACTTTAGAAAAGAGCCTAGGTTAAAGTTGTATGTTAAAGATGTTGCATTTGACCAAGTTCAAGAGACCATACTTTTAAGTATTTCAATAGATAGTAAATTATCATGGTCTACACATATTGAAAAATTGCTGAGTAAGATGGGGAGAGGTCTTTCAGTGATAAAAATGTAATGGAACGGTTACTGCTCTGTAGTTTGGTCCAGTGCTTCCATGACTCAGATAAGAACATTCCAAGTTGCTCAGGATAAAGCAGCACGTACACTTCGATGCTCATATTCAAAGTTTTCACAAGGAAAACGCTCCCATGGAGGGCAAAAAAGACGTTATTTTCTGCTCCCTGCCAACCAATAAGCAAGTGATATACTTCTACTTTGAGTTGCCAAAATGCTGGATGGTTGTTGTGCTTTCGGATGCACTAATCAAGCAGGAGACAAGCATGGGCTGTGTTAGGTGAGGGATTCCCCACAAGGTAAACGTAAACATACCGCAGTCGAGCGGCGGCAGGGACCTGGCTTTTTAACGGTAGAAATGCGGCAGCGGATGCTGTAACGCTATGTTGGTCTGTTGTTTTACCCTGCAGCTCACCGAGCATGCCACGTGACCGAAAACTATGAATAGTAATGTAAAGACAGTGTATAGCTGTTTATTCTGGTTAAAGGTAAAATATAGATGTACTGCATCTTTGCTTAATTTAAAAATTGACCGGCTTTTTAAGTTACTAAATTACCAAGTGAATTACATACTCAGCAATATTTGAGTTCAGATATGCATGACTATTATACCAGGCATGCTACTGAAGGTAGATTCACACTACCCTAAGCGAAAACCAGAATGATGAAAAACACTGCAATGTATAGAGCCATGGTTGCATGGAACGCTCTGTCTGCACATATCATTCAGGAAAACAGTAAAAATTGCTTTAAAATAATCACTGAAACAACATCTCCAGCTGTCCTCATCCAAAGACGCTTAGGTATAATCAAGATTTTATACAGCGCAATGTACTACCTGGATGATAAACTTTTCTTTTTCTTCTGTTTGTTTTGTTGTGTGATTTTACTGAATAGAGCTGGGTTCTGTTGTGTGTTGAATTGTGTTTGTGTATGGCTGTTGTACTGTGATGTATAGAGTGTTTGTGTGGACCCCAGGAAGAACAGCTGTTGCTTTGGCTACAGCTAATGGGGATCCTAATATATATAAAAAAAAAAATATGAAGAAGAAAAGAGGGAAGGAAGAAAGTGGAAAGGGTTTGTCTAGTTAGAGTGGTGGAAACGTAGGAAAGCGAGGTAATGGGAAGCATACATTTTCAACTCTGATGAAAATTATTGTCATATTTTTAAAGGCATTTTTAATAGATGGATAGATTAGAACCACTGAACTGATTAAAAAATATCAAGTGGTGCAGCTAAAAACAAGAAAAACACAAGATTTTTCATGGCTCTGAAAAGCTGATATTTTGTGTAAACATGCTTTTCACTTTCCTGCAGAAAATAAAAGTTAGTTTGCTCCTCAGGTTAAACACAGTTTAACATATTAAATACAAGTTGGACCAAAAGGTATACGATCAGTGGAGAAAACCTGAATGAAAAATATAAATTGGAGACAAGTAAGTCTGAATTAAAACATAAACAGATTAGTGAAAGTAGGGAGGAAAGAAATAAGAGTCAATCTTCTCTATTCGTCTAGAGCTGGAGTCAGGGTCAAGTGGCAGGAAATGGTAAAAGGAGATAAAATAGAGGAGAGGAAGTTGCCTAGGGGCTTTTGAAAGTCTTAAAAGGACGGGAGGCAAAAGTGGAGGAGGAAACACGCATGGTGAACTGGGAGAAAAGGAGAAAGATGAAGGGCTGCTCTGAGGCTCTCTTAGTGTGATGAGAGGACAAACAGATGGTACATTGTGTTCACATTAGCATCTTAATTTGAAGCAACACCACAATCCATCAGTTTATTGTACGTTTGTGTGTGGGGGACAGAAAGGTAGTGCCGTGACAAATTTAGTCACTGACACACCAAAGAGCCTCTTTGTGGCTTAGATAAAGAGGTTTGCTTGTGCCTTCATAAATGTTTGCCCTGCATATCTAACTCCCACAAGGCATCCCACATAAGTGTTTGTTTTGCCACCTACACCAAGCTTTATTGCTGTTTGGGTGAACTTCAGAGTTCCAACAAACATGATGAAGTTAAACAACACTTTCCCCCTGTTGTGGCTCACAGTGGAACCGGTTCCACTTTAGGCTCATGTTGAAACTCTGCTTTGCTACTTTATCAGCAATGGTTCAACAGTTCTTTCAAGTGTGTACCTCTGTTACAGATTGATATAGAACAGTATTGATTATTGGACTATTGATCCTTACAGTTCATTTAAAATAGACCAAGTTCCGTGTGCTACTGTGTAGGCATCTTGAGCAAAAAAAAAATTGAACAAGACAGCGGCATTAACAGAAAGTTTAACTTTGTAAAAAGATAGTTCCAGTCCTACAACTTGGGCCTTGTTTTCATAGTTTTGTGCAGCATTCCTATCCTACATTTATCGCTAATCTTTAAATAGAAACTGAGCAGTCAGACCGGTCTTAAACAACCCCCCAGGTTCGACAGACTCATTTTAGATGAGAGGGTTGACTGATAAAATAATTGCACAAACTCTCTGTTGTAAACATCCATCCAAGTTTTACATACTGACTTCTTTGCCCTACAGTTTGCAGTAGTTGTGTGCTCACTTTGCAATTGAGGAATTAGCAACATTTGGGATGCACTCACACTCAGTTTAGCCTCCAAAGTGGTTTAGATAATCTGATAACTGATCATCTAAACTGCTGACATGTTAACAAAAAGTCTGATCATGACTGCTTGTGTTTCTCCCCCTGTCATTTTTTTTCTTTTCTTTGGCAGGTGTAATGTTATTGTAACTATTACAAACAAATGATCTGAGTTGTCAAATCAAGAGCCTAGTTTTAAAAACCAGTATTCTTTTTTTCATCAAATGATGCAGGGAAAAGACATACCTTCTCACTATAGCATGGCTTCATTTGAGCCACCTAAAAATGGTGTACCCCTAAACGCCATTTTGTGGAATTAATTGTAAATTGGAGCTGGCTGGGCTGATTTATTGGCTGAAACTGGCTGTCACAGATATATACGTGTGTTGACTGATAAGTAACAGGAAATTGCAGTGCAAAGTGCAAGAAATGTGAGGTAAATGAGAAACAGTTTAACATTAAACTGTATGGTTTGTCCACCAGTGAGCACAAACAAATACAAATTTGACCCGTAAAATGTCCCACTCAGTTCATATGTTGGTAACATTAATGTGCATTAATACCACCGATGTACTGGTTGCATCAAACCAAACATAAAGCAGTGTTTTGTGAGATTGTGTTGGGTGGACCTCAGCCACTCTAGGGTCTGTGGTCACAGGCTTTGGGGGTCGTCCTCCAAGAAAATGTTATGTTATTTAATTAGAAACTGCATTTTTTCATAATTTGAGACTATTATCATTACAATAACACACAGGTTGTAGTTTTTCAGATTACACCCAGGAATTAGTAGAACAAAAGTGAAACAAATATGCTCACCGATGAAGTAGGCACAGTGTCAAATAAAGTAATCCTGGGATGAGTATTGTGTGCGATACAAAATAATTTTTAAAAAATTGAAAAATAACACTGGCTTATAGTGAAGGGATCTAAACTGCGTCCTCCCAAGCTTCACACTAACCAACTGTATGGGTGGGTATGGTTAGGATTTTATCTTTATCTTATCCACACTCTTATCAGCCCAATAAAATAAATCACATTCCTGACTTCATAATACTGAGTGAAGTTTAGAACAAAAAACAAAAACTTAGTATGCCTAAGTAAGCCTAAGTATGGGATTTTTAAACCAGAGTGCAGAGAAGCTAGCGCAACTCTAAATGACAGCAAAATGTAGAGAAGCATGTTTTTATTGTTTTCTTTTCATTCGGCTTAGTCGAGGTGAAAAAAGATGTACACTCGCACCTAAGTATGGGATTTTTAAACCAGAGTGCAGATTCACACATGGCTCTTTTCTCTGCTGACCCATAAATGCTCCATTTTATGGTATTTCTGAGAAGTGTAAAAATAATGTTGGGTCATTATTGTGGTGGGACAAATTAGGCTGTAAGTAACATGAATCTTGCAAGTCACCATTTCAAATCCCTACCCTCTTACCTAAATTGGCAGAAAAACTTTCTCTCAAAAATCACCCCTTTGGTATTCATCTTCATTACTTTCTTCTTTTCCACTCAACCATCTCCCAAACCACTGCCTCTGTTTGTCTGATGCTGAGCCATTTTTTGTTTTTCACCCCCACCTCCTTGGTTTCACATCTCTTGCCAAGTTGCTGCTCAACTGACTCTGAGGTACCACACCGCTGCTGTAAGGAAATTTTGGGCTAGTTCTAATCTATGCACAGCATCTGACTGAAACCCAAGCTTGATGCATAATGAATAACAAGAAATAAATGATGAAAAAGTTGCAGACACCTGAGCACCATCTGTGTCAAGAAAGTTCCATGTTTGATTTCTCCCTCCCTTTCTCTCCTTTCATACACATCCTACTTTTACTGTGTTTCATGGTAAGAAACACCTTTTCTGAGAAAGCTGCTGGCGCCACTGAAAATGTTTGTAGAACAGAGTTAAAGCTGTGCTGCAACCTCAGAGATTTCCCCAAACCATTTTCCTTTTTCAGCTTTGTACGTAAGCACTTTTTTAGTAGTAAGTTAACTGTTAGAGAGAGTTAAAGGGTTTTGCTGGTATGAGTCATGGACAGGGAGTGGAGGAGAATACAGTGATATACTCCATCATCTTTCCTTCTCAATCCCCTTTCATTGACTTTAAAGTTAAAGGCACGGGCTCTGCCCTGAAAGTAGATGAAAAGCTATCTACAGCAGAAATGGACACTCTACCCAGACTTCATAAGCTTTCCATATATGTACTGTATATACACACACACCATTTTGTTTTGTTAAATGTGATACATTTTTAACAGAATAATTTATTTCAAATAAAGTTAACATAAATCTGTTTTCTTTGCAATCGTACTTTTCAGCGATCCCATAGCGATCCACGTGTTGTTTTGCTGGTTTTATTTTTTTTTTGTCAAAAAGATTACAAATGTTTTACTTCTGTGGTTCCTAAAATAACACAGTAGCATAAATGTGTTAGTGATTTGCCAGTTTGTTTTGAAGTGTACTTCATTTATTGTCAAGCTGCCAATGGGCAATATCTGAACAAATAGTTTTCTTCCTTACAGAAGTCTCAACTTTATCTCTATTAAAGTTTTTTCCTTTGTAAGGCAGTCAGAACTAGAAAAAAATGCTGATATATTAGGTTTATTGAGAGAAAAACAGCTGCTGTGTGGATTACATTTAGCAAACTGCTTGATGTCGGGTAGTTTTTAATAGAACTATGATGCTGCAGCTTCATGTTTTGATGGCTGGTAAGGAGTACTTTGGTTTTCTGCTGCACATTAAAAGACAGATATATGGTGCAATGGAAAAAGACACATGCCTTTGGTGTGAGAGACATGGGTTAAATTCCCCACTGTGACACACATCCACCATTGTGTCCCTGAGCAAGACACTTAACCCCTAATTGCTCCAGAGGCGTGCGACCTCTGACATATACTCTCACCTAAAGGATTATTAGGAACACCATACTAATACTGTGTTTGACCCCCTTTCGCCTTCAGAACGGCCTTAATTCTACGTGGCATTGATTCAACAAGGTGCTGAAAGCATTCTTTAGAAATGTTGGCCCATATTGATGGATAGCATCTTGCAGTTGATGGAGATTTGTGGGATGCACATCCAGGGCACGAAGCTCCCGTTCCACCACATCCCAAAGATGCTCTATTGGGTTGAGATCTGGTGACTGTGGGGGCCATTTTAGTACAGTGAACTCATTGTCATGTTCAAGAAACCAATTTGAAATGATTGGAGCTTTGTGACATGGTGCATTATCCTGCTGGAAGTAGCCATCAGAGGATGGGTACATGGTGGCCATAAAGGGATGGACATGGTCAGAAACAATGCTCAGGTAGGCCGTGGCATTTAAACGATGCCCAATTGGCACTAAGGGGCCTAAAGTGTGCCAAGAAAACATCCCCCACACCATTACACCACCACCACCAGCCTGCACAGTGGTAACAAGGCATGATGGATCCATGTTCTCATTCTGTTTACGCCAAATTCTGACTCGACCATCTGAATGTCTCAACAGAAATTGAGACTCGTCAGACCAGGCAACATTTTTCCAGTCTTCAAATGTCCAATTTTGGTGAGCTCTTGCAAATTGTAGCCTCTTTTTCCTATTTGTAGTGGAGATGAGTGGTACCCGGTGGGGTCTTCTGCTGTTGTAGCCCATCCGCCTCAAGGTTGTGCATGTTGTGGCTTCACAAATGATTTGCTGCATATCTCGGTTGTAACGAGTGGTTATTTCAGTCAAAGTTGCTCTTCTATCAGCTTGAATCAGTCGGCCCGTTCTCCTCTGACCTCTAGCATCAACAAGGCAAACAAGGCCCCCTTTTCACATCATTCTTTGTAAACCCTAGAAATGGTTGTGCGTGAAAATCCCAGTAACTGAGCAGATTGTGAAATACTCAGACCGGCCGGTCTGGCACCAACAACCATGCCACGCTCAAAATTGCTTAAATCACCTTTCTTTCCCATTCTGACATTCAGTTTGGAGTTCAGGAGATTGTCTTGACCAGGACCACACCCCTAAATGCATTGAAGCAACTGCCATGTGATTGGTTGATTAGATAATTGCATTAATGAGAAATTGAACAGGTGTTCCTAATAATCCTTTAGGTGAGTGTATATAGCAATTGTAAGTCGCTTTGGATAAAAAGTGTCAGCTAAATGTAATGTAACATGCATGTGTTGACTAATATTTGCCATTGCTCGCAGTCTGCATATAGTTTGGGCCGCACCCGCACATGGGCAGACCAAATTTAGGTCGACACTGAGCCACATGAGTAAAAGTACGGTATACAGTATAATTGACAAATCTTCTTCTTTCTAAGACAAGTTTGTATAATTTGACACAAATAGGAAAACAAAGTCAAAATTTCTTAATGTGGTGGTCTGTCTGTTATTATATATAACATCTGTTTTTGTGAATAACATAACATAAAGGGTGTTTAGGGTGGTTTTTCTGCTTTGTTTTCCACACAACTTGAAGCCAGAGGGATGGCTGGTTTCTGTACCAGCTCTCTTTGGATAATGTAGATGATCCTCTGCATGTCACAACTCTGGGATTCCCACATCTAAACATTTCCATTAACATGTATCTATTGGTAGATGGCAGAAAGCTTAGAAACAGCATTCTGTATATATTGTAAATATATTTATATTTATTTCCTCAGCATACATCTATGAATTTACAGAATATGGAACTATCTTAATCATTTTAGAGCAACACTGCATACATGATTGACACATGAATAGTTTACCCTATCTATCAGGAATATCAAAACAAATAACAGTTTCAAAAATTATCCATGTATACGTTTTCTGATTGGCGCCCTACCACTCAACTTAAGGTTGTTTAGGTCCAGGCAACTGAAACTACTTGATTGAGGTTAGGGAAAGATTATGGTCATAGGCAGTGGGTGGGAGTGCAGGGGAATGCGCAGGAACACCGGAGTAAGTGGCATTGCAGGGTACCTGGAACCCCAAAGTGGCGATTCTGTGTCAGCGTTGTCATCCATGTTCATTTCTCTGACAACAACAAACAATGTAAACAATGTCACAGCAATCATTATTAAACATGATAATTATGAATTCACTTAAATGCTCTCCGACAACACCACCATTTCGCTATCTATAACAACTCACCTTCAGATTGCTCACTGTCATCTTGTTGAAACAGCCTATGGGAATGAAAAGAGCTTCCTGTATTGATTGTCACTGATGATGCTGAAGGTGCAATCATTTACCCTGTCAGAGTGAAAGATTGTGATACTGTTCAGGCTTGAAGGAAGCCAACATACGCAGCGCATCAAACACCACTTTGTTCAACTTCCAAATGGTCTGTGCTTTGTGTTGATGGCAGGAATTGTGGGTCGTCACTTGTCATTGGATGACCCGTTTGAAAGATGACAACGTCTGCCCCATTGCTCATACCTTGTGTGTCATCTATGCTGCAGTGCTGTACTGGAGGAGCGTGTTTTCCAAGTTGTATGCTTGTCATTTCATTTTAGCCGGGAAACGGTGCTCGCAGTGTAATGGAACATTGCACCTAGGTCACCAACACCCAAATGGAATATTGAAAAATGGAAGTGTCTGCGTGTTGGGTGTCATATTGTCAGGTGACTCATTGCTTCTGGGAAAATATTAGACTCTGACGCACCAAGGAGATGGATGACGTTTCTTTGGGTGGGTTCAGGATGACGGTGGGGTGGAAAGGTTTAGCAGTTTGCCTGTTTGTCATGAAATTCGTGTGAAATATTACATAATTCTACACAAATTTTTCTTTTTTTTTGCAGACAGCAGTCTCCTGAAGACAGTTGATGGAGCACATTTGGAGTGTGTCATAAAAAACCACCCCGCACTGGTTTCCATGATGCACCTCCTTCCAGAGAATGTGCTTGTATCTGGAGATGAGAACATTCCCGGGCTTGCAGCTTCTCCAACAGGTAAACTTTACATCACTCAGAAGGTCTTGGGTCAAAGAATGAGTAATTTGCTCCCCTACTTTACCAGCTGCTCTTTTAAGATAATTTTAAGAAGTTTGGCAAGATTAGAAGACCTTTAGGAATGTGAAGCAGTGTGTGGTTGTAATGTAGAAATAGATGGATAAATGATCGGGATAAGATGAAAACTCACAAAACAGGAAAATGTGTGAGAAGTCTGGATCAGTTGGTGTTGATGGTCGGTCGATGAAAACATACTGTGTTTAGAAATTCAAATTGGTTGCCTTATGATTAGGTGGTGGACATCGTGTGAGTGGGAGAATGGAAAATAGAATAGAAAATTGGCAAGACAAAAAAAAATCAGAAAATGGCAAGCTAATGGTTAAACAGTGGGTTATTCTAACCCCTGAGATTTGGGTTTCACTATGGAGCCACAGCTCACCTGAAGGTTACCTCACTCACCTCCAGCTCTCTAAATGCAGACTTTATGGTCCATGTTGCCCATTTCAACATTTTCCCTCCATTTCATTTTGGCACAAATTGCAGCATGGATTTACATGATAAACACTGTCTGTCAATGTCTGTCAGTTTCTTGAGTTAGTCACATATCTTTGTTTTTACAGGATTGGGGGCTCTTTCTATTGACACAACTCTAATTGGACTACAAATGTATTCACTCGTTCGTTTAATATAGCCTCCTTTTAGACGGTACCAAACAAATGATGTCGGTCATATGTAGCTTGTCTATTCCCATCTTAAGTCTGTGTTTACTGTGCAGCTATGTGCAACTCATTAAAGAATTGTTGTAGTTTCGGTAATCATTAGTGGTGCTGCTTTGATTCTTACATTACAGATACTGTGCAGATACTCTCGGTGCACATTTAGTCCCTATTCAGCTGTCAAACACATTTAAGTAAACAAAGATGTCACCTAAACTACAGTAATTAAAAGATGACATGACTCTATCCAACACTTTCAGCTTATTTCAGGTGTAAACTCACATAATAATGTTCAGCAACCACTCACATGTCTTTCTTCAGCTGTCAATATAACATGCAGGACATTGATCATGTTACTTAATAGTGGCTTTTTGTGCAAACTTAGTTCCATCAGAAGTTGAAATGTCTGCAGTACTTAGAAAGTAAGTTTCTAAGGGGGAATGTAATGAAGTCTGACAGTGCAGAGCTATAATCATTGGGAGTCAGTGGGAGGTATGGTAGCTGGCTAATCCTCTTCATGTTCTGGGGCTGTGAGCAGCAGAGACCTAAGCTGCCTTTTAAGACCACAGCCACCGGTTTGATATTCACGCCGCATTCAGAACAGTCCAACTCTGCACTCTAGAGACAAGGGCTGCAATGAAACGCTTGATGGCTACATTAGTCTTGAAGAGATTACAATCACACTGGCTATTTTCTCTTTGTTGTGTCTGAAAGTTGTGATTGTGGACTTCACAGGCTTCCCCGCTCTATCCATTGGCTGAGATGCTTTCTTCAATCGATTCAGTTCACAAGAAGTACCCCGATGGAAACCATTTTTGTTGGATTGTTTGACACAAGCACTGTTATCTCTTTCTGTGGTGTAAATATTCCAGTGACTGGCATTAGACAGCTTACCGCAAATCAGTGGAGCTGTCATTTAGATGAAGCTGCGGCCTCTCAGAAAAGTTGTGATTAAATATATTTATAATGAGAGTGTGGGTTGATCGTTTAAACATTTGCTGCCAAGAAGGGAATATGTTCCTCATCCAGCTCATCAATATCTTCATGAAGGAGTTTGAATTATGACAATAAATTATTGAATGCTTGACGGAATGTATTTTGTGTATGGAAAAATCTGCTTGATGGTGTATGTTGCAGATTTACATCCTCCTTACCACTCATTGACACCCCCTATACTTTCACTGCCTGCGATGCCTCTGCTGTAGCCTTGTTAAGCTAGCAGTTAGTGAAGGTGGGAGGCTTAAGTTATTATCACAGCTTTCAATGTCGGTCTGTAAAATAGACACTTCAGGTTTTGCAAATGAGCCGTTAGCCGTCACACAGCTGGTGCAGACATTAAACGAAGTCGAAGATATTTATTTAAATAAATGTCTGTGAAGTTACTATCTTTTACCACCATGGTGATTGAGTCTATGCCCCACTACTAAAAGTATTGCAATATTATATATTTGCTGATTTACAAACTAGGTGTTTGTGGTGGCATTTTTTAAGTGACTGCTAATGCAAACCGAATATTTCCCACTGCTGCAGTTTCACATTAAAAGCATTTAACTGGTGAAACCTTTATTTTGAAATAGTCACAGGAAATGTGTTTCTCAGTAAGATTAGCACTTACTTGCTATAGTTCATTCTTTGACAGCAGACCAGTTTGAAATACTTTAGGGAGTGATGGAACAAGA
>NW_024041203.1:0-17843 GCF_014851395.1 Micropterus salmoides
TCAATAAGACTGGTCATGTTGAAATAAACGTATGTTTTTTTGCTTGGTCGTGCTTATTACAAGGTAGATTTATGTGTCACAATACAACAGGTTGTAGAGTGAAATTGAGTTTGTAATTGTTATTCAGTGTTATTCCATTCTGCGGATAATTATGTGAATATCACTGACATTTGTTCTTCTTTTTTATGTTTGTGTTTTTATGTATCTAATCTTAGCACTGAAAAAATCTGTTTCAGGCATGCGAGGAAATGAAGTCAATGCTATAAAAGGGATTATCCCATTTTGCTGTTTATGTTTCAGTTGAAGGTACGTGATGAACGGTGGTTTATACTGTATATAGAAGCATTTTATATTTCTCTAGTAATTTAGAAAGTAACAAATTGTTTTTATCATTTGCTCATCACGGCGGCACGGTGGTGCAGTGGTTAGCACTGTCGCCTCACAGCAAGAAGGTCGAAGGTCGGTTGCCACGGCCTTTCTGTGTGAGTTTGCATGTTCTCCCCGTGTCTGTGTGGGTCCAGACATGCGGATGGTGACCCTAAATTATCTTTAGGTGTGAGCGTGAGTGGTTGTTTGTCTATGTGTGGCCCTGCGATGGACTGGCGACCTGTCCAGGGTGTACCCCGTCTTTCGCCCGATGTCAGCTGGGATTGGCTCCAGCCCCCCGCGACCCTGTACGCAGGATAAGCGGTTGACGATGGATGGATGGACTTGATTGGTTTTACAATATGTATAGGCTACTATTTGCAACCAATGACTGAATAGACATCCGAATATATTAGCTACTTAATGTTTGTCAATCAGTTGTGTCATCATACCTCAATCAGTAGATTCAGTAAATGTTAATTAATTCATAACAGTCCTGCTCCTGTGGAAATTTAACTTCACCTCTCTGCTGTATTTCTTCAAATCCTTTGGTTCCTCGTCGTTTCTGTAACGGTATTACTGAGGGGTGAGAGGACGGAGGGAAGCATAGACATGGCATGTCTTTCACCCCTCGCGCCTCGAAGGAAGCCCATCCCCCTCCACATCTGTTAGCCAATGAGCAGTAAGCAGGTTTCCATCTCCACAGAGATGGCTCACGACCACCCACGTGCACACACACACACGCCCTCCCTGGCAGGCTTCCCTGTATGTATGAAGTGGCAACACACACGTGTTCAGAGACACAGCGGGAGATGTTCATACATATGTGCACGCACACACACACACACACACACACACACACTCAGAGGAGAATAAAGTGAGGATAATCTTTTATCCAGTGAAAGGAGAGATGAAAAGATGGAACGACGATAAAGAATGGAAGAGAAAGGAAATAAGATTGAGCCGGTAAAGGTGTGACGGAAAGAACAAAACTGAAAAAAGATGCGGATGTGCATTTTTTTCTTGATCTGCAGCAGTCACACACACACACATTGTTAAAATGCAGCAGGATCAGATGCCACCTGCAGTGACTGTCAGGATGCAACAAAACCAGCAAGGCCGGGCTGTAGAGATACATACAGCTATTAAAAGAGACAGTTCTGTCACATTCTGCCTGTCTGTATTTTAGTTTAGTTATCTGTAAGTTTTGGTTATTCGTTCAGTGCGGTATCTGTTATAAAGTCTGTTGGGTTTGGGTTTCAGTCCTGTCTGTCTGTTGTCTTGTATCCAGTCTTCTCGGTGTGTGTTTGCATTTGGATTTGGTCCTGTCAGTTTGTGTCTTGTGGAGTTGATCTGGTCCTGTCTGTTTGTGTCTTGTGGAGTTTTTCTGTGTTGTTCTGTCTTCTGCTTGTTCTGTGTGATTGTGGTCTGATCTGTCCTTTTGATAGATCAGTGCCTGCCTTAGTTCTTGTCAGTTCTGTTCCTGTCTGATGTTTGTTATTAGTTTCTGTACCATTGTGCTTGGGTTCTGTCAGTCTGCTAGGTGTCGATTTATGTTCTCTGCCAGTTTCATTATTTAACTTGAGTATTTAATCTGTTCTGTCCTCATTATTAAGCTTATATATTCGGTTGCCTGTTTGTCTTGTTCTAGTTGGTCTCTGTGTTTTGTTGTTTCATTCTTGGCATTTTTGCAACCTGTTAGTCTCAGTCTGTTGTCCCTGGGTTTGTTTGTAGCCTATCTGTATTGTTGGTGTTTCAGTCTGTGTTTCCTGTCATGTATCTTTTTTGCCCTGCATTTTAGTTTTGTGTCTTAGTTAATGTCTTTGTATTTACTCCTAGTTCTGTGTTGGCATTATTTTGGCTTTGTCTGCTCTGTGTTCTGTTTATTCCTAGCTTCAGTCTGTTTTCCCTGTTGGTTGTAGTTTATTTGTGATGATGGTGTCTGGATTAGTTTGTTATTTATATTATTCTGATATGTTATTCTGTATGTCTTATTTTGTTATGGTCTGTGTTCTGTCTGTTACTCCAGAAGCCCTCTGTCTGCCTGTCTCGTGACTCCTGATCCCTCGCACCTGTGTTGCTCCCGCCTGCTTGTTAGTTCCGGGTGTTAAATGTTTACTGTTTCTGTTCAGTCTCTTTCCGGTCATTGTTGTATGATGAGTGTTCTGCCTGTTGCTGTACTACATGTTCTGTATTTCGGGTTTTGCCAGTTTCCCCTACCCATAACTTTTGTTCTTGCATTGTTGATTGGATTAAAACCCCCTGAACTGAACGACAGCTCTCTGGTGTCTTGCGTTTGGGCTCTCTCCTGCTTTGCATTCACCAAATCCTGTCAAGTTCACACAAATTCTATCTCGTTCCTTGTGGTGTGGTCTATCGTGTATACCATTATGTTTCTATGTGTAAATGTTATCTCAGGGACAGATATCGCTGAATTGTTGGTGCTCGCAGCAATAGAATATTATTTTAGTAAAACTGAACAGTAAAGCATCTTTCCAAAAACACCTGGAAACCAAAATGTATTCACATGTCCTTGGTGGTGCTGGAAGCTCGGTCATGTAGTGAGATGGTTCTGTTGAGTGAAAAAATAAAAGAATTTCTGTATTGAGCACCACAGACAAAATGCCATTCACCTCCATTGCATTGGTGTGGTGGAAGACATCTCAAAAAAATGAAACTAGATAGCACCAGAGGCTAAGTTAGTCACTTTTTATTAGAAATTCAAGTCTTCATTTAAACCAGAAAATTTTATATTCAAACTGTTCGGATCATAGGGACCTCAGAGATGAAGTTATCCATTTGTGATCGTAACTGAACTTTAATCTTCTGAATCATTGAACTCAGTTTCCCAGAAATCTTCTAGAAAGTCACACTTACAGATGTGGTCAAAATTGTTGGGATCCTTCTGTTAAAGAGAAAACCCCACAATGGTCCCTGAAATAACTTGAAACTGACATAAGTAATAATGTACTGAAAATTAATTAATAATCAGGCATTGCTTTTGAATTGTGGTTCAACAGAATCATTTTTAAAAACAAACTAATGAAACTGGCCTGGAAAAATGATAGAAATAATTTGACCATAGGGACATGTGTCCTGCAATAAGCAACACAGGTGTCCTCAAACTTGTTATGAGGTTGTGTGGTGTGGGGACAGAGAGGACCCAAACGCAGCACTCTGAGGGAAGTAGGTTTCTTGAGGGAAAAAGGGGTAGAGGGACTGGAGTGGAGTGAGAGGTGGATGTTGGTGGAAACACTGGCACGGGGAACCAAGGAGACTGGGGGCCAGGGAGCCGGGGAACACTGGGGCCGAGGAAGCGAGGAGCGGTGGGAGGACAGGGAGGACGCCGTGGGGGAAGTCTGAGGAGGAGAGGACCAGTGGATGAGCCCAGCCAACTGAACGGAGGACGAGGGTGAGTGCACCTGGGTGGGAAACAGACAGAGAGACAGAGTTAGAGATGACAGAGACAAAGCACGGGGAAAATGTGAGAAAAAAAACAAGAAACATGAGAGCCTGAACGTGGAGGTGGCACCGGGTATGGAGCAACGACAATCAAGCAAGAGTGGTGTGGAGAACCGGGGTTGAAATACAGGCAGGCATGAGGTTGATTACTGGCAGGTGTGGCAGGCTGACGAGGTGGCTGATGGGATGCAGGTGCAGGTAGTTGGCTGGGCTCAGGAGCAGAGGGAGAGAGAGCACACAGGGGAGAAAACACAGGGAGGCAGGCAGGGAACAGAAAACCAAGGAAAAAGCAGAATAACTGATAAATAGGAGAAAAACCAGGACACTCACCGTCAGCCAGGCTGCCACCACAACACTTGTAATCAGTCAGTCTGCCTATTTTAAGGGTGAAAAGTAGTCACTGTGCTGTTTGGTATCATGGTGTGTACCACACTGAACACGGACCACAGAAAGGAGAGAGCTGTCTCAGGAGATTAGAAAGACAATGATAGACAAGCATGTTAAAGGTAAACGCAGACCATCTCCAAGCAGCCTGATGTTCCTGTGACTAAAGTTGCACATATTATTCAGAACTTTAAGGTCCACTGGACTGTAGCCACCCTGGACGTGGCCGCAAGAGGAAAACTGATGACAAATCGAAGAGACGGATAATACAAATGGTAACCATAGAGCGCAGGACAACTTCCACAGACATTAGAGGTGAACTCCAAAGTCAAGGTACATCAGTGTCAGATCTGACGCTGTTTGAGCCAAAGTGGACTTAATGGAAGACGACCAAGGAGGACTCCACTGTTGAAAGCAAATCCTAAAAAAGCCAGACTGAATGCATATTGACAAGCCAGGAGGATGACCTTTGGACAGATGAGACAAACTGGAGCTGGTGGGCAAGTCACCTCTGCTCAATGTTTGCAGACGCAAAAATGAAACATACAAAGAAAAGAACACTTCACCTACTTCTGTCCCCAGATTCAAAACTTAACAAGGAGAAGCAGCGTTCAGTTATTATGCTCCGTATATTTGGAACAAACTCCCAGATAACTGAAGGTCTGCTGAAACAGTCAGTTCTTTTAAATTAAGAATGAAGACTTTTCTTTTTACCATTGCTTTTAATTAAATATTTAAGATTTTTCTTTTTATTGATAACTTACACTGCACTGTAACTTTTACTGTCCTGTTTTCTTTTTCTTTGTTTTTAGCTTTTTATTATTTTCCATTTAACTCTTTAAACCCTGATTGTAACACTGTAACTTTTATTATATTTTATGTTGCTTTTAAACTTTTACATATTTCCCTGCTGCTTTTATGTTTTATGTAAAGCACCTATAATTGCCTTGTTGTTAAATTGTGCTATACAAACAAACTTGCCTTGCCTTGCCTGGCCTTGCTTACTGTGAAGGAGGAGGCTCAGTTATGTTTTTGGGCTGCTTTGCTACATCTGTCACAGGGTGTCTTGAATCTGTACAGGGTACAATGAAATCTCAAGACTATCAAGGCATTCTGGAGCGAAATGTGCTGCCCATTGTCAGGAAGCTTGGTCTTGGTTTCGCAGGTCAGGGGTCCTCCAACAGGGTAATGACCCAAAACACAGCTAAAAACACCCATTAATGGCTACGAGCAAAACATTGGACTATTCTAAAGTGGCCTTCTATGAGCCCTTATCTAAATCCTATTGAACATACGTGGAAGGAGCTGAAACATGTAGTCTGGAGAAGGCACCCTTCAAACCTGAAACAGCTGGAGCAGTTTTCTTAGGAGTGGGCCAAAATACCTGTTGACAAGTGCAGAAGTCTCATTGAGAGTTACAGAAATCTCTTGATTGCAGTGACTGCCTCAAAATGTTGTGCAACAAAATATTAAGTTCAAGGTACCATCTTTTTTGTCCAGGCCAGTTTCATTAGTTTTTTTTTTTTTTTAAATGATTCTGTTGAACCACAATCCATTTAGTAAATTTTATTTATTATTACTTTTGTCAGTTTCAAGTTATTTCAGGGACCATTGTGGGATTTCTTTCTTTAACAGAAGAGTACCAACAATTTTGTCCATGTCTGTAGGTGTGAATTCAGCCCATGGACTCATTGGTCAGGGACCTGTGACCTAAAGCTTTACGTCATCAACAAAACCTGCAGCGCAGACAGGGACAGACTGGGAGTTTAAAATGGCACTGGACTTTGATCCAGAACAGATCCAGAACTGGCCCCTGTAAACTTCGCCACGGCCATCCTAATAATGCACACACGTACAAACACGACCAGCCTCTAACACAACCACCTAGTAGCATCACAGCAACTGATCACTATTGTAGACTAACTTAAAAAGGCTACAGAACATACACACAAATGCTGCACATACATATATAAACACACTGAATTTTTCATGATTGAACAAACTTGATTGGTTTTACAATATGTATAGGCTACTATTTGCAACCAATGACTGAATAGACATCCGGCTATATTAGCTAATTAATGTTTGTCAAAGCAAAAACAATCAGAATCAAATGAAAATGCTTATTTTATTTTAAGTAAATTGACACAACTGTAAATCATTGATATTAAAGTGATTGCCATTTCCCACATTATCCCCACAGGATGGCTAAATGTGGACATTCAGAGCTTTGCTAAGCGTCAGATTTGAGTTTTTCCACTAGCCGGTTAGAACACCCAGTTACTGTATGTTTGTACCTCAATTTTGTTCTTCCTGGTACATTTGCAAAATAGTAGCTGGCCAATAGTATTTGTATATAACATATTTGTTTTGGTTGTGGCATCTTCCTCTTGCCGAGTCTAGCACTTTGATGTTAGTGTCGGTGGCACTGGTACTAGTACTACAAAGGGGCGGATTGGCCATCAGGAATTTCAGGTGTTCAAGAACTGGTGTTTTCAGTTTCTTATGTTCAACTTTAAATGATCCGCAACCGCGCCGGCCAGCCGTCAGCTGCAGCGAATACTGTGTGTCTATCAGACTGGGCCAAACTAATACTTTCAATATTGAGGGGGATGCAAGTGGCCCCTAACTTGGACCGATCTTCATTTTTGCCGAAATCTGATTCTGCTCAATGGCGCCGATCAAAGGATTTTACTTTCTAGCTGGGAGCTCAATCTCAGTACGTTTGGGGCCAATGGTTGTGAGACATGCAAAACAGAGCAGGTACATATGTCGAAAAGAAAGACAGAGGAAAAATAATTCTGTGGTGCCTAAAAAATAAGCAGCTAAATGCGCCAAAATAATCAACCTCTTCCTTGGTGGAAAGGTGCTGTGGCAGCGCAGATGACGCAAGACCCAGCAAAGGCACTGATAAGTAATACATTCATCATACCTGAGATTATTTATATATGCATTTATGTAGGAGAAGCAGTAGGAGAAGGACTATGGAACCAGAAACAATGACAGGTACAGGGGCCTGTGCAGGGCTGGGTAAGCGTTCATCCATGGATAGAATAAGAAAATGGATTATTGTTAGTTATATTTATCACTGATGTTCTTTTCATGCATATGAAGCTGCACAATCAGTACAAGCAGAGTCAGGGTCCAGCACAGGGGAGCTGAGCCAAGGAGAGGCCTACTCAGAGCTGAAGCTGAGGGATTT
Organism: Micropterus salmoides; assembly: GCF_014851395.1. Lineage (NCBI taxonomy): Eukaryota > Metazoa > Chordata > Actinopteri > Centrarchiformes > Centrarchidae > Micropterus > Micropterus salmoides. Next base: position 7,415 of record NW_024041203.1, read on the forward strand.
CCTTTTTATGCACACACATACACACTGCTCCTTTTTATGAGACTGCATTGTAGTTTTTGAATATATTTAACTATTTTAGTACTCTGACTGACTCAGGCTTCTCTGACCTGGTCTTGTTCAGTGCAGTGGTGCCTTGCTTTTACAAACTTTAGAGGCAGGTGTCATAAAAAATGTCATTGCGGCTTACTTTGGCTAACCTTCAACTCAACAATCAATCATGATTTCAGTTAAATGCTAAAGTTGCTGTTACCTTGTCTGTGGTCCACTTGCAGAACACCGGGTGCTTTCTGATCAGGTGCCATTGTGCTGTTGCAGTAGGCCACATAAATTTTGTTTTACGGTGGACAGATTGTAACATTACAGAGTTGTTTTCTTTTAGCTTGAAATAATCCCATACTTTGGACACTTTCTTCTTTGTCCATGCTATTTTCTCTCTCTTCCTCCACTTTGCAAACAGCACCATCATAATCACGTCATCTTCATACAGTGTAAGCGCGATGTGCGAGTAATAAATGTCCGTGCGAAACAGTGTGCTGTATAGTTATAAACGAAGCCTCGATGCAAAGAATTTGAAGAATTTTAGTAATCGAATTGATCAATCTAAATGATGAATTGTTTCAGCCCTAACTGACTGTATGCAAGCACAACACTATATATAAAAATAACTGAAAAACATATGTCTCCGCGCCTTCACACGGTGCTCGAATAGAAGGCCTCTCTGTCTCAAAGTCCCGAGCTGAATTTCAGTGCCAGTACATTCCGGGTACTACTACTACCAAAAAAGTTACTCAGTTTTTTACATTTACATGCATTTGAGTGAAGACCTTTGAGTCTTTTGTCTCTCAACGTTTCAGCCCCACCCTTAAGTTTTTTTACTCTGCTTTTCCATTTTCTTTTCTAGCTAGTTTTCCAGCTGTCAGTGTCACTGGTCTGTGTGTGTGTGTGTGTGTGTGTGTGTGTGTGTGTGTGTGTGTGTGTGTGTGTGTGTGTGTGTGTGCCCGAGGCTAAGGCTAGATATTCATTTGGAAATGACCAACAGGCCTGGGGAAAAGGGGGTTGGTTTTCTCTTCTTTTAGTGGTGCCCAGAGTTGAATTTAACAAGTTAAATTATATTATTTATTATTAAATAATCTAATAAAAATCATTATTGTATTATTTAATATAAATATTTATGCTATTTAAACCCTAATTCCCCACAGAACTGTAAATTTACAGTCAGATTAACAGACTGATTGAAGTATTTCCTTTTGTGGTTCAGCAGAGCTTTATCTATTGCATGCCCTACTGACCGATCAGTAAACCGAGCTAATAAATAATAATAGAATAATACTTGAGGGCAAAACCATGCTGATCAGATAATCTTGAAACCGAAGCATCTGAGAACAGCGAGGAAGTATTTAGATAGCAAATATGCCAACAAAGATAAGACTTTACCAATTTTTTAAAAAGCTACTTGCCGTCTTCTAGAACAACAACAAATCTGAGGACTCAGCCAGCTGCCACCCAAGTGAGGCAGCCGAGGCACCACAAACAAGTGGGGCCTTATCCTATAGATGTGTTCAAAGTAATTGAAACAAATTACGTGTTTGTATTTGTTCTTTTTGAAAAAGGCAAGTGAGAAAATGTTTGTCATTCAGGTGAATTGCCTCTTTAAGCTAACACTAACTACAGCAAAACTTAATTAATAGCCCAGGCTTTTATTTGCTAAAAGCACTGAATTGACCCTGCCTATATTTGGGACAGGCATCCATATGGGACCGGCCTTTAATTCCTCTCGCACAAATCTCAAATAGGCTACTATAAACAGTTTATTTATTTCAAACAGATTACTTGTATAAAAAATGTCCAATAATATCAAATACAAGTCATTCATTTGATCTAGCTCTGACAGACAGCTTATGCTTATTTTATAAGCAGCAACGTAATGAAAACAACAACAGGGTGCAGGATGAGAAAAGTGTGGCAGTTAGCAGACAGTGAGCGATGGACTTCACATGACAGGATTCATAACTTGAATTAATTTTTATGAATTTATTTATGTATAATAATTTATTACAGACTAAAGGAATATAAATAATCAAGGAACGGACACATTCGGACTTAACAGAGACCTGCGTTTATTTGTCAAAATGTTTTCCCACACCAGGCCAGTAAACAGGGTTGGCGGCTATTTGGGACACAGCTATTAAGTGAAGTTTAATGTGTCCAGACATGTAGATAAATGTCTCTGTAATGTATATACAAAATTAGCTCATAAAGTGAAGGATGATAAATACGTAAATTACAACACAAACCTAAACCAGGATGTTCACCCGTTAAAAACCACCACAACAGGTCCAGTTAAAGGTGATTTAACATTGATTACATGCTTTAAAAGCTCTGTTATTGTTTCTGTTTATGGATGATTTTTCATATTTGTTATAAACCACATGCATCCTGTTGTTCCTTGTTGTGTCTTCCATGCTAACAGATTGATTAGTAAAATATCCAAAATTATGACTTCATTTTTTAAAGATTTATTTATGATGGCAATACAGAAATAAACAGACTTTACATTTTAAATACATTATCTGCTATGTCATGGTATGTATGCTACACATATCAAAGAAGTCAACATAAAAAAGTGTAGCTTTTTGCAGGTCACACTCTTAGAAATCATCAGCAGTGGGGCTACAGTATAGAAGGGACCTGTGTAGCTGCATATGTTTACATTATAATATTGTAGATGTTTTTTAATTGAATTTATTCCGTCACTCTTTACTTCTGTAGTACTCTCATATCTCCACAGGAAACACTGAATCTTGGTCTATTTTTTTAAAATGTGACTATAAAAATAAAGTACCAGAACAACAAATAAAGCACCGGGTTGTATAACAGTATGCGTCACCAACCTAATGTGTTGTCTGCTGATTCTCCACATCAAACCAGAGCATCTCCTGTGATATTTGCTTCAGAGGGAACCGGAGGGGTCACCGCAAGAACGTCTTTCTCTTCCAGACCGGCTGTCGGTGGGGAACAGAGACGCCATTCAGACACTGTTTGTTTTGTTGTTACCATATGGTGAGCGTTGAGGTGGGTAGGAAGGCCATTAGCGGCCATGTTTATGTATCTGTTTTTGCTTTTATTTTCCAGGTCAAGGGTCAGAGGTGCCACATCTGCCAGAGTCATGAGGCCAAACGCTGAGGCGGCTGAACAAGCGGTCATCTTGTAAGACAAGTTAACATGAACGCAGCCATCAGCACCTCCCCCATGTTACCAAGTCAACACACCGCTCTGAGTAAACAGCAGTCAGGCAGCAGACACGCCGGTGGGGAAAGATACCTTGTGACCAAATGTCTGGAAAGGAGAGCGTGTGATAGCGTGGTTGGAGTCCCAGCAGGCAAGATGTGAAAATCACAAAAGTTAGCGCTCAGCCCTGAAGAGAAGGTTGTGACAGTGCAGTCCGAAGAAAGGGGGATCAGTGTTCGCCCTCACTGTTAAGTTAAAAGGGCTCCTATTGTGGGAATTCACATTATTCTTTACTTATATGATGTCTGTTGAAGGATGACTTTGTTAAGATTAGACTTTGAGAAAGACTGGAAAAGACTAACTGCAGAGAGCAAGAACCCCACCGACCAACCCACACACACTTAACGGACTTACCAAGTACTGCGCGTAATGCAGTATTACACATATATTTCTGTATTGTGCTATTTTACCATTTACTGCATTATTTTAGGTCATTTAGGTCTCATTTTAACGTGTTGGCCTTTGTACATATTGTGTTTTTATGTATTTATTTATTTTGTGTTTATGCTGCAAACTGCCGAAGAACTGCAAAGATTTAAATCTGAATGTTAATATCTTAAGAGACATAATCTACAGTCACATATGAAAACAATTCATGGGTTAAGAATCAACGTGTGTGTGTGTGTGTGTGTGTGTGTGTGTGTGTGTGTGTGTGTGTGTGTGTGCGTGTGCGTGTGTGTGTGTGTGTGTGATGCAACACAGTGCATGTTCCCACTGTCACTTGTCCAGAGTATCCAGAGTTTAGCCTTCAAGGCCTCCTGACCAACAGCAGAAACCCCTCCCCCTTGCATCTGCATACCTTTTGGATGCTATCATCAGACCCAAGTATGGATTCCCAAAATGTACTCACCTTTGTCATTATGAGCCTTGGCAAAGGCTAAACAGGCTTTCTTATACTTTGGCTTCAGCAGTGGTTTCCTGCGTTTTCTACCTCTGTGCAGTGTGCGCCTTACTGTGTGAGATGAAACAGTCACTCCAGTTTAGCTTTACAAAGCTTTTGCCAGGTCTGAGGCACTTGATTACTAATTCTCCTGCCCTTTTCTCAGCAAACCTAGGTCATCACGAGGCAACAGCGTCTGGCGACAACCTGGATGTTTTTCATCCTTTTTGAATTTCTGTGTCACTTTTGCTTCTGTATTCTGAATTATTAACAATGATTTGCTCAGGCTCTTGTACCCTTGTCTATTTCTGTGCAATTACATAATTCTCTTTCTAAAGTCTCAAGTTCAACAGGCTTATCAATTGCCCTGAACGAGCACCAAAAGAACATTTCTATTAAGTGTTCGGGTGGATGGACCTATTTTTGCAACATGGCCTTTTACCAAGAAAACCATGTTTAGTATTGACGTATTTCATTGGTAACTGATAAAGGAGACTTGCAGGGACATTACATCATAAAGGAACCCTAAATAGATCTTATTTGTAAAGAGAAATCAGTGAATTTGTTTAAGAAAGGGTGTACTCGTGTATCCTGTCTTATGACAACAGGGTATCATGTTCCAAAGGGGCGTCCATTCATTCCAAAGTTACTCAACAAATTCTGTTCATGAGCTGAATAATAATATTACAGTCAAGGACAGGAGGAGAGTCTTGTGACATTTCATTAGTCCATTTTTATTTCCACTAAGTCGCATGTGAGGCTGATTGAGTCTGTTAGAAATATAGTTTGCTTTACACCTTCCTTAAAACATTTGTGCTGAAACATTTCTACATTATAAAGCATTCTCATGAGGCCGCTGATTGTTGAATGATGGATTTACAAAAAGAATATCAGTAAGTGTGCAAATAATTATTACATAAGAAAAAAAATCACGGTGTTGCTGCCAGTGGAAATGGTTCATGCACATTCTATGTTTGGGCAGTGACGTGCATTTACACACTTTGACTAATCTGAGCTAAATATAAAACTGAAGGTTTTTAATTAATGAGGTTTGACTTTAAACATTCAAACATACAGAGAGACTTAATGATAATTTTGCTGCTATGTATATAATTATTTTTACTACTGAGCATCATTGGCACAAGAAAAGGTAACTCAGGATAAATTCTGATTACACAAACACTGTAGATGCTTGCTCATAACATACAAGTACGCTGCAAGTGTACATGTTGTGCATGCTGTTTTGAAGGCAAATGGTGGTCACACAAAATATTGATTTCATTTAGATGTTTCTTCTGTTCCCTTACTTTCCTTTGAAGGCATTCTTAAATCACAGTGTTTATTCCACACTTGCATAAAATGTCTACACAGTATGTCTGCAGGTGAGCTCACCTCAGACTCTAGTTACAATATACAGAGACATTTCCACAGTTCCAAGACAATTTTCCATTATTTAGGTCGAGTAACAGCTACATAGCCTACTCCAAATATTTTACAAATACCAACCTGTCCAAGAGCAGTAACACGGCATTGTGTCTCTCAGAGCTCTCCACTTTAATACTTCCTCTGAACGATCATTGCTGGTTGACGTAAAACGCATCATTACTGGTGCACCATCGTGGGAATGTCGCCACAGACGCCCGATTGAAACACTCTACACTGAGAATACAGAGACACTTACCTGGCGGTTACAGACTAAATCAGCATTTTGTGACCTTATGTGTTTAGTGAGGGCTTGAATGTAACGGACGTTCATTTATATGTAAAGGTCCTACACTCCAGCTTTAAGTTCTATCTTCTCAATCTCGTTTACAGGTTGTACTTTGAGTGAGCACTGGACTGCTGTGTGATTTAGCTAAATATAAGTATCAGATTGAACTCAGCAGATATTAAATATTAAAAGGACTTGGATTAGGATTGGAGCCAAAAAAAACATGAACGGAACATCCCTGGAGTGAATACCTTAGAAGGTTTTAAACAGTCCCTTTCTCCAATCCATATGAAGACACAATTTTTATTTTATATTATAAAATATTATATTATTTTATATTTTACATGTGTTCTATCCCAAATTTGTCCATCTGACCGCAGCCATGTTTGAGGTGTCTCCATAGATGATTAGCCAATCAGATATTCAGATAAGATTTTAACCCATTACTGTAAAAAAAAAAAAAAAAAAAAAAAAACAATTATATCAGAAAACAATTGTATTATTTTCTTGTGTCCGTTTAAAAGATCTGTCAGTGACAGCAGCAGAGCATCTCTTCTGTTTATGTTTATATTACAGATTGTCCCTTTAAAGAAAAATGTCAGTTGTGTCTACAGTCAGAAATCACGAGGGACGTCTATATGAACGGTCAGAGAAGAAATGGCAAAACACACTGACTACTGGTCGATTCTATTCCACCCTGTTCACGACCCACCAGGTTTATATATAATTCATGCACTCATACATCATTCATGTGTTCATAAATTCACTCTCGGGTATCTGTGCCCCATTTTCTGCCAGCTCCAATTTTTTTTTCAGAGAAACGCTGTGGCCCACTAGAGCTCCTGTCCAAATTGAATTAACCTCAGCCGCATGGTTCATTAGGGGAAGGTCTGCCTGGTGCCACGGGCGATTAGCTTTTACAGCGTGAGTCTGCACGGCCAATATTGTGTCCTCCCTGTCAACAGACGCACAATACGTCATTACAGGAGGATGTAGCCTATTAGTGTCGAAACACGTCACACTGACAGATGACGCTGCAGCAGCAGAAGGGACGCACATAAAATCAACAGCATCACATTCATCTGTTTTCCAAATCTCTTACGGTATATTTCTGTCTCCCTCTGAAACCTGAAGCACAGGGTGTTCAGAAACTCCACACATGATCAGATGCTGCCATGGTGGACTTCCATTTGTAAGGTATTCGCCCTTGCTTTTATAACATACCTTATGTTTCGCCAAGATAGGATGAAAGAGTACTAATGCTACTGGAGGGGGCCATTTACACCTGCCATTAAAATGTGTTTTAGATGATTGTATTCCAGTCAGATTAATCTTGACCACGTGAAATTACAGGTGGAAATGCACCTAATATGCACTGAGGCCGGATTGCGATCCAATCGGCCAAACCTGCTCTAGAGGTGGTCAGATACACATTGTGAACACAGTGTACACAAGCGTGAATGCAAAGGTGTTGTCAGTCCTCATCTAATGTGGACACTGGAGACGCATATTTATACCAGGTGTAAATGTTATGAGGTTTAAATCATATCTAGAGACAATCTGGATATGAGGCTCATTTTAATGCCAGGTGTAAATGGCCTGAAGCAGACTCGAGCCAGAATAAGCAGCTGTGTAAGAACTATGATATGAATCTTTAATCCTTTAACCTCCTCTACTCCAATATTTAACAGGGGACACAGAAGGTGTTAGGGCAGAAAATTGGTCTTTCTTGAAATTTTTCTCCAAACTGAATCTAAAGAAATAAAATCTAATCACTTTAGTTATTTATTAGAGAAAATGCCAAACATTCTTTGGTTTTTGGCTTTTCTCTATTTTATATCATTATAAATAAATAAATATATATAAAGAATTAATGAATATAATAAAATAAATAGTGTTTTTAACATCACATTAATCAATACTGAAAATAACTGTTAGTAGCATTATGAAATTAATTGCTTGCCCTCCTCAAAGATGTTATTTACACACATTTAATTCTCAATGTATATATATCAACTGTTCTTTATGTATTAATATTATGAAGAGATATTAATATGAGATTTCTATTTCCCTGTCTACCTGGTTGACTGAGAATGAACCAACATGCATTTTAAAATACTCCTAAAATGAGTGGGTTCATCCTGTTCAGAGCATGACTGTGACCTTTCACACCAACATTCACCTCCTCATTTCTGTAAGCTGCAGTGAATTGGCTGGGGCAGGCAGCCAGAGTCACTACTTTGTTACTGTAATCACTCTGCCAGCACATTAGTGACACTACAGTCAGTCGACTGTAATCGCACTGATCACACAGAGGGAGGTACTATGATGCTGCTGCACACACCTACACCTACACACACACACACACACACACACACAAAAACACATCCTAAAATCAGTTAACCTGAAGTTGTGACTGTGAATCAGACAGACTTTAGTCACAGCTCTACATCAACATAAACTTTTTTTTATCCCACAAGCGGAAATTCATGTGGTCAACTGTGTCTGACTTAAAACAATATAGGATTCTGCCACTTGACCTGTTAATCCCTAAGAATTTCAGATGGAGAGGATGGGTAGCATCATTGAGTATCTGATAAGCCCTTTTTAAATTAAAATCGTTACACATATGGCTGTGCTGCAGACACCTGATCAATCCCAGTGATCCTGCTTACTGTCTTGATGCATATGCTGCAATGTGGCTTTATCTTTGACAGGTTTGCTCCTTGGAAGTTCTGCTGATGCTTTTATCCAGATAAAGTTTAAAGTAGGAGTTAAGTTTCTTGCTGAAAGACACTATCATAGGAAAAAAACAGAGGAGGTTAAACAAACACAACTATTACAGTGTTTTATTATGCCGTCTGGGAGTAGCAAAGGAAAAAGTCAGGTGATATAGTATAAAGAACGAGAAAGTCTGTGTGAGGAGGTGATTGGGGTGGATGGATGAGTCAAACAAATACAGGACTTTCACCCAGGAGGCAGGAATTTGAGTCCCTTGCGAAACCTAGTCAATGGTGAGTTTTTTAAGTTTAAGTTTTAAGATAAATAACATTAGGTAGGTGACTTACATCACGTGAGGTAAAGCAGCAGCCGATAACAATTGAACTCTATCTGCTGCTTGGACCGGTGGCCCTTTGAAATCTCATCCAGCTTAGTGCTTGCTCTCATGGTGAGAGCCTCACCAAGACACTGGTCCCTCTCACCACAAATTGTCCCTCTAACACTTCGCATCCCCAGGCTTCAGAGGCAGCTCCATCGATGTCTGGACTGGTACTTTTCCAACAGTCACATATGTAAAATACAAATCTGGAATATGAAGTGTGTCTGGATTCAGACTGCAGGACAACAACATTTCTCCCAGCATCCCTTTCAAAATAAGCTCAAACTGGGATGTGATGTTTCTGGCTGGTCAATGATTACAACACTGAAGTCACTTAAAGTCTCTGATTGATTATGAATTAAAGACACATGGAAACTTTCTGAGGCACAGGTCATGTGCCGTTGCTAAGCGACCCACCTGCCTGAACTTTATCTTGGACTTCTATTAAACAGGAGGATCTGACTACATAGATATGATTCCCGGCAAAATGACTTTCACTGTCTCTCCTTTGTGATAATCAGTGCTAATCAGCAGCTTCCCAGGCTCTCCCAAACAAAACAACCTTGGTTCTCACCATGTCCATGTGAACGCAAATGCACTAACTATGCACTAAACACAATTTACTTCAACATATCACTGACCCATCTTTTAAGATCATTCTCCATCTTACCCTCACTTGTGAACAAGACCCTTAAACTTGATCTTCATTTGGGGTATCAACTCACTCCCAACCCCAAGAGGACAATCCGCCCTGTTTTTGTGTACAACAGATTTATCTCTTATCCCAGCTGCAAACCTTGAAGTGTACACTGGAGCTCACATTCATAATCAGAAAAAAAGCAGAGACAATCCGGCGGTCACCAAACCAAAGCACTCTCCACTGCATGTCTGCACTGATCGTTTACAAAGGTGGTGACAACACACAGCTATCCAGCCCTCTTCATCTCGATGGCTTCCTTCATCACCCCTCCAAATGATGCAACTTACCACCGGACGCAATCACATATTTCTGTCAAAACGCACATTTCCAAGCTGCTCTGATCCACAGTGACCTCCATCTGAGATCAACGCTACTTCAGAGAAGATTTTTTGTTTTACATAAATTCCAAAATACGGTCAAAGGTCACAGGTTTGATTGAGCTATATGTCAGTAGGCAGCTCAATATTCTGTTGAGGTGCCCTTGAACAAGACCCAACACCTCCACACTAAGAGATAATATAAATAAAATCAGTCCATAAGATGTAGAATCATAGCTGCTCATAAGCATAGAAAATACTTTCCCTCATTTATTTAAAGAGGCCATATTATGCTTTTTGGCTTTTTCCCTCTCCTTTATTGAGCTATATACCTTTTTTGTGCATGTAATAGGTTTGCAGAGTAAAAAGCCCAAAGTCCAGCCCAAAGGGAGTTCCCATCTCCCACAGAAAACTCTGCTCTGAACTGCTTGAA
>NW_024041204.1:0-26300 GCF_014851395.1 Micropterus salmoides
TCTTGTCAAGTTTCTAACTACAGTTTTTTGTTTTGGGACAAAGGGACAAGCTGCCGCTATGTTGATCCAGTATTTAACAATGACACTTGCATTTTATTAATGTGGTTTGGAGTTTCTGTGCAAACAACTAGTACATGAACACACAGGCACACATACACACAAGTGCACATGCTAAATATCCCTGGTTACTAGAAGTTTCTTCCAGCAAAAGGCAGCCAGGTTTTGTCAAGAATTGAAAATACCAGGATCCCTATTACCAGTATTCAACCTTATTCTGGACCATTGGTTGTACATACAAAACATGTGATCATTTCTTTAAATATATTTTTTTATGGATTAAACTACCCAACAGTATGTGACATAGTTCCTCAGCTCCACCTCAACCAGCTACATTAAAATACTTCTTAAACATCAATGATAATCATCATCCAAAATGTTACAACACTGAAGGGGGCCATTCCGCATATGAGCACTTTTGCTTTTGGTACATGAAGTACATTTTGCTGATGATACTAACTTTTAATTCTAGTAGAATATTTTTACTAATGTAAAGGATCTGAAAACTTCTTTCCCTGCTGTTCTGCTCTCCTTTTAGTCATTGGCTTTTAACAGCTCTTTTTACTTTGAATTTCTTTCCAGTTCACTATTCCAACAGCACACTGAGAATGACATATTGGCTGTTATCATTGTCTGTCAGTGGCTAATGTCCTGCATGGAGGAAAATAACCACCTCACATGTATGCAGTTTTTACATAGTTTTTATAACAATAAGTAATGCTTTTAAGGCAAATGTAGTTTGCTAAGAAGCAACATATTATACCCCACATATGATTAGCGCTAGGTTGGAGTCCATAAGCAGGCCACGTACAGTAAAAAACAGCCATGAAAATATGATTATTAATGATACATTTTTCTCAAATCTCAAGTTTGTGAGGCGTGGATCATTTTTAAAGAAATCCACTGTATGTTCACCACTGTTTGTAACAGTGGTTGTTAAACATTGCTCAGATTCCTGCTGGTGACCTCTTTTGTGTACAGTGTTACCATGCTGACCATGAATTCTTAATAAGCTCAACAGCTGCGGTGATGGTCCTCGGGTAGTGTCTCTAGCACTCCAAGCTAGAAGCCTTTCTGTAATCAGATAACACAGACACTTGCACCTTATTAGCATGGCATATTAGCATCACGGACAAAACAGTTGCCAACGTAGTCATGCTGAAAATCCCTTGTCATTTCACCCTCAGGATGTCAGAGGATGGTTGTTGGCATAAAGTGATATCTGAAAACACAGGAAGACGAAAGGACAGAAGGCAGAGAATTGGCTTGCTTTACTGTACTGTACTACTTTCATTAGCCCTCTTAACTTAAGAGTTTGTCCAAAAGAAAGTAAAGAATCACAAAGCGTTGATGTTCAGGCTGTGTCGCTTGGCACCTGGTTAGCAACTTAATGGAATTTCCTCTCTAAGACATTACATGTGTGTCTTACTGGAAGTGTTGTCAAATTTCCAGCCAGTAAATCTCAATGATTCACCGTGTGGCACACTTTCTGTTTCTGTGGCACCAATTCAATTCAATTCAATTCAATTTTATTTATATAGCGCCAAATCACAAAAGAGCAGGTCTAGACCGTACTCTATGATGTTATTTACAGAAGCCCAACAGTTCCCACCAAGAGCAAGCACTAGGCGACAGAGGCAAGGAAAAACTTCCTTTTAAGAGGCAGAAACCTCGAGCAGAACCATGGCTCAGGGTGGGCGGCCATCTGCCTCGACCGGTTGGGGTGAAGGAGAAAAGAGAGAGAGAGAGAGAGAGAGAGAGAGAGAGAGAGAGAGAGAGAGAGAGAGAGAGAGAGAGAGAGAGAGAGAGAGAGAGAGAGAGAGAGGAGAGAGAGAGAGAGAGAGAGAGAGAGAGAGAGAGAGAGAGAGAGAGAGAGAGAGGCAGCCTACACAATATACACACAGAGGTACAGACAGTGAAGGTAATGTTGCTATAGACTGAATGAAAAATGGTACAGATATTTATAATAGTGTTAATGGTAACCATCATAATGTTAATGATTATAATAACAATAATAACAATAAGACTAGCAACAATAGTCGTTGCAGTAGAGGGTGTCGAGCAGGAACACAGGGGCAGCAGGTGACCCGCAACCACAGATCCAGACTCCACAGCTCCAGAGCCAGAAAACCTGCAGGAAGTGATAGGAGAGGGGAGAGAGACGAGAAAGCACAAGACTACCAGAAAGGGGAGAAGTTGTGTTTGTAACATGCAATAATGGGATAAGGTTGCATACAGAGGGAGAGAAAGTAGAGGAGAGAGGAGCTCAGTGCATCATGGGAAATCCCCCGGCAGTCTAGGCCTATAGCAGCATAACTAAGGGATGATTCAGGACTACCTGAGCCAGCCCTAACTATAAGCTTTATCAAAGAGGAAAGTCTTAAGCCTACTCTTAAATGTGGAGATGGTGTCTGCCTCCTGAACCCAAACTGGAACCTGGTTCCACAGGAGAGGAGCTTGATAGCTGAACGCTCTGGCTCCTAGTCTACTTTTGGAGACTCTAGGAACCACAAGTAACCCTGCATTCTGGGAGCGCAGTGCTCTGGTGGGGTAGTAAGGTACTATGAGCTCTTTAAGATAAGATGGTGCCTGACCATTAAGAGCTTTGTAGGTAAGAAGAATGATTTTAAATTCTATTCTGGATTTTACTGGAAGCCAATGCAAAGAAGCTAAGACAGGAGAAATGTGATCTCTTTTCCTGGTTCCTGTCAGAACACGTGCTGCAGCATTCTGGATCAGCTGAAGAGTCTTAATGGACTTTTTCGAGCAGCCTGATAATAAGGAATTGCAGTAATCCAGCCTAGAAGTAACAAATGCATGGACTAGTTTTTCTGCATCATTTTTAGACAGGATGTTCCTGATTTTCGTAGGTGAAAAAAGGCGGTCCTTGAAATTTGCATAATGTGAGACTTAAACGACATGTCCTGATCAAAGATAACTCCAAGATTCCTCACAGTGGTGCTGGAGGCCAAGGCATTGCCATCCAGGGAAACTATATCTTTAGATAATGCGTCACGGAGGTGCTTAGGCCCCAGAGCAATAACTTCAGTTTTATCTGAGTTTAACATGAGAAAATTACAGGTCATCCAGGTTTTAACATCCTGAAGGCACATTTGAAGTTTAGCTAACTGATGAGTTTCATCTGGCTTGATCGATAGATATAACTGAGTATCATCTGCATAACAATGAAAGCTTATGGAATGTTTCCTGATAATATTGCCTAAAGGAAGCATATATAAAGTGAAGAGGATTGGTCCAAGGACAGATCCTTGAGGAACTCCATGAGTAACTTTGGCGTGCATGGAGGACTCATCGTTAACATGTACAAACTGAAATCGATCTGATAAATAGGACTTAAACCAGCTTAGAGCGGTTCCTTTAATGCCAATGAAATATTCCAGTCTCTGCAATAGGATCTGATGGTCAATGGTATCAAATGCAGCACTAAGATCTAATAAAACCAGTACAGAGACAAGTCCTTTGTCTGATGCAATAAGGAGGTCATTAGTAATTTTCACCAGTGCTGTCTCTGTGCTATGATGAGCTCTAAATCCTGACTGAAAATCCTCAAATAAACCAGGGCCGTACTATTGTGCATGGCAGAACTGCTCGTGACAGTCAATCCCTAAATCCCTAAACCAGCCAGCTCCTTAACAACGGAATCGTTGAGATCTGGAAACACAGTGACATCAGCGCAATGAGGTCTATGGTGGCAAATAACACTAGCAATCAGACACTCAGGTTGTAAACAACAATGGCTTAACTTTATGTGGAGGAAAAAATAAAAGTGAGCTCACCTGAAACATTGGTAACAATCTCTCATTGCAGATGAATACTGTGCACAACTACAGAAAGTAGCAGTAAGTCAAAGTTGAAACTAGGAAGTCGGCTTATAAACTGTGATGGTCAGTATAGGCACAAACATGATACCATGAGCAGACTCATACAAAAGTCGTTTAGTCGTCTAAACATGCAGTGGGTCACTGTGTCACTGCAGGTGTGTTTTTACTTTTCCTTGTGCTGGGCTCTTCTAGGTAGGGGAGCGTTTGGCTCGATATGATGTGGAGAAGCGATGTGCCATCGAAAAGGAAGACTATGATCTTGCCAAGAAGAAAAAGGAGCTGATGGAGGAGTACAGGAGGAGCGTCTACCAGCAGCTGGAGGTCCACAACCTGCTGGACATGGCAATGGTCAGTCACGAACCACTGATTTACCAGTGTGGTAACAGCAGGGGGACTGTTGGTGTAATGGACAAGTTACATTTTTCTCCAAGGTGTTGGTGTTAGACAAGATGACAAATTATGGGACATGGGGGGGGGGGTGACTTATTCGGCCTAAAGCAAATTCTGGTCTTCCTTTCCACCATGTCACCAGATCACGAGGGCAGCAGATTCATCCCCAGCCCAGGAGTCTCCCTGTCTTCAGCCCTCAGGTCACTGCTCAGTCCCCACCAAGCCCCTTGTGTCCACAGAAACATTCAGGAAGGGGAAAACAACTAACGCTGCTCAGAACCAACAGTCAGACACAGGAACGGTTGCGTCCAAAGTGAGCAGCCAACCTGACATGCCGTGCGCCCCTGCTGCTGTACCCAAGATTGACGTAAGTACCGCTTTCTTAAATGTGTTCACAATCCAATACATCACAACATATTTACCCAGTATGAAACATGTCCTGCACCTACAGACACTTAAAAACAGGAGAACTTGTCCAATAGTCATTGGAAGACTTTATGGACAGTCAATGATGACAAACCCTGTGTTTTCTGATTAATGATCCATTTGTAGACCGCTGGACCTGTAGCTTTTTCTGCTTTCCAGGAATTCCTGTATTCTTATAAAAATAGCCTAGCTCTCTGCAGCACCTTGGGAACATGTCTCCTGCCTTAAGCCTCTGTAGTGTTGGAACATGGAGCACATAGGGAGATTATGACCAGCGGGAGCTTTTATGCTTTACTCACCACCTACTGAGACCAGCCCAACTGCAGGTTTGGGTTTCAGTATTTAATTAAAAGTGTGCAACAGTTGGCTGACTCCAGCGGCTGCCAACCTGGCCTCAAGGCAGGGCTTTGAGCCTTGTATGAGGCAGCAGGGTGCTTGTTGGGCTTGGGGGTTCTATAGAGGGGGTTAAACATTCATGATGTTGAACGATCAACCTATTCGGTAATCAAGTGCTAGTGATAGTGAAAAGAACAAGGGCAGATACATTTTTCAAAGGGATGGAGTTCCTTTTCAGCCTTGAAAGTCTAGTTTAGTTAGTTCTTTGAGCCTTTGAGCTGAAAGATATTTAGGCAATGTACACTAATGAAACTCTCCCAAATTACCATGAATGTCACTGGAAAATAGTCAATATAAAGAAGTAGTCCTTGTTATTGCAGGGTTTGTGAGCAAGTTGTAATTTACTAAAACATCTTAAATTGTCAGACTTTGGCTATCAACCTTTGTTGTTCATTCCCTGTGAGTTCTTCCTGTTGTAAATCGAGAAAACCTTGAGTCCCGTAAAGGTCATGAGCAGGGTTTCCAGGGGAAAGATTATCAGTTCTCTGACCACAACTTGATTATAACTAAGGCCAACTTTCAGATGAGTGTAATTGTTTTTTATCAGTAATGATACCAAAATGTTTATCAGATTCGGCATTGATCATGCTACAGTAAATATAATGTTCCAAGCTTTAAATGCCAATGTTGTTGTCTTGTGTTGACAGGTTTCTAGTGTGCCTTATGACGAGAGACCACTGCCCACACTTCAGAGGAAAGACCGACCTGTGGAGAGCCCTGCAGAGCATCACTCTCCCCAACTCGATACCCAGAAAACACCACACAGCCCTGAGATGAGTGGAGAGCCAGAGCCCCTGACAGAGAAAGCCCAGAGAGAGGCTGGCCTGCCAATAGAGGTCTATGGAGAAAGCCTGGTAAGAAAGAAAGGCAGAAAAACATGATTAGCAAAGCTAACTCAGGGTTTTACTTTCTCCCAGGTTTTTATTTCTATGTACTCCAAAAAATACTTTTTGGTATCCCTTCATGATATTCTGTACTAGCCAGGTGTTATCTCCTTTTTCGGCTGTGCCAAGTATATTTGTATCGGCAATAATGTCAGCAGATAAGTAACAAGATACCGCAATACAGAAATGCTAAAGATATGTTTGAGGTGACTTAGAAAATGTGGTGTGAAATATGATCTATTTATAGTACATTACGCAGCATATATGCAAATATATCTGCTAAAATACCCCAATAACTGATATTTGTGATGTCTTCGCTGCCCTGTGGCAAATTTTTTGCCCTGTCTTCTTTCCCAGGTGGCCGGGGCATATTCCAAAACCTGGTCTTACAGAGAGGATGCTCTGCTGGCTGTGTACAAGAAGCTCTTGGAGCTACCACCCGCCATCCCCAGGGAGGAGTTGAGAAACCTGATAAGAGCTGCAGTCTTCCTGGTCAAGAAAGCCCTCCTGGATAAAGTGTCCTCTGTGAGTCAAATACTCAACAAACAAAAAAGTTATGTTGGTGAGGATGCTTTGAATGTGATGAAGTTGAAGTTGATCAAACAACTGCTTCCAGTAAAGCAGTATAAAGGCGGTATGGATATTTTTACTTTGTCACTGTCAAAGTCTTCTATAAATCACGTTCTCTGGATTCATTTTACAAACAGAACTAAGGTTCATGTTGTGAAATCATAAGCACACATTCACGCATGCATAATCTTAACAATATTACCCCTGTACCATATGCAACCCATTACTCTCTCACAGAGCAGGCTTACTTAAACAAACAGTTTTGACAAGGATGGCCTTGTAACCCCTCTCTGGAAGTCGTCTACAGCTTGTATGGTAATGAAAAGGGTAGTGCTCCAGAGACACTTCTCTGGAAACTCAGTGGTCTGAGCTGCATGTCGTGTCATTACATCCTGAATCTGAATGAAGCCCAGGGTTTTAGTCATGTTTTTCCAGGTTAAACACAAAATTCCAAAAATGTTTAGAAAGCACTGTTAATTCAGTTACCCTGTAAAAACACAGGTTAGTTGGCGTCTTTGCTTTCTACTGTTTGGTGGATATATCTTTTTGGCGTGTTAGCGAGTACAATATAAAAACCTTTATAAAACTACAAAGCTGCAATAACCTCCATTCACAACTACTGATTGTCTCTCTCCATCTGCATACTTATACTGCATAACTAACTGAAACTAAACATTGCCAAGTCTAGCCTCTCTGTTAATTGTCTTCACCCTGGTGCTAGCTTTTCTTGGAAAGTTTGGAGCTAAATGTCTACTGGCTCTTCCCTTAGGTTTTCCACGCCTCCTTGAAGCTTCTGCTTCTACTGCTGAGCCAGTTGATCCCAAATTTGGGCCGGGCTGAGGTGACCCACTGCTTGGAGCAGACCTGGCCTAACCTGCTGGCCAGGACTGGAGACTCAGCTGGCCGCCTCCGAGCCACAGCCTCTGCCTTCATACAGGTATTGTAACACATTGGACTGACGTATTTATTTGTCGCAAAAGGCACAAGTTGATTTCCATTAACCCTTTGCTTCCTGTCAGCCTGCCTTCTGCCTCCTTATCAGCTTTGTGTTGACTAAAGAGAAAGAATTTTGCAGTCTGCCTCATTTCCCCCTCCATCTTCCTTTGAGTAGAGCTTTGTGAAGCTTTTGTAGAATAATGTTGGAAAATCAGCACTCTCTTTCTTTTTTATCCATAAAACACATTGTGTTGTAAAGCATACAGCAGATATTTCGTCGAACACAGTCTTAGTGATATGCAATGTAAAATGTACTAAAGAGGCTGCTGATGTCCTCTGTGTTAATCTCATTTGTCTATGGTTATTATATCTCAATTTGAAGTGGTAGTGTCTTCTTCATAGTGAATTTCTACACATATCAACAGGGTAGACTTTGTGTCATCTAGTAACCAATACAAAGGGTTTCAGTAACCCGCTTATCCCATTAGGCGGGCCTATATAAGACTCTACATGGCGGAACAGTTACCTAGACACCATGACAGCAAACACAAACAGATTCAAACCAATACAACTTTGCAATGATCAAACCAAAAAAAATTCCATTTTAAAAACATGTAAATACATTTAATAAAGAAAGATTACCTCAAAATAATAACATTACCACAACAGTGTGCTCATAGATTAATCATACTCTTATGAAAAATGATTCACTATAGTCTTACTGCACATATGCTATAAAGGGCAAAACCGGAACTTCCGTTCAAGAAGTAAAAAAAGAATGTCATTTGATCTTTCATCTTTTAGCTAACCACAATAAACACCACTTCCCCCAAGCCCAAGACTGACTGTTAAATGGCACCAGCTTGACAGGCTATAGCCAGTTTAGTAGCAAGCTAGTATGAATACAAAATGTATGAATGAAAGGTGGATCTGTTATGGTTATGAATTTTGAGCAGCATGAGAAAGTCATTAGACCACAGCTAAATAGTAAAATGATGAATAAATGTCAAATCTATGGAGTGAAATTTAAACTTGGCGCTATGGGAAACTCAATTCTAACGGGAGGGAAACAGACGGGGGAACAGACTTCGAAGTGGAAAGAAGAAGGGGCAGTTGGTTGGACACTGAATAGGTGACACTTTTGAATCAAAGGTCATTGGGACCTGAAAATAGGTTTTTAATTGAATAACTTGGGCGATTCCAGATTCCACACACAAGTTGACTGGGACAACACAATGAGTAAACAGTAACTAGCACTGTACGGGCTTTCCTTCATCTCGGCCGTTCTGCCTTTCACTTCCTGCCTCATTCTGAGTTTTGAGCATCATCAGAATCGCGTGACTGCAAACAGCATATTGGAGTGTGCCTAGCTAATTGTGATCCTATGAGTGAGCTCATAGAGAGGCTTCACTTCTAAAAATGCTAAGGTGCAGTCTGAACAAGTCTGTGTAGAGTACTTGCACGGTAGGCAAGTACCAATGTCTTGAATCGGATTTGAGCAGCCATAGGTAGCCAGTGCAGGAGTGGTGTAGGGTTGGTTGAAGACCTACTGAGCGTCTTGCATTCTAGATGAGCTGCAGAGGTCAGATTGCACATGCAGGCACACCAGCCAAGAGTGAGGTGCAGTCGTCAAGGCATGAGATGACAAAGGCCCGGACCAGAACCTGCACCACCTCCTGGGTTAGGAATGGATGTATGTGATAATTGAGAGTTCGTGGATGGAAGTGGCCTTGCCAAGAAGGAAGAGCAGCTCATTCTTGCTGATGTTGAGCTTCAGGTGGTGAGCAAATGTCCACTGAGAAAAGTGACAGAGATTCGTTCTGCCACCCGGGTTTCAGACCGTGAAAAAGACTTAATTAATAGAGTGTTATTTGAATAGCTTTGGTAGAAGAAGCCACGCAAGTGAATAACAGAGCCAAGGGATTTGGTGTAAAGAGAAAAGAGGAAGGAAGGCAGAACAGAACCCTGAGGACCCCAGTATTGAGGCCGTGTTGTTGGATTGATGCAGCTGTTATCAAAATATACTACTTTACCTCTGTAATCATCCAAACCTGTTGATTCGTCCAAGAAAGATGCATCACTAAAATAATGTTGCTTGTAAATTCTGAATCAGAGGTGTACTGTAGCTTGACATACAGACTGAGTTTGGAGGTGTCTGGGGTGCTCTCCCATGTTGGAGCCAAGCGGACTGCCTAGACTGCCTCCTTATACATTTACATTTATTCATTTAGCTGACGCTTTTATCCAAAGCGACTTACAATTGCTATATATATATCAGAGGTCGCACGCCTGTGGAGCAACTAGGGTTAAGTGTCTTGCTCAGGGACACATTGGTGTCTCACAGTGGATTCGAACCTGGGTCTCTCACACATACGGGTTCAATACAGAAGAGGTGGTGTTTGTTATTTGTGCACATGGACTGTTTGGTGAAACTAGAAAGTGCTGGCTGGTGAATTGAGTGATGGATGCTTAGTGTTATTACAGTGTACTCATGCATGGGTCTGTGGGTGTGTGTTGAGTAAGAAAGGGAGGATGTCCGTGAGCTTCCGTTTCAATTGCGCGGACTATTACCATGAGTGTCGGTCCTCTGAATTCATTGCCCTGCCCTTCTGGATCTGTTCAGAGCTCCTTTAGGACAATGACTGAATGCCTCTTTGTATGTTGACAACAAATTATATAGGGATTGGTGTGTGTATGCGCGTGTGTGTCCCCCCCATATTTTCAACATACATTCCACTCCTCTGATGTGGTTAAAATTGCAACAAAAAAAACAAAACAAACCCTGAGAGGTTTTTCCAAGAGCCTTTTTCCGTCTTGCTTTAATTGTACACTTCTCTGAACTTCTCTGTCATGACATGTCTCTCCAACAGATGCTTGTGTTGACTGACAAATCACCATGTGTTGTTTCACGCTGTTAGGGGCTTACAGCACACACACGTTACTTAATTTAAAGGTGCATTCCACAATGATATTGTATGATTTTTACATGTTACATTGTCTCTTTCTCATGTCCCTCTTTTAGGAAATTGCTGTTTTGAAGGATGTACGCGGCCTGCAGGTAATCCCTGGTGAGCTGGTGAAGCCGTTCAAATCCAACTTCCCTTCTCGTCTGGCTCGGAGTCGGGCCGAGCTGCTTGAGAAGCTACTACCTGAGCTGGGTACGGAGAACTCTGGCTTCACCATGGACAATGTCATGAAGGTAAAGTACCAAAAACATGCTAACTGCAACTATCCATTCTTTTTCATTCATTGAAATTATTCTCTGATACAGAACTGGAGAATGGCTGTGGTCTCAATTATCTTTTTAAACCTGTTAGCTCAGGATCACAAGGCTTTAGACTCACTGTACATTTTTAGGAGATTTGATAGCTGTGAAATCTCAAAAATAGATTTAAAAAGCACGAAGTACTAGTAGCAGCCACCCCCAAAAATGCCATTGTAGCTGTCAGCGGTCAAAATCTAACAGGTCATCAAAGATTTCTATACTTTTTTGGCGGGGAGTCAACTCTGCCTCCCCACTGATACTCTTTCTAATCTGGAAATAGCAATTACAACATTTCCTCTTTAACATGATAGCACATGTTCTCTATAGAGATCTGCACAGTGTCGAGCCTGTATTCTTCGACTTTAAAAGTAGACATCCGTCAAGCAGATTTTCTGTTAGGCTTAGTAACTTTGGTGTGAGTAACTGAAAGGTTTGCAGTCCCTCGCTGGCTTTCTGTGGCCATTGAGTTCACCCAATGTTGTCCCCATTGGCATTCACTTTGCGTCCCCTGCACTCCTCTGGGTTCCAGCAGTGACCTAACATCTACGTGCAAATTATCCAACTGTTGACCAGGTCTGGCAGGACAACAAGCCACCCTGTCCTCCCATCTCTAGTTTACGACCAGTCCTCCACCCATCCCCCTCCACTCAGCCCTCCTTCTGACTTTAAACAGCTTTTATCAGTGAGAGCAAATTGTTAGGTTTTTCTTCTGAGTTCCTCCGCCTTCTGAAGCCAGAGCCGCACAGGTGGCATGGGGTGGCCTGTGTTTGCATGTTTGTGCAAGCTTGCTCAGCGCCTGTACCCTTTGTTTTGGCTGCCTCCTATGTTTACCTGGGAAACATTTCCAGTCTGGATTGAGATGTGACAGGCGGGCTGTGCTTCATTCCACAGCTTGCCTTTTCTCCTGACTGTCACATCGGCACTGTGGACACATATTACCTAGATTCTAAAAATGTTATGCATCCTTGATTTTTGCTGTGAATGTCTAAAACCAGGCTAACAGAGATGGATATGATACAGATCTGTTACTGTTACATGGCAGCTTATCTTTTAATTAAAAAGTACAGAAGGTTCAGGGTAGGTACTTGGTTGCTGCAGTAAACTTTGTGTTTACTGTGCCGACCCATTACAGATAGCTGTCTTCTTCCTCAGGACACACAAAGCATGACCAAAACTCACAACTCTTATATACTGTATGTTGTGGCTAGGCAGCCTAAATCAGACAGTTTCAACTATGTGTGTGTGTGTGTGTGTGTGTGTGTGTGTGTGAGTGGAGAAAGAAAACGATATACTAGATATACCAGACATGTAAGCATCAGCGTGTGCCAGTGAAGGTGGTGAAGTAGGTGTGATGCTTAAAATAATTCCTCATACTTAGATTTTACAATCTAATGTTCCTTTCCAAATATGAATGAATCCCACCAATACGTGCAAAAAATGGCATATACCATCACCGTGCCTTCGGTTTGGTGGTAGTAGCCGCACTCAATAGATTATATCTTTTAATTCATTTAATACACTCGAGAAACTTGGTTAATGACTGAATCCCTAAATTCACAGCTAAAACTTTTACTGGCATCTTCCCCTTTTTAGCTTATGTGACCAGCCTGTTTGACAGCTCTACAGAGGTTTTCCTCTTTCCTTCGCTGTTACCTGGGTGACCTGCTCCAAAACGGGAGCCAGAGTGGAAAAAAAGTGGTGATTGAATTTCAGTAATTAAAATGAGAAGTGGGCGGTAGGCAGAGACAACAGAGAATAATGGGAAGCTGTCCCTGAACTTCTTGAGTTAGGGATGGGGGGCCTTTGCACACATTTTACCTCTGGATGTTAATGCTCTCCAGTGGGATTTCTCCTCTGGAACTGAGATTATGTCCGAAAATGGGCTCTTTTTACGTCACGATGTGCATTTTCCTCCAAGAACTTTCTCTACAATGTTGCTGTTTTGCACTTGAAACTAGACTGCAAATATTGCTTCATAAAACTTTGACATCGTCCTTTATAAAACAAGCGCTGAATATTTTCTGTGGCCTGCCTTGTTTCCCCAGCATACTGTAGGTAAGGCAAGGCAAGTTTTATTGTATGTCACCTACACACAAAGTTATTTAAACTGCCTACATAAGGCAAAGACATGCATTAGAATCAACATCTGTGTTGAGTGTTGACTGTTTTGTCATCAGATTTCATATTTGTTCCGTATAAGCCTGCATGTGAATTTTACAAATAGTCAAATGTTCAGCATTAGTTTCAATTTGAGTCAGACTTTGAATTATATTTATTTTGATTATATGGTTGCATTGATACAATCTGAGAGTCTGATAATCTGACTTTGTCATCCACATGTGCATAGGTATAAAGAATAGAAACCCGGTTATGCAATCTCGTGACCAAGACATTGGCTTTCTCCAGGAGATTTGTAGCTGGGGAAATCTGTTTTCCCTAATTCCCTACTCCGATTATGGAAACTTGGTTTCTAATATGCATGACAGTTATCATATGAGGTTACTGCAGAGACCTGCTTACTTAAGTGTGTCAACGTATGGTAATCCGCTCAGGTTTATGATCACTAGTTGCCCATGGGTCTGGTGGTTTCTAAGTGTGTAGAAGAGTTTTTTCCCCTTTTCTGTTGTTTATCATTTTAAATTAAATCATACTTGGAGTACCAAATAAGTGTCATGTCAACAACAAAAAAGTCTTTATTTTTTAAATGAATGTACAAGGTTGATTAATTTGTCACAAAACAGCAGGGTGTAGAGTGAAACTGAGTTTGTAAACTCCCTTCTGCTACGTAGCAGACAATATACATATAAAAGCAATTCTAAAAATGGTGAACAGAAATAAACCATAATCAAAGGAGCAGTGCTAAGGATGAATGTGAGTGTAAGAGTCTGATAGCTTGGGGGGGAAAGCTGCTCTGCAGTCTGGTGGTGCGGCAGCAGAAACTTCTATCTCTCTTCCCAGAATGCAGCAGGGTGAACAGGCTGTGGCTGGTTGGGTACTGTCCTTTAGTATCCTTTGGGCTCTGCGTAGGCACCTCACCGACATCACTGATGCTCTGGAGATGGGTACCAATGATCTTCTGAGCAGTTTTAATCCCCCGCTGCAGAGCCTCTGGTCCTGGGCCGTGCACATCCCATGTTAGTGATGTTTCCAGTAAGGATGCTCCTCTGTAAAAGCTGACAAGACGTTGGCGTGGGAATTTGACCTGAAAAATATAGTGGTTTCTGAGCTTTCTTCACCAGCCTGGAGATGTGAGACGACCATGTGAGGTTCTCTGTGCTGCTGATTCCCAGGAACCTGAAACTGTTCACCTGCTCCACCTCAGCTCCACTGATGTAGACAGGAGTGTGTGTCTTTATCTCCTTCTTCCTGAAATCAACGATCAGCTCCTTGGTTTTGCAGACATTGAGCAGGAGATTGTTCTCTGAGCACCACTCTGCGAGATTTTGTATGTGAGTAAGTCCAATATCCAGTCCCAGAGTCCTGAGTTTGCCGATCAGGGGGTGATTGTGTAGAATGCTGAGCTGAAATCCACAAACATCATTCTGATGCTCTGTGGATCTGTTGGTTGTGTCTCTTTTCAATGCTGAAGCTGTCTAATGGTATATGTTGGAACAGTAACATCCAGTCAGTCAAATGTTTGCTCAATATTCACATGTTACTAGAAACCCAGTTTTTCTCTGTCAGTTCTGTACAGCAGCTTTGGAGCACAGTGCATCAGCGGTTCGAGAGCTGGCAGTGCGCATCATCTTATCCATGTACCAGCAGTATAGAGCTGCTGTTCTCAGCTACCTTCCACACAATGATGCCGCCGCACGGAAGAACTTCCTCTACAAATCCCTCTTCGATGGCTTTGCCAAGATTGACGGAAAGCTGGTGGAGACTCGTGTAAGAAGTGTTTGTTTTTACTTCAATGCAAACGAATCTCTCGTTGATACTTAACATCTTCACTTCAAGAAGAAAAATTTGAATAACTAAAATATCGTATTTCTATATATATAAAAATATAAATTTTCTGACATTTGGATGGGTTTCACTGTGTTAAAATAATTTGCATCAAACTCCCAGGCAGAGGGTGTGTTCACACTGTTCATTTCAACAGATTGTAATCAACAAGGAGCAGCTGGTAGGTGGACGGTGAAACTGTCAGACGTGGCAGATGGGAGCACTCTCTCAAGCTGAAAAGAGTTCAGCTTCTTAGAGGAGACTACATGACACCGTGTCTTTCTATTTTTTTAAGCTGACAGTAACGAGGAAGAGGAGGCAGTGTTTCATGTTGCATAGACAGTAAACTACCTCTGCCATTTCGTTTAACAGAGCCATTACAGGCAGTCTTGTCTCTTTGTTACTGCATGTGGCTAAACAGAACCATGCATGCATCTATTGACTTTTTTTAATGTTTTGTATTAGTGTTCCCAGTCAGTAAGCCAGCTTGTGTTCCAACTGTTTTAACATAAAGTTTGTGACTCACCCAGTGACCAAGCTTAATTTCTTACAGGTATTATTAGAGACCTAGTCTTCCCATTACGTAATGGCCATTCTGTTGAGGAGTGCTCAACTGCTAAAATGTCTGATCATGTGCTCATCTTGTCACTGCAGTCCAAAGAGTCTGCAGAGCTTTAAGCCGTTCAACTTCAAATGAAGAAAATGAAAGTTAGCGAGGTGATGTTGAAATTATATTAACAGGAGAAAGACAGGAGAAAAGAAGCAAACAGAGGACAATTTAAAACTGAGAGGCTGATGGTGTGTCACTTTTCACCCAGACTGTGAAGAAGGGTCAGCAGGATGGGCAAAAAGAGAAGGAGGAGATCCACTCCCTTCAGGAGCAGCTGGCTGCCTTGAAGGAGATCACAGTAGGTGGAACAGTCATCAGACTGCAATTACATCACTTCTTGTAATGGTTACTAATTTGTATTTATGACTCCACACAGACTTGGTAGAATTTTTTCTCTCTAGGTGGTCAGAAATTCAGTTCATCTATCTGAAATTGCTGTTAAGGCTTTCCTTGTGTGATAGAATTTGTTTTTGGAACTGTGCTTATGACATCTATTCACACTTCTCTGCTTGCTTGTGAAGGAGAGAGGACATGAAAGCATCGAAGGACCAATGCCCAAGAAAGAAGCTGCCAAAGTTGAGAAACAGTCCCAAAAAGCTGGCAAAGCAAGTACGTACACATGTTTGAATATAAAGAAGACAAAAGCACATCAATTCCTACTTAACATAAAGCTGTTCTTTAATAAAGTAAAACATCCTTATATACTGCACACCTCCAGGGCTGTATTGCTTTGAAGCACAAAACAGCAATATGGGGCTGACGTAGTCTTTTGAGACGTGCAAATACTTGCACTAATGCCTTCAAATGTGATCCGTCCACATGCAAGTGGAAATTTTAAGGTAGTTCAAAGGGCTTCAATTGTGACATGTGACTTGTAAACCCATGGTAGTTACTTTTGTCCTAATTTTTCTTTTGTTTCTTCAGCATGGCACTAAAATGTAAAAAAGCAAAAATCATTGACCATTTTCAAAGATCATAGGGAGCCTTTCATTGTCTACTTTTGTTGTCAGTTGCCCAGCAACAGTGCAGTCATGAGTTTAACCACTTTATCTCCAAGGATGGTACCTTTCTTTGTATGTCAATAACAGAATCAACTCAACTTGAATGCATTATATCAACATCTCAGGCATGACACTGATGCTGCCAGCCATCTCTACCGTCAACCTATTGAAATAGAGTGCAGGCACACCACCCAGCTATGAAAGCATACATTTACAAAGCTCTATTAACAAAATAATGCACCCTACATGTTTGCCCAAAGTCTTTACATCCTGTTTAACATCTGTACAGTCTTTCTATTATAAAGTGCTGAATCCCATTGGGTCGATACTTGAAAGGGTGGCGTCCAATTAGTGCAGTTATGACAAGTAACAGATACTTTCTGATTAATTTCCAGCTGTCACTAAAGTGCCCCAGAACAAGGTTACCAACAGTGATGACGTCCAACAATCTGTCAACTATCTGGACAAGTAAGTGGCTCATAATTCAATGGAGAGCTTTAAAAAATCACTAGAATAATTGAAAGATGCAAAAAAAACGACATGTAAATGGAAAATAAGCCTAGTCTCAAACTCACAGGTTTAGTGTTTTTTTTCTTTTCCCAGCATAAGTATTTATTTGGCTTTCATTTAGTGTAATATTTTTATGTCATTAGTGCCGCAGTACTTGCGAATGCTGTAAAGGCATATGATCTGATCTGCAGCCTGATCTGATCTTTCAGCCTGTGTATATTCTGCGGTAAAACGGACGAGTCATTCACAGAGGATGGATTGGACCTTCACTACTGGAAACACTGTCCTATGCTGAGACGCTGCGATGAATGTAGACAGGTAGACTGTTATATTTTCATTGGTATTTTCAGTTCTCTTGAGAGAAGGACCTCAGCCTAGCACCACCTCAGACTTTGTGCACAGCTCTGTTCACAGCATTCTGTTCACAGGTAGTCGAGATAGCCAGCCTCACAGAGCACCTACTGGGTGAATGCGAAAGCAGGTCCAAGTTTAGCCAGTGCCCACGCTGCTCAGAGGCCATGGCCACGGAAGATCTGGCTCGCCATGTCCAAGGTCCTGCCTGCAACCGTGAGTTCTTAGTCCCACTCTTTCATACCATTGGACATTTTCTGAAAATGCTTTATATGTGATGAAAACCATCTGATTTTTTGTTTGTCATTTTGATTTGTTTGGTTTAGTTTATACAGGTGTATTTTCTTTGACATGCAACAAAGTTACCATGCCGGAATTGTAAACATTACACATTTTTGTTGCTCCAGTTTGTTGGATTATGAAATGAAACAAAGACTGTAAGTGCGACATAGCTGTAATATTATAGTGTTTACACCCTTGTCATCCTTATACGTAGTTCCCCAATTTTAAGGGATGTAATTCATTTGGACAAGTCAACATCATCTAACAAAAAGCCATCATATTGAATATTTGTTTGTAGATATTTGGCCAGACATGACAGGGTGAAGCTGAAACTTGGTATCTGCTCCAGTGATGCTCTGTAAAGCCTGTACTGCAGCCAGCTGTACATCTGCCTACAATATAATCTACAATAAGAGAAACACATGCTCAGTTTGACTGAGGCCAGGCCATTCAAGGAGATTCTGCTGTTGGGCTTAAAAAACGATTTATTAGTTACTTTGTCTGTATGTTAGACTGTTAAGAGTTAAGATCCTTGTCCAGCTGTGTTGTCCTAAAATTGGGGGATTAAGTAAGGCCAGTACACACAGAAGTATAGAAGTTTAGTGAAGTGATGATTCGTGGGGTTAGTTAGCGAGCTAACAGGTAAAAAATTAGCTGACTTGCTAACAGGAAGTTGGCTCAGTTGCTAAGCTGACAAAGGTTAACACCATTTAAAAAAGAAACGTATCAGACATTGACAGCTGAAATATGGCAGTTATAAATGCTTGTGTGACCAGGCCTTTACCAGTTCACTGTTACTGTACCTCCTAACTTGAAGAAAGAGGCTTACTGTATCACGGCTTACACTACGTGTCTACCACCAGTCACATGCCTACCCTTGCTGATTATGAGTTAACTTAAAGTAATTATGAGTTAGGATAGACTGTGTTTATCCCGATGTTCACATGCCTCAAAAGTGTATTGTATTTCAAACTGTTCTCCTTCAGTGGTGTAATTTGCTAATTTTCTCTGGAGTTTTTGGGGGCTTTTTCTGTAATTGTATAACAGGTGGCTTAAAGGTGTTGCGTTTCCGTTTCAGCCCCCGTCTCGGGTAAAGACTCCAACCACTGTCCTTTGTGTCACAACAACTTCATGCCTGGAGAGGAGGTGAGAGTCCGTGCATGCAAATTACAAGAGAGAGAGAGAGCCAACAGTAAAGTTGTCACTCCCATCTCTGTGACTATGTGTCCTTGTAAAGCAATGGCTAGAAAGCAAATCATGAGCTGATGTACAGCATTGCACAGCTTTTGTGATATGCTATATTGCCAGTTGTTTCTTTGCAAAATAAAAAACAGAAAAACCTAGGTCACTTGGACAGAGCTGCTTCCTAAACAATCACAAATTGAAACTTATGAGAAGAAGGAAAAAAATAAGCTAAATGTGGTAAATCTAGCTTCATTTGAGGTTTTCAAAGAACTTGAGCTTTTCTATGTTCCCTCTTTTAATTAAACACAGAAACTCTAAAAGCATCTAAAATTAGGCTTGAGGAGCAAACAGGTGTTCAAGTAAAACACCGCTGTTGTTGTTTAAAGACTTCAAAGCAGGGGGACCCTTTGTCCTTAATAGGCTGTTTCAATTTTCATAAGATACAGTACCATCACATTCTTCACATTCCTATTACGCTAGTTTAAGATGTAGTGAAGACAGAAATGAGCTGTTTATAGATAAAACTTTGATATATATATTTGCATTTACATTCCCTAAATCTTTTTTTGTAGTCAGGGTGGTTTAGGATAATGCTGTTATTTATAAACATGGGACTGAAGTTAATAATTCAGGTTATCTTTAATTCCAGCAGTAGTGGAGTTCTTGTTGAGGTGGCTTGGTGCTGTGAGCACCATTGTGTGGGCAATGGTTCATCTGTAACTAGAAAGATTTACAGTTTTACTGGTACTAGTAAATATTAGCTAGAACAGTTAGAAGTTATCAATGAGGATATGTCATGAAAGTAGGTTATACAAAAATATTAGCATACATTAAATATAATCTCAACTATGGATATTATATAAAATAATCACAGGGTAGTTTGTGTGATAGAGAACTTTTCAAAAGACATGCAGTGTAAAAGATTCTCCGCCCCACTAAAAGATGTAGGAACAGTGTCTCCTTCCATTTGTCTTCTGTTACGTTTCTGTCATTGTGGAGTCTAATGAATCATGCAACTCGTCTTTCAAGAAGGCACAATGGTATGCGGAAGGTGCACAAACACCCACTTCCGACTCTGGGAAGCCGGACAGTCAATTACAACACTGTACAAGACAAGAGTACCTCCATTTGGATTGCTGCTTGATAGGTTGATAGAGGTAGTTTATAACTTGATGCCTCGTCGTCGTTGTGTGCTGGCAGAATTGGATACTGTTGTTCCTGGTTTCTGATTGGCTGATCCAGAAGGAAGGTGTAAACTACCTGATAAACAAGAAGACTAGGTCAAAACCTAGTATGTGACCGTGTGTGGTCAGTGTGCTCAGTGTGCCTATTCATTTTGAAAGAGTCAGCCATCTCTTTGCCTAAAAATTCTGAGTCTCATTCCCCCTCTAATCGAAGTCCAAGCCTCCCAGTTTGTCAGGTTTTGGTACTCCTTCAGGCCTTCATCCCCCCAGCCCAGGCTTGGACCTGTTTGATCTCTTTACGCATCCCCAGGGTTGAACAAAAATTCTTTCCCTCGACCATTCCTACTTGAGTCACTGTTAGATAGCTTTTTCATTATTCAAATCTTACTGCTACTGCCTCTAATTTAATTACAATCCCCCTCCTGATCCCACTCCACACACTCTATTTAACCCTTACCTTTAAGAACAGAAATGGCCTTGGAATGATTAATTTACACATTAGAAGTTTGATGGTGGTGTCATCTGCGAACTTCACAACAGAGTTCTCTCCATGTCGGAGATGCAGTCGTGGGCGTACAGCGTGAACAGGAGGGGGCTGAGCACACAGACCTGGGGGGCTCCGGTGTTGAGCACTAGAGTGGAGGAGGTGAGTCCTCCAATCCGAACTGACTGGGGTGTGTTTGTGAGGAAGTCCAGTATCCAGGTGCAGAGTGTTGTATTTAAACCCAGAGTGCTGAGTTTGCTGATCAGCTTCATGGGGAGATTGTGTTGAACACTGAGCTGAAATCCACAGACAGCATTCTGATGTTGTACAGTAGGTACTGTTTTTCTCAGGCTGAGTGGAGGGCAGTGGAGATGGCATCCTCTGTGGATCTGAAAGCAAACTGGTGAGGGTCCAGGAAAGGCTTGTGATTGGTTATAGAATTATTTGTTTAAGAGACATCATTATGTGAGGTTGGGGATTGTCCACTCTGAGTTCTTGTCTGTAACAAAACAAAACAAAATTTTGTTTAGCCACTCTCTTTTGCCCACTTTTCCCAAACCAAACTATAATGATTTGACTTTGGCTGTAAACAATTTCAAGGAGTAATGTATTTTTTATGTTAATGCAAGTCGTGGCAGCAGTTGGTTTGGAATAAATATAAAAAAGCCAGAAGAACTACATGAAACTATTTTAAAACTATTAAGTAAAGCTTTGAACAACCTATTAGTGATCAAGAATCATTATCGGTATACAACACATGGTTGGACAACAAAGTGAAAGTGAAAGTTTGCAGTCCCTTCATGCTCCACACCTAGAACATAATGTAAAACACTTAACAGGTACATGGACACCAACCAATATACACACCACAACCAAACAAGACAGGTAAACATGCAGAAACAAGAATCACAGAACAGACTGACCAAAATCAAATAAACAAAACAGGCAGAGATAAACTAACTAACGCTAAAGAACCTGAGTTGTAACTCAATTTCTGCTGTGATTCAAAATCTGATTCACAACATGCAGTCTCTCACCCCACACACCCTTAAAAATTAATAAAGAAAAAAACCTCACAAAGTTTCACTCTCACTGCCAGAGCTCTGAGCGTAGACCCAATGAAAGACTACAGTGTTAGTGGGAGGGAGGGCAGCCATTCGGGCCCTGACTGGGCCTTCAGTCACCCATGGTTGTCCCGATTGAGAAAGTACCTTTGAGATAAACGGACTCACTGAGCTACTTTTGTCCCTGTTCCAGGCCTGGAAGGCTCACCTCATGGGAAGGGAGGGCTGTAAACAAAACTCACGCAGGACTGTGGTGTCCCAGAGAACCCAGCCAGCACAAGGTAAAGCATTCATACACCCTCTGCTTACACCTTACCTCCCCAACGCTCAGTGTTGGAGCTACACAAAGTGCCCATGCTTGTTGGTAAAATTTCATGTTGCAGCTTTTCCACTATGGTTTCCTGACTCACAGCATGAGGCACATGAAAATAGTGGCGGATTTAATTTGCAGCTTATACATTTTGAGTGATATTTCACAATCATATTAACGGTTGCAGGTAGATTGTTAATGATTGAAACACCCAGTTACAGCTACATCATATCACAAAACACTACTTTTGTACAGTTCTATGAGTGTGGATGTCCATTGTTTTGTTGAGTGACATGTCACATTACTTACTAATAACTAACTGATCACCATCTTGATGTGACTGTTGGGCTAGAGGACCGCTGCTGAATATATTAAAGTTATAATCCATCAGGCTCATTATATCACACCCCATTTTTATTTAAATTGTGTACCCATGCATGTGTACCGATCACAGGATCACAGGAAACGATGCACGCACATACTGGACATGATGCAAAAGACAAAAGCCGATGAGTTGAGTTTTTTCTGTTGCCCAACATTGCTGACTGTCCCTTTATTAAAACAACACGGTTCTGTGATTCCTCTCAGCCCATGTTTTGTTCGCCTGCGCTGTAAACACATTGTTAACCACTCGCTCTTCGTCTGTTGCATTTCTGAAAGTGTAGCAGCTCAAGGAGTGGGGGTTTTTTTGGCCGCAGTGGTCTAAAAGTCTGGAAGCTGTGTTATAAAACACACCAGCAGTTATCACCAGTAACCACGTGTGTTGCCAAATCAACCAGGACTGAAATCTTAAGGATCATAACTTAAAGCAACTTTGATAACAACAGGTAGGTCCCAGAGGAGGTCAGACGCGCAGGAGGGCAGATCCGCTGACCTTTTACACCAGGGGTGCCACAAGGTGTCATAATGACCCAGCTGATATATAGATTCTAAAAACCTTTCTAATAAGTCACTACTTTGCCTGTGTGCATAGTCAGAATTTAACACTTAAGGAGCAAAAGCTAACCTGTAAATCTGTGTACTTTACAGGGTTTTCCCCAGGAAATAGATTATCAAAGGTGTTAAGCCATATAATATTAATCCCATTTTACTTTTGATAAAGGGAAGGATCTGTGGCCTTTTTTGACATTTTGTTATTCCACTTGTAGGCTGACAGAACTGGATAGCATTAGCATCTATTGAAATTAAGCCTTGTGAAGAGACCCGCAGCATAGACTCAGTGACAATACGTAATGAAATGAGGTGATCTCTCCCAGTATGCACCCACATCATCATGAGCTGCTGACGTCACGAAACCTTTCTGTTTATACTCACTTGGCAGGTAATGCAGGCTGCTTTGTTTAGTGGTAAATAGTATACAAGAACAGAGGGGTGTCTTTGTGTTAAAGGGCTTACAAACGTTTTCTGTAAGGATGTCATTTTGTGTGTGTGTGTGTGTGTGTGTGTGTCCAGGCAGGGCTGTCGGTGGAGCCAAGCTAAAGCAGGCCTTGTCGGTCGGGGCCAGAGCCAGACCCATGGGAAGAGGCAGCCGGATCCCAGCCCTGGCACCCCTGGCCAAAGGACATACACCAGGGAAGCACACTTAGAAACTATTCCTCTCCTTGTAGAAGCAGTACTGAGAGGAGAGTAAGAAGGAGGTTTGGTTACAAGGAGAAGACTTTTCCTCCCTTGGCAACCCTGCAGCACACGATGTTTCAGTCCTACAGCCACGGACAACCTGAGTGTAGCTTTGCTGTCAGCTTCACGCTTTGCCATCTGTTTACATATTTATTTTTATTTCTTATCTTAAATAAATTATATAAAAGAAATGAAGTAGCACTTTGCCAAAGAGATGATTCTTCACCGCTGAATTTTCAGCACAGTTTGGACTTTAATTTGTTTTCCTTAATGCCTACTGACAATCTTGAGTAGATGGCACAGTTTTATATGCTCACAAGTCGACCTTTTAACTTAACAGAGTTATTCAAATGATATAAACACAAAATGCAGATGAATGTACGGTATACAGTAGAATTTGTATAGCACCTGTTTTATGTTTTTTTTTTTCAAGTCTACTTGATTTCTGCTGAATCAACAAACAGTTTAAGGCACTTCAATGGCTTTAAAATGATTTTAGCCACAAAGTCAGAGTATAAGAACTCACAATAATGACTATAACTATAATAATAGCTATAATTTTACTACTTCTATAGTACAGTGTTATGACGATATTGATTGTAATATATCTGTGATTCGTCTACAGCCAAGAACTAACAGAAACAACCTTAAAACAGTATGAGGTGTTTACAAATTGTAATGATAGGAGGGTAAATTCTTAATTAATCTGTGTGAGAACAGTAACTGTTTTATTAGTGGAGAAACAACTAAACAACTTGATTAGAGTTGGTGTATGAGAGAGTATATTTGGTTTCTAAATTACCAATCCACCATGTTGGCTTAAATGTGCTTCTGTATTGAGGACTATTGCAACAGTGGATATTTTATTGTGTTTTTATGTGCATAGAAGTCTGTATTTACTTTGGCATCATTTTTTTTTTCTGCAAACGAACCTGTATTTGTTTAAATAAAGCTGCATTAAGTTGAACATTGCAGAAGTGGTTTCACATGACAAAAGGTTTTCGATACTATTTAAACCTAAGAGTTGAAGGTATCTGTGATAAGCAACTCTAACACCCTTTATTTAGCAATCAGATGAAACTGACAAAGTTGTAGAACTTGAGACAGTCACCTTATTCCCAATCTTTCCCATGCTGTTCCCCAGCTGTTCAAACATCAATATGAATCAAATGCTGCTACATTCATTCTATATATGCAAAGTTGACAAGGGTTTTCCAGTTTTATTTACACTATCAGACATAAATCTACAATATCCCTTTAGTTTCTTTGGTTTTTGCTTCTGCAAAATCATACACAAATGAAGTAACTCTTAAAAATAAAATAAAAGCTGAAATAAAACAATATATTAACTTAAGAAAACCAATTCATTTGATTTTTACAATGTCAGTACCCTTAAAAAATCACTTTCTGTGCTCCGTGCTGTGTTCCATACAGTTCACTTTCACAGTCGCACTGAAATCCTGAAATCAGAAATTGACACAATAATAATAAAATCAGCTGTTTCAGAGGAACACCTGGATGTAACAAGTCAAGTCTTATTCATGCCTGCACAAACGCACCGAAGCTATTACAACCATGTCTCTGCATCAAAGCTGGTTCTCAGATTTAGTGATGGATCACCAATTTGAAATTGCATCAGTAATCAGAAACCTAGAAACCTTCCTCTGATGCTTGCACACTGTGGAGTCATAGTGGTTTAGGTAGCAGGACTAGTGAAGAGGAAACCCAACCTGTTCAGAATAGCTTGCCTCCTTTTTTAATTTTACACACAGAAAATGGAAATGCAACATCTGGATGTTCTGTGTAGTAACAAAACCATCACTGGGAAATAAATGTTGCTGTTGATATTGATGACTCTGTAAATGGTTGCGTCATTACTGAGTGAAAATGCCCCTACTACGGGAGTCAGTGAAGATCATCATGCATGACCAGTTAAAAACTCAGGTCTTCTGTCTATTCCAACCAGCAGTTCAGCTTTAATGAATTGATTTACTTTCGTTTATAATTGACAATTAACAATCATATGGAGGTCCTTTGAGCGCAAACCAGTTCCTCGTTGTGCACCACGCTCCACATCCTGAGCAGCTCCTCCGAGCTCAGTTTGTGCACCACGATGAGGTTTTTATAAAAGCATGGCTCGCTGTTCATGGAGCTCACCCTGCGTCTGGTGATGCCGAAGGTCCTGAAGCCCGGGTGCATCTCTGGGGCCAAGTGAAGCTTCTGTAGGCACATCCCCAAAACACATCGTCAATCGGGTACAACTCTAGGTCCTCTGAGACCACGAAGAGCCTCCTGGCCAGCTGGGAGGACATGAGAAACCCCCCACCTCCGACATAAGGTGGATATGGCTTATCGTACAGCTCTTTGGGAATGTAGTACTTGCTCTGCCGGTTTCGGATGGGGATCGCCTTGGAGATGGTGTCCCCCACAAACAAATCGGCCTCTTTGCGCTCCTCCACTTTGAAGCCGATGAGCTCCAGCAGATTGTGCGTATTCACAAACACGTCATCGTCTCCCTTGAATATGAACTGTACGCCTGAGCAGTAGATGTCGAACCATTTGAGAAAGTTGACCTCTTTCAGGGTCAGGTTGAAGAAGGTGTCCATGAAGTCCCACTGGAGGATGTCCCCATAGATCAGGTTCTCGTACTCGATCAATTTCTGGAGGTTCTTGGTGTCTTTTCCAGTCGTCGGGCTTCCCAGAAGAAATAAAGTTTTGATCTCTTCCCATCCACAGTGTGCTCCTTGCCCCAGGTTTTGCGCACCGCCTCCCGCCGGTCATGTGCTCGATAACGGATTTGACCACCATGAGGAGGTGCACCTTCCCATCCACGCATTTCTCCGGGTGGTTGATGCGCATGGGGAAGTACCTGCAGTGTCTGTGCAGACAAACTGGTGAAATCGCGGGTCCAAGCGGCGGAACCAGTCCTGGGTCCTCACCGACGCGTCCTCACTGCAGTTGAGAACTTGTGCGTCCCAGGAAGCAGAGGTCCCG